>NC_041728.1:136296392-136599422 GCF_004115215.2 Ornithorhynchus anatinus
TAGAATCCAACCTTTCCTCCCCATTCAAACTGCTGCCAAGCTGATCCAAGCACTTTTATCCCGCCTTACCTACTGCATCAGCTTCCTACCTGACCTCCCTGACTCCTGCAGTTGATTCTTCATTCTGTTGCCTGGATCATTTTTCTAAAAGACATTTTCTAAAAGTCCACATC
This sequence comes from Ornithorhynchus anatinus, assembly GCF_004115215.2. Classification (NCBI taxonomy): domain Eukaryota; kingdom Metazoa; phylum Chordata; class Mammalia; order Monotremata; family Ornithorhynchidae; genus Ornithorhynchus; species Ornithorhynchus anatinus. The sequence goes on from NC_041728.1 coordinate 136,296,566, forward strand.
TCCCCAAGCCTCAAAACCCTCCAATGTTCACCTATCCACCTCTACAACAAACAAACTCCTTACCACCCGCTTTAAGGCACTCAATCAGCTCTCCCCTCTTCCTTTTGGAGGAGATGTGATTTTAGGAGGGTTTTGAAGGGGCAGAGAGTGGTGGATTGGTGGATATGAAGGGGGAAGGAGTTCCAGACCAGACAGAGGACATGGGTAAAGGGCCAGGAGGAGGATAGATGAGATTGAAGTACAAAGTAGGTTGGGGTTAGAGGCGTGAACTGTGCAGATTGGGTTGTAGTAGAAGATCAGCAAAGTAAAGAGAAAACGTCATTAGGGGCCTATCAGGGCCTGGAGTTAGAGAGACACTGTGCAAGGTTTTCTATTTTCTACACAGGTTTTGAAGAATTGGTCAAAATTTATTGTCCTGAAATAGCATCACGGATTAGTAAACCACAGTCAGCCCCATAAATATCACTTGCCAAGAACACATTTTAGTTTTAAACTCCGTGGACCTCGTGATTTGATTGCTCAGCCTATGTAGATTGCCATCAACTAGAAACAGAGTTTGAACACAAAAATAGCAGGGCCTAGGAGATAAGGAAAGGGCCTGGGAGTCGGAAGGACCTGGGTTCTATCGGCTCTGCCACTTGTCTGTTGTGTGACCTTGGGCAAGTCACTTCACTTTGGGGGGGGGGCCTCAGTTCCCTCATCTGTAAAATGGGGATTAGGACTGTGAGTCCCAGGTGGAACATGGATGGTGTCCAACCTGATTAGCTTGTATCTACCCCAGCACTTAGTACAGTGCCTGGCACATAGGAAGCACTTAACAAATATCATAAAAAAGTGCTCAAACAACTTAAGCCCAGAAAACCAAATGAGTAGAAATAGTGCTGGAAATTTTCAAGTTACTTGGCAGCTCAGTGAAGGTACTGTTGCCAATCTAGTGATTGAATTCCAAAAAAAAACCTATTTTTATTTTTTTTTTGCTCTAATCACCTCTTCTCTGTATAGGGATGCTGAATTAAAATGAATTCAGGATGACCAACAAACAAGGTCAAAGTCTACAGGGAATTTGGATTTATGTGAATACTTTCAGTTCTTTTAGCAGAGGATGGGTTTTGTGGGTGAATATTTGGAAGCTGCAGTTCTAGTTTGGGTTCTTGGTTAGTAGAATGCCTTTCTAGCTTTTTACTTCTAGATAAAATCACCTAGATTCTGCAGCCAGGAGACCACAGACAACAAACTCCGTCATGTAAAATGGATTTGGAAGAGGATGAATGTTTCACAGATTACGTTTTTATCACTGTGGATTAGAACAAAATTCCCAAGATTCCTTAAGAAAGACTGGACTGTTGTCTGGTCTCACTACGGGTGTACCTAACTCTGGCTAAAAAAGAAGCAGTGTTTTACTGCTATTCAGACAGTTTTATTGCAGTATTCAATTGTGGAAGTGGCAAAACTGGCTGAAAATAGTGTAAGCTTAGCCAGTGTGGACTCCTCCTACCACGTCATAAAAGATTTATGAATGTTGGTCCATATTCAGTTTGTGTAAACAGAGCCTCATGATTATTTCTATATTGCCCAGGCTTCCCCCGAAGGCAGTGGAAATCATGAACCCTTCCTATCAAATTCTAGAATTTTCCAAATGGATGAAACCTCCAGATTCCCCCACCCCCCACCCCCACCCCCCAACCCACACCGGTGCAGGAACTATGAATTTATCCCGTGACTCAGTCATTTGATAGCCCCTGCTTTTAAAGGAGTTGTACTTCCCAAGCTCTTAGTACAGTGCGGTGTACACAGTAAGCACTCAATAAATATGACTGAATGAATGAAAGAAGTAGAAACCGGATAGAGCACTGACCTGGGAGTGAGAAGGACCTGGGTTCCAATCCAGACTCCGCCACTTGTCTACTGGGTGACATGCCTGTTCTTTGCTTCACTTAGCTCATTTTTAAAATGGGGATTAAGACTGTGATCCTCTTGGGGGACGGGGACGCTCTCCAACCTGATTACCTTGTATCTACCCCAGTGCTCAGTACAGTCCCTGTCACACAGTAAGTACTTGACAAAGACCACAATTATTATTGCTCTTATTTGGTGGAGGGAGAGGATATGGCTGGAGTAAAGTAATGGGCAAGCCACTGCCACATTCCCAAGTGTGTGTGTGTGTTTGTGTATGTGTGCACTTGGGCACTGCTTGAAACTATATCCAGGGAATGCAGGTTTAGGAGTGGCCAAGAGGTTTTCTGATTTAGGCTGGACAGTTCAGGCAGAGAAAGGGATGCAGGAGGGCAGGGAGGGGGACGCTCCATGGCTTAGGAGTTTCCTCGCCCTTCCTTTCATCGACCCCCAAGAGAGAATTGCTCCTAGTGGGCTGGATATCCATCAGGAACTCTTCAGAGACTGGTTGATAATAATAATGATAAATAATTATGGTGTTTGTTAAGCGCTTACTATGTGCCAGGCACTGGGGTGGATACAAGCAAATTGGGGTGGACACAGTCCCTGTGTCCAGGGCTCACAATCTTCATCCCCATTTTACAGATGAAGTACTGAGGTGCAGAGAAGTGAAGTGGCTTGGCCAAGGCCACACAGCAGACAGGTGGTGGAGCCGGGGTTAGAACCCGTGACCTTCTGACTCCCAGGCCCCCGCTCTATCCGCTACGCCATGTGGATGCTCACCCAGGGCCTTCGTTTTCTCCTTCTTCCTCCTGCTGCCCTTTGGGCCACTTTCTGGTTCACGGGCACCTTCTCCCGAGTGGGCGGGAGAAGGGAAACTAAGTGAGATTCAAATTAGTTCATTTTTTGTGTGTGGCGGAGACAGTTGAAACTTTTGGCCAAAATGGAGCCTTTGGAAAAACAGTACACGTAATTGAGATTTCATCGTCAATAAGTTCATTTGGATATTCTCAGACGGAAATATTCCTTGGTTTTAACAAATGAGGAAGATTGGTACTTTATTGGATTTGTTGAGTGACTTCTTTTATTTTTGTCAGCAATGACAATTCTAAATCTTAATGTTAGTTTAATTATGCTGGGAAAAGGATTTTGGTCTGTGTACTGTCAGATATGACGTCAGCAGTGGCCTTCTAACTTGTGTATGAACATTTCTGAAGCATCTAATTGTAAAGGCCATCTGGATCCAGGAAACAATAGGTTAGAACCCATCATAAATGTCAGCCAAAACATCTTGTTGTTTATCAATCAATCGATCTTATTTTCTGAGTGCTAACTCTGTGCAGAGCACCGTACTAAGTGCTTGGGAGAATTCAACATAACCAAGTTGGTAGACATGTTCCGTGCCCATGAGCACGGAGCGGGGAGAGGGGAAGATGGACATTTATATAAATAAATTACAGACATGTACGTAAGTGCTGTGGGGTTGAAGGAGGGGTGAATGAAGGGTGAAAATCTAAGTGCAAGGGTGATGCAGAAGGGCGTAGGAGAAGAGGAAATGAGGGCTTAGTCAAAATTACCTGCATTATCCAACCTTGAAGTCAGAAGCAGTGGATTCCGTCATCTAAAATGGAATTAGACTACGGCGAATGTTTCACTGTTTACATTTTTACTAACGTGGATTAGGGCAAACTTCCCAAGAATCTTTGAGAAAGACTGGACTGTAGTCTCATTATAGGGATGTCTACCTTTGGCTAAAAAAGAAGCAGTTTTTTTTACTGCTATTCAAACAGCCTCTTGGAGGAAAAAGGCTTTTAACGAGCGTCTGTTGTATATTCATTCATTCCCATTCAATCGTATTTACTGAGCACTTACTGTGTGCAGAGCACTGTACTAAGCAGTTGGAGTGTACAATTTGGCAACAGATAGAGACAATCCCTGCCCAACAACGGGCTCACATGAAAAGGAAGCAACATCCTACCACTGAGGTTGAGTAGAAGCTCACAGTTTGGCCCTCTAGGCTGTAAAGTCACTGCGGGCAGGGAATGTATCTATTATTGTATTGTACTCTCCCAAGTGCTTAGTTCTGTGCTCTGCACACTAAAAGCACTCAATAAATATAATTGAATGAATGAATATGTGCTAAGAGCTCTCTGAACCATAAAAAGAAGAATAATGATTCAACCCTACCATCACTTCATGTATAGCTTTTGGGCTGTCCATTCATTCATTCATCCATTCATTCAATCGTATTTATTGAGCGCTTACTGAGTGCAGAGCACTGTATTAAGCGCTTGGAAAGTACAATTTGGCAACAGATAGAGACAATCCCACCCCAACAATGGGCTCACAGTCTAGAAGGGGGAGACAGATATAACAAAGCAAGTAGACAGCCATCAATAGCATCAAAATAGATAAATGGCATTATAGCTATATATGCATCATTAATAAAATAGACTAATAAATATGTACAAGTATACACAAGTGTTATGGGGCAGGGAAGTGGGGTACAGCAGAGAGAGGGAGTTGGGGAGATGGGGAGGGGAGGAGGAGCAGAGGAAAAGGGGGGTTTAATCTGGGAGTCCAGACTGTCGCAGCTGGTTGCTTCCTAAAGTATTTGACTAAGTAGAAGGGAGGGCGGGGAAGGAGTTGGTGAAGAAGTTCTTCTCTTGTTGAGGAAGCTCCGTCCAGGGGCACAGGGTTGGCGTCTGACATGGGACCGATATGGTCCCGTGACATGATCTCAATCACTTTGCTCCCTCCCACCTTACCTCGCTGCTTCTCTATGTATTGTTCTCTCCCAAGCACTTAGTACAGTGCTCTGCACACAGTAAGCGCTCGATAAATACGACGAACTGACCGACTGACTTTCCTACTACGACCCAGCGTGCACCCCTTGCTCCGTCAGTGCCAACCTACTCGTGGCTCCTCGATCCCGTCTATCTCACCTCTACTTCTCGCCCTCGTCCTGCCTCTGGTCTGGAGCATCCTCACTCTTTCTACCCGACAGACCATCACTCTCCCCACCTTCAAAGCCCTATTGAAGGCACATCTCCTCCAAGAGACCTTCCCCAATTAGACCCTCATTTCCTCTTCTCCCACTCTCATTCTGCATCACCCTTATACTTGGATTTGCACTCTTTATTCACCCCTCCTTCAGCCCCACAGCACTTATGTACATCTCTGTAATTTATTTATGTATTTATTTATTTATGTTAATGTCTCTTTCCCCCTCTGGACTGCAAGCTTGTTGTGAGGTGGGTACATGTCTACCAACTCTGGTATGCTGTAGTCTCCCAAAAGCTTAGTACGTTGTTCTGTACGACTGATTGATTGACTGATGACAGTTACCATCTTTCTACCTCTTTCTCTGGGAATTTAGGAACAATCCCAGAGTCACAGAATAGGGAGATCAATCCTGAATCCTGACCTCTTCCCACTTCTTTCATCCCATTTGTCTCTTTCCACTCTTTCATCCCATTTGCCTCTTTCCACTTCTTTCAACCTGTTTTCCCAAGTCCACCCAAATAGGGGACACCATTTCTTTCCATTTGCATTGGAGAAGCAATCTGAATCAGTGGAAATTTTACAGGACGGCGAGGCAGAGAACCTGGGTGCTGTGGGCCTTTAGGCAAGTCACTTTACTTCTCTGTGCCTCAGTTACCTCATCTGTACAATGGAGAATAAATCCTCCTCTCTCTGGTTTAGGCTGTGAGCCTTATGTGGGAAAAGGATTGTGTCTAACCTGATTAACTTGTATCTAACCCAGTGCTTAGAACAGTGCTTGACACATAATGAATGCTTCGCAAATACCATAAAAATTCAAAGAAAATATTTATAGAAGCATTTTCTGTTGGAATCTGGGAATCTCAATTTTGTATGATCTTTTTTTTTAAAAATTTAGCGATCAAGGGGAAATGACAGGACATTTCAATGGAAAAAAATCAAGCAACCTCTCCACAAGTCCAACATTAATAACTCAAAACTTTTGGGTTTTTCTTCAGCTAATTTGAAGTAACCTCCAAGAAGAAAATGGGAAAATTCCATATGCCACCCAAAGCACAGAACATATTGTTGGGGAGATTACTGGATTTAGGAGAAGAGGTTAACTGAGTAAGCTTCGCTTAGTTTTGTTATCTTATTTTTTTTCCCTCAAAATCCAGAAGCCCTTGAAAAATATTTTTCAAATCTTAAAAAAGATTTCAACTGATGAAACCCTGTATTTTATAGACGCGGGGGGTTTGGGGTTGAGCCCACAAAGCATTTTACAAATGGGGAAACCAAGAGGATCTTACTCAAGGCAGCTAAGAGCCAGGAAAGAAGATCCAAGTCTCCCGATTTTGAGCTCCATGGGTTACCCACTATGCAACAGTTTCTCCTTTATCCTTCTGTCAAGTAAATTCATCATCTTGGGTCTTCAAAGGATGACTAATATAGTAGCAGTGAATGTTAATGTTGCTACAACAGGGTGTTGTGACTGAATCATTTCACCTCCAAATTTATTGTCTATAAATACCTGAGAAATCTATTGTTCTTTTCATTGTAAGAGAAAACCACCCAAGAAACGGTATGCTAGCGGAGAGGGACATTGATATTTATTCACAGGCCTGTGTTAGCGGATCTAGGATAGCATCAGTTCACTTCTCAGATAAAGAAACCACACATCGAAATAGAGGAGAATCTGTTGGGAGAACTGGGAAATGCTAGAAAACTGCTCTCGGGGAGAAAGGATGAAATATTTTAGTGATTCTCGGATTCAGAATCGCTTTCCCGACTGCTTCGGGGTTTGCTCAGATTCATCGACCGAAGTAATTTTCTTCCAGACATATAAAATGTCAGCCTCTGGACGAATTTAAAACTCCGGGATTTGGGGAGAAAACCCTCATTTATAACATCCACAGAAGTAGTAATATTCCTTTTTACCTTAGTCCCACCAGGAGCATAAAAGCTTCCCCTTATTTATCATTTATATAGGGGTCGTGCATAGTCAAAGACACCACTGGGCTGAAATTCCCCTCTGAGTGCATCTGTGGCTGAAGACTAATATGAAACCCATAGCCCTGGCCACATTGGGCTTATAAAAAGGCTGTGTTATCATTTAGCAATATAAACTCATCAGGATCTTTTTTGTCCACTGAGTTGGTTCTTTTGACGCTATGCATTCTATAGTTGTGATCGTGGCATTTTCCTCTGTTTCTTCTCAGCTACAAGCCTAATGACTCCGTTGTGTTCTTCATAGAAAATGCCAGGCCAGAACTAAAACCCACCATTGGCTTAATCTGAATATTAATCTTAATTTGATTCACGAGGAAAGGGGAAATGCTGAATCCCCACACAAGATCGCTCTCCTTGACCTACTGAGCCACTAAACTCAGTATTTAAAGAAGGATTTCCCAAAAGGAAAAGGATGTTAAAGATCCCACGGTATCGGAAGACATCCCTTAACAGAGCGTTTCTTTCTAGACCTTTACACCTATTAAGAGAAGCTAAAACAGCACTTGGCAGCACTATGAGGTGGAGATAATGAAAGGGGGAGACAACACTAATGGAGAGCTCTGTCTCATCTCTTATTATATATATATATATATATATATATATATTCATATGTAAGACCCTTCCTTTTAGCATACAACCCATTTTTTAGGCAGAGAGGCAGGGAGGTGGGAGGAGGGAGAGTAAATTGGGGGAGGGAGAGGTCGGGAGAGGGAGAGGGGTTGGGAGAGGGAAGGAGGAGGTGGGAGGAGGGAGAGGATGATGGGGGCAGAGAAGAAGGGAGGTGGGAGGAGGGAGAGGTATTTTACCTGACTGAAGCCCTCCCACTCCCTGGGGTTTGACACCCTGCACGAAGAGCAGGCTCACTGCCAGAGGGAACATGAAATCCCCAACCCCAGAAGTTGGCAGGCCTGGGGAGCATCTCCTATTTGTCAGAGGGGGCCAGGCAGTCATGCCACCGGTGGGCAGGGTAACATCCCATCCCAGATGGAATAAACAAGAACTCCTCCCTTTTGGCTTTCAATCGGTCCACCACCTCATCCTCTCCTATCTCACCTCCCTTCTCTCCTTCTACATCCCAGCCCGCACACTCCGCTCCTCTGGTGCTAACCTTCTCCCCGTGCCTCCATCCCACTCGTCTCTCCATCGACCCCTGGCCCACATCCTACCTCTGGCCCGGAACGCCCTCCCTCCTCAAATCCGCCGGACAGTCATCCTCTCCCTTCTCTCCCCATTTCAAAGCCTTACCGAAGGCCCATCTCCTCCAACAGGCCTTCCCGGACAAAGCCCCACTTTTCCTCATCTCCCACTCCCTTCTGCGTCCCCCCGGCTCGCTCCCTTTGCTCTTCCCCCCTTCCCGGCCCCACAGCACTCGTGCGTATATTTGCCGCTTTATCGATTTGCCCCGTCGTCTATTTGTACTGACGTCCGTCTCCCCGCTTCTGGACCGTGAGCTCGTTGTGGGTGGGGAGGGTCACTCCTCATCGTCGCACTGGACTTTCTCAAGCGTTTACTACAGTGCCCTGCACGCAGTAAGCGCTTAATAAATAAGACCGACGGAGAGATTGAACGAAGAGGGCGCAGGTCGAACTCCACTGCTTGCCTTTTTTCTCTCCTCCCCAATCCAGCCACCCCCAGCTATGAAAGGGTTTTGGGTTTTCGGGCGAATTTCCTTCCCCGTGCAGAGGTGGGTAAGGGCGGCGAGCAGGGATGGAGAAGGCCGGGCGGGAAGGAAGCCATTCAGAACGGCGGAGAGCAGCGGGCCGGCCCCGCCCGGGCCTCCCCCTGCCCCCCGCGCACTCCGCAAACCCAGCATCGGGGGGGCTCTCGATACCTCTCCTCATTCATTCATTCATTCAATCGCATTTATTGAGCGCTTACTGTCAGCGCAGAGCACCGTCCTAAGCGCTTGGAGTGTACAATTCGGCAACGGATAGAGACGATCCCTGCCAACAACAGGCTCCTCGGGGGCTCCCTCCTTACAACCACCAACCACTCCCCGATCGCTCCGTCCAAGCGCTTTGGAAGATAGGTTCCAAGCCTCCCAACTCCCATTCCCTCTCCCAACCTCTCCCTCCCCTCCCGATTTACTCTCCCTCCTCCCACCGCCCTGTCCCTCTGCCCCCATCATCTTCTCCCTCCTCCCACCTTTCCCTTCCCTCTCCCAACCTCTCCCTCCCCTCCCGATTTACTCTCCCTCCTCCCACCTCCCTGTCCCTCTGCCACATCATCCTCTCCCTCCTCCCACCTCCCCTTTCCCTTTCCCAACCTCTCCCTCCCCCCAATTTACTCTCCCTCCTCCCACCTCCCTGTCTCTCTGCCCCCCCCATCATCCTCTCCCTCCTCCCACCACCCCTTCCCTCTCCCAACTTCTCCCTCCCCTCAATTTACTCTCCCTCCTCCCACCTCCCTGTCTCTCTGCCCTCATCATCCTCTCCCTCCTCCCTCCACCCATCTCCTTCCAGCCCCCGCTCCCTCTCCCTCTTCTCCCCCTCCCCACCTTTCCCTCCCCGCCATCCCCCCTCCCCCTCCCACCTCCATCCCCCTCCTCCCCTCTCTCCCCCATTCACTCTCCCTCCTCCCACCTCCCTGTCTCTCTGCCCTCATCATCCTCTCCCTCCTCTCTCCTCCCTCTCCCAACCCCTGTCCCTCCCCACCTCTCCCTCCCTCCACTTTACTCTCCCCTCCTCCCACCTCCCTCCGTCTCTCTGTCCCCCCATCAACCTCTCCCTCTTCCCACCTCCTTCCCTTCTATCTCCCTCCGTCCCCCCTGGCCTCCCAGCCTGCGTTTGGGGTGCTGCGCCTCTCTGTCCCCGCTCCAGTTCTCGGTGAATTCCAGGTCCTCAGGGATGCTCGGAGAGAGGAGGAGGAGGAGGAGGAGAAAAGGAGGAGGAGGAGGAGGAGGAGGACCGGACAGGGAAGAGGAGGAGGCCCGAAGAGGAGAGAGGAGGCCCTGAGATAGAGGAGGCCCGGAGAGGAGGGAGACAGGCCGAGGGGCAGACACGGGAACGATGCCCAGTGGAGGGGGTTTTTGCCACATTCCCCTTCCAAGGTCCCCCTCTCTCCCGGTCACTGGGCATCTGCCAGGCTGCTGCACTGGCTTTCTCAGAGAGAGGGGGCCAGGAGAGAGGAGGAGGAGGAAGAGGAGGAGGAGGAGGAGCGGGACGAGGAGCAGGAGGAGGAGGAGGAGGAGGAGGAGGAGAAAGAGGAGGAGGAGGAGGAGGAAGAAGAAGAGAGCCGCCCTCAAGGGTGCGGAGCCCCCTGTCCTCCTGTCCCCATCGTGCCCCCTTCCCAGCCCCGGGAGGGCTCTCCGCTTTGGGCCGGTGCTTTGGGTTGGGGCTTTGGGCCGGGGTCGTCCCCCTTTGGACCCCAGGTCCTCCACAGACGAATGTTTCCCGTGAGACGGGCCGGGAGGAGGGGCTTCCCCGGGCCCGTGGTCGGCGCTGCCCTCCGACCGCGGGGCTCGCGGGGGGCATTCGGGGGAGGGGGGGATCCCCTTGCACGCTTTACTCGCCAGTAATGGGAGGACCTCTCCGCTCCTCGCCCCCTTCCCCTTCCCCCAGCACCTCTGCCCTCCCCCCTGGCCTGGGCTGCCCCGGGCTGCCCTGGGCTCGCCCCCTCTCCCCTGCTCCCGGGGCTGACTCCCTCTCCGGCTGGCGTGGGGAAGAGTAAAGCACGTCCCTGGGGCTGGGGCCGTCCTCAAGCCCCCGACCCCCAGCCCCCATCTCCCAGCCCCCCCAGCCCCAGCCCCCATCTCCCGGTCCCCAACCCCAGCCTCCACCTCCCAGTCCCCAACCCCCAGCCTCAGCCCCAGACCTCAAGCCCCCACCCCCCCGGTCCCAGTCCTAAAGCCCCCAGCCCCCAGCCCCAGCCCTGCGGATGCCAGGGGGTTTCTCTCCATCCCCGGCTCCGGCCTTTGCAGGGGAAGAAGAGCCACGTGTCGTGCGCGGACACATCCAGTCTGGTCACCGTCCCGGGAGTCGGGGGAGGAGGGGACACCCTCTCCAAGCCCCGTTCCCTGGGGACCCCCCGCGCCCCCCCCCCAAACGTACCGTCCCACTGCCCAGGCCAGGGTCCCGTGGGGTGGGAGGGGGCGGGGGAGGAGGAGGAGGAGAAAGGGGGGGCAGGGTCACTACTCACCCAGAACGGGGGGTCACTGGGCGGAGGTCCTGCCGGCGGTGGGTACCTGCGGTGGCGGCCGGGCTCGGCTCAGGCCCTCCGCCGGACACGGCCAGGGACCGCGAAGAGGACGAGGACCGGCAGGAGGAGGAGGAGGAGGAGGGAAGAGGCGGGAGGAGGCTGCTGCTCCTGCTGCTGAGCAGCTTCTCAATTGTTCAGGCACCCTCCTGTTCCAGCCCGCCTTCCCTCTCTTCCTCCCCCCTCCCGTCCTCCCTCCCTCCTTCCCGTTGGCTCCATCTCCTCCTCCTCCTCCTCCTCCTCCTCCTCCTCCTCCTCCTCAATCACGTGGCCAGCCCAACCCCACGCATGATGCAGCCAGAGGCTTTGTGCGGCCTCCCCCAAGGACCTGCTGTTGTCACCCCCTCTTCGTCCCCCCCTCCACCCCAGGGCTCTGCAGCATCCTTGCAAAGCTATCCTCTGACCCTCATCTGCTTCCTCATCTCCCTCCCTCGTCCTTCCTTCCTTCCCTGGTCTCCGAGCATCCGTGGACTTTGCCCCACAGGACTGAGTCTGGGGTCCCCGGTGGCCCCGTAGCCCTCAGTGAACTCTATTTCACCCCGTGAGGAACTCCCAGCTCCATCTCTGGAGAACTTTATACCCCGAAAAGGCGTCGGAACCTGTCCCGGGAGGTGGGAACGTCGATGAAGTCGACACACGGGCCTGGGAAAGAATGGACATCAGCCGGTCTGCGACTCCAGGCTCATTTTGGACCTCTGGTTGCGGCTGCATCCGCGAGAAGGCTCGGGCGGTGATCTGGCCTCCCGTGATCCCGGCGTTCTCCCAGACTGGAAAATGCAGTGTCGACAAAGTAGAGAAAGTCGGAGGGCCGGTATCGGTCAGTTCTCAACCCTGGGAAGCCGCGGGTCGGGGCGGCCACGGTTTGGAGAGGCTCGAGAGTTGATGACAATAATAATGATGATAATAATAATAACAATGATATTTGTTGTGTTTACTATGTGCCATGCACTGTTCTAAACATTGGGGTAAATGCAACAATAATAATAATAAAAATAATGGTATTTGTTAAGCACTTACTGTGTGCCAAGCACCGTTCTAGGTAATCAGGTTGTCCCACGGGGGACTCACAGTCTTAATCCCCATTTTACAGATGAGGTAACTGAGGCACAGGGAAGTTCGCTGACTCGCCCAAAGTCCCACAGCTGACAAGTGGCAGAACTGGGATTAGAGCCCATGACCCCTGACTCCCAAGCCCCTGCTCTTTCCGCTGAGCCACACTGCTTCTCCTGGCGGGAGAACTCCTGTTGGAATTGTTGGGGGTCTGCCCTGGGGGACTGAGCTTACTTTATCACTCGATCAACAGATGGGTCCATCAAAGGTATTTAGTGTGCAGTTATTGTGTGTGGAGACTAGAACTAAGAATTTCAACAGAGTTGGTAGACACAATCCCTACCCTCGAGGAGCTTAGAGTCTGCAAGGGGAGACAGACGTGAAGATAGATTAGGCAGAGGAGAAATAGTAGAGGAAAAGAATATTTACTTAAGTATCATGGGACTGGGGTGAGGATCAAGATGCTTAAGGGCTACGCAGCCAAGTTCATAGTTGCCGCAGAGGATGGGGTAGGGAGGGAACACAGAGGTAGGTAGTAACAACTTAACAAACACCATAATTATTATTATTATTTTTATTATTAATAAAGGGCTTAGCCTAGGAAAGTCTCCTGGAGATATGATTTTAGGAATGGAAGATTATTAGATATGAAGGGGGAGGAAGTACCAGACTCAAAGGAAAATGTAGATAAAGGGTCAGTGTTGGGATAGATGAGAACGAGATGCAGATTGGTGTCAGAGGAGTGAAATGTGCAGGTTGGTTTGTAGCAGGAGATCAGTGAGGTAGGACAAAGAGAGCTGATTAAGTGCCTTAAAGCTGATAATAAGGATTGTCTGTTGATTGAGGAGGTGGATGAGCAACTTACGGGGTTTTTTTTAATGGCTGGGGAGAGGTGGACTAAACGTTTTTTGTTTAGAAAAACGATACAGACAACAGAGTGAAGTATGGACCGATGAGGGAACAAATAGGATGCAGGGAGGACAGAGAGAAGACGGATGCAGTAGTCAAGGTGGGAAATGATGAGTGTCTGGATGAGTGTGATAGCAGTTTGGATGGAGAAGAAAGGGCAGATTCTACAGAAGTTGTACAGAAGGAAGAGCCGACGGAATTTGTGCTAAATCGAATGTGTGGGTTGAGCGAGAGAGCTGAGCCGAGGATAACACCGAGGTTATGAGTCTGTGAGACGGGGAGGATAGTGGAGCTGTCTATAGTGATAGGAAAGCTGGTTTTCTGAAAAGTGTGGTCATGAGTCGGTCAAGCCCGCTCTTACCTCACCTCACTACTCTTCTACTACAGCCCAGCCCACACTTCGTTCCTCTGATGTCAACCTATTCACTGTACCTTGATCTCATCCATCTCACCGCTGACCCCTTGCCCATATCCTGTCTCTGGCCTGGAGCACCCTCCCTCCTCATATCCCGACAGACAGTTACTCTCCCCCAATTCAAAGGCTTACTGAAGACACTTCTCCTCCACAAAGCCCTCCACGGAGCCTCTTCGTTAGCCTACTGAAATCAGATCTCCTCCAGGAAGCCTTCCCTGACTAAGCCCTCATTACCTCTTCTCCCACTCCCTTCTACGTCACCTGGACTTGCTCTCTTCATTCATCACACCTCACTCCCATGCCAATCCCACAGTGCTTATGTGCATAACTGTAATATCTTTATTTATATTAATGTCCGTCTCCCCCTCTAGACTGTAAACTCGTGAGTGGGGAATGTGTCCGTGAAACTGTTGTGTTGTACTCTTCTAAGTGCTTAGTACAGCACTCTGCTCAAGGTAAGTGCCCAGTAAATATGATTGGTTGATTATTCTGCCCGTCCAAGAGTCTAGGAGCCGCCGTCAACTCGAGTGAACTCCTGGGCCTCTCTGGAACTAGTCAAACTCTTGGAGGAGGGATGAGAGACATCCTCTTGGATGCAACTTTCGTTTTCATTTTTCAGGCCTCGGGCAAAATTTCCCCCTAACCTGTCCAGGCTGCAGTGCTCAATAAATACAATTGATTCATTGACTGATAATAACAAGGCAAATTACAGCTGGAAACTAGAGATGCTGCTTTGGCTAAACGCGTAGCTGATCAGGTGCGGCAAGCGGGTGCGTATCTGTCAATCAATCAAGGATGAATTTATTGACTACCTTCTTTGTTCAGAGCAAGAGATGAGTGCTTGGGGGTGTACATATGAGTGGTGGGGACAATCTCTGCTCTCAAGGATCTTACACTCTAGTGGGAGAGGCAGACATTAAAATAAATGACTGGTAAGGGAAACAACTCAAGCATCAGGATGTGTATATAAAGGCTGTGGGGATGGGGTGAGTACCCAAGTGTTTAAGAGGTGGAAATAAGAGCATGGGTGAGGGAGTAGGGAGAAAAAAAAGGGAGGAGAGATGAGGACTTAATCAAGGAAGGCTTCCTGGAGGAGATCTGATTTCAGTAGGCTAATGAAGACTGGGAGAGGGCTGGTCTGTAGGATATGTAGGGGGAGAGAGTTTCACATAGGAAGGAGGGAGTGAGCAAAGGATTAACAGTGGTTGAGGCAAGAGCAGGGGATGGTGAGTAGATTCGTATTAAAGAAGCAAAGTTTATGGACTCTGTTGTAGTAGGAGAGGAGGAAGGATAAGTCAGAAGGAGAGAGACGATTTGGTGCATATTATCTGATGATAAGACATTTCTGCCTGACGCAGAGATGGATGGATGGATGACCATTGGAAGCCCTTGAGCAGTAGGGAGGCGAGTGCAGAGTGATTTTTTAGACAGATGATCCAGAAAGCAGAGTGAAGTTTGGACTAGAAAGGAGAGAGGCTGGAGGCAGGGAGGTCAGCAAGGAGGCTGATGCAGTAGTAGAGGTGGGATATGAAACGTGTTTGAACCAGTATGGTAACATTTTCTGAAGACGTGGAGAGGATTTAGCGACTGACCGAATGTGTGGGATGAAGGAGAGAGGTGAGTCAAAGACAATGCCAAGGTTGTGGGCTTGTGAGACAGGGAAAATGATGGGGTTATCAACAGTGATGGGAAAATCAGGGGAGGGAGAGAGTTTGGAAAGGAAGATGAGAAATTCAGTTTTGGATGTGTTGAGATTGAGGTGACAGCAAGGACCTCCACGTAGAGATGTCCCGAAGGCAGGAGGAAATGATCTCTCATTTGCAGGGACGGTTAAAGATCGGGACTGGAGAGATAGATTCGGGAGTCATCAGTGTAAAGACGATGGTCGAAGTTGTGGGAGCAGATGAGCTCCCCAAGGGAGTGGGTGTAGAAGGTGACACAGAGCAGATTCCCACAGTCAGACGGTGAGAGGAAGATAAGGAGGTGAAAGAGGCCGAGAAGGAGCAGCTAGAGAGGTAGGAAGAGAACCAGGAGAGGACAGTGTCAGTGAAGCCAAGGTCGGATGAAGTTTCAGGAGAAGGGGGTGGTCCATAGTGTTGCGGGCAGCTGAGAGATTGAGGGACATTAGCAAAGAGTAGAACCCATTAGGATTGGAAAGGAGGCGGGCACAGATCCTTAGGAGAGACCAGTTCCAGTGGAATGGAGGGAATGGAAGCCAGATTGCAGCGAGCTGAGAAGGAAGTGGGAGAGGAAGGGGAAGCAGCAGGAATAAATGACTCCTTCAAGGAGTTTGGGTAGGAATGGTAGGAGGGAGATGGGGTGATAGCTGGAAGGGGCGGTGTGGTCTCAGGAGAGTTTTTTTAGCATAGGAAATGTATGGGTGTGTTTGAAAAAGGAAGGTAAAAGAACCATTGGAGAAAGAGCAGTTGAAGATGGTGGTAGAAAAGAAAAGAAGAGTGGGCTCAAGCGCTTTAATAAAGTGTGAAGGGGGGAGGGGGCAGATGTGAAAAGGAGACCAACGATCTCTTGGGACACAGCAGGGAAGGATGAGAGAGTGGATGTGAAGGTTGGAGAGGTCTTGAACTTGTTGGGGTAAGGGGAAGATTTAGGGAAGTTCACCCCTTTGGTTTCAATTTTGTCGATGAAGTAGATGGCAAAGTCTTGTTTGGGATAGCAGTGTTTTCTCTTTTACCTATGTGCCTAAAAAAAGTCGGTCAAACCAGTTGGTCATCAGACCGTGTCTGGTTAAAATAGCTCAGTCAGGAGCAAGGATGGGCCCTGAGAAAAACCGCAGGTCCTTGAAATCAGCGCCCCCGATTCTCTGAGGCCCAGGGAACGCTCGACACACCGCATCAAAACTCACACACCAGTCCAGGGACTCTGGAACCTTTGAAACTCCAGCAGTTTCTCACTTCCCTTTATCTTTATTGCTATTATTATGGCGCGTGTTAAATGCTTACTATGTACTAAGAACTGGGATAGATGCAAATTAATCAGGTAGGACACAGTCCCTGTCCCACATGGGGCTCACGGTTCGAATAGGAGGGAGAACAGGTATTGAATCCTCATTTTACAGTTGAGGAAACTGAGGCCCAGAGAAGTGAGTTGACGTGTCCAACTTAATAATAATAATAATAATAATGTTGGTATTTGTTAAGTGCTTACTATGTGCAGAGCACTGTTCTAAGTGCTGGGGTTGATACAGGTAATCAGGTGGTCCCACGTGAGGCTCACAGTCTTCATCCCCATTTTACAGGTGAGGGAACTGAGGCACAGAGAAGTTAAGTGACTTGCCCACAGTCACACAGCTGTCGGGTGGCAGAGCCGGGATTTGAACCAGTGACCTCTGACTCCCGAGCTCGGGCTCATTCCACTGAGCCATGCTGCTTCTCACAACAGGTAAGTGGCAGAGGTAGGATTACAACCCAGGTCCTTCTGACTCTCCCAGGCCCTCGCTCTATCCATTAGACCACACTGCTTCCTTGACGTGGAAATGTCCCGGAGGGAACCACTTCTGCTGTGGCGTAACTGACTCTGTCACTTTCCTGCTACGTGACCTTGAGTAAACCACTTCACTTCCTAATAATAATGTTGGTATCTGTTAAGCGCTTACTATGTGCAGAGCACTGTTCTAAGCGCTGGGGCAGATACAGGGTAATCAGGTTGTCCTACGTGAGGCTCACAGTCTCAATCCCCATTTTACAGGTGAGGTAACTGAGGCACAGAGAAGTCAAGTGACTTGCCCATGGTCACACAGCTGACTTCCTGGGCCTCAGTTATCTGTAAGATGGGGATTAAGACTGTGGGCCCTATGTGGGACGGGGACTGTGTATGATCCAATTACCTTATATCTACCTCAGCACGTAGTACGTGCCTGGCACTTAGTAAGCACTTAATAAATACCACAATTATATCATTATTATTAATAATAATAGTGTTGGTATTTGTTAATAATGTTGGTATTTGTTAAGCGCTTACTATGTGCAGAGCACTGTTCTAAGCGCTGGGGGAGATATGGAGGAATCAGGTTGTCCCACATGGGGCTCACAGTCTTAATCCTCATTTTACAGATGAGGTAACTGAGGCCCAGAGAAGTGAAGTGACTTGCCCACAGTCACATAGCTGACAAGTGGCAGAGCTGGGATTTGAACTCATGACCTCTGACTCCAAAGCCCATGCTCTTTCCACTGAGCCACGCTGCTTCATTATTATTATTCTCATTATTAACCCCTGACCTGTGTCACCTTCTCCTTGGCTATGAGCGTGTTCTGTGGGTGTAAAAGCTGTGCATGATTTTTGCCACGTCCAACAGGAGCATGGACCAGTCAGGTCGGAGTGAGAATGCAAGCCACGGGGTGCAAACCGGTAGCTCGTTAATCGGTGACTTTGCATGTGTTCTCAATTCTGGAGTGTCAGGACAGAGAGAGGTCATCCTACCATTCCTGATGGTGGTATTTGTTACGCTGGGGGATACAAGGTGATCAGGTTGTCCCACGTGGGGCTCACAGTTGTAATCCCCATTTTACACATGAGGTAACTGAGGCACAGAGAAGTTAAGTGGCTTGCCCAAAGTCACACAGCTGGCAAGCGGTGGAGCCGGGATTCGAACCCATGAACTCTGACTCCCAAGCCCGGGCTCTTTCCACTGTGCCACGCTGCTTCTCTATATGGATACCCCGTAATCAGAGAGACTACTGTTTTTAAAGCTCTCAATCATCTTACCCCATCCTACCTCACCTCACCTCTCTCCTACTACAACCCAGCCCTCACACGTTGCTTCTCTAATGCCGACCTTCTCACTGCACCTCGATCTCGTCTATCTAACTGCCGACTTCTCACTCACGTCCTGCCTCTGGCCTGTAACTTCCTCCTTCTTCATATCCAACACACAACTGTAAGCCCCCGATTAGACCGTGAGCCCGTCAACGGGCCGGGATCGTCTCTATCTGTTGCCGAATTGTACATTCCAAGCGCTTAGTACAGTGCTCTGCACAGAGTAAGCGCTCAATAAATACTATTGAACAACTACTCTCCCTAGCTTCAAAGCCTTATTGAATAATAATAATAATAATGTTGGTATTTGTTAAGCGCTTATTATGTGCTGAGCACTGTTCTAAGCGCTGGGGTAGATACAGGGTCATCAGGTTGTCCCACGTGAGGCTCACAGTTAATCCCCATTTTACAGATGAGGTAACTGAGGCCCAGAGAAGTGGAGTGACTTGCCCACAGTCACACAGCTGACAAGCGGCAGAGCCGGGATTCGAACTCATGACCTCTGACTCCCAAGCCCGTGCTCTTTCCACTGAGCCACGCTGCTTCTCCTCCAAGAGGTCTTCTCTGACTAAATCCTCATTTCTTCTTCTCCCTCTCCCTTGTGCATCACCCTGATTTGCTCTCTTTTTTCACCCCTCCCTCAGCCCCACAGTATTTCCGTACCCATCTGTAATGTCTTTATTTAAACTGAGGTCTTTCTCCTCCTCTAGACTCTTAAGTTCACCGCGGACCGAGAATGTGCCTACCGACTCGGTTATATTGTAATATCTTACTCTTCCAAGCGATTAGTACAGTGCCCTGCACACAGTAAGCACTCAATAAATGCAACTGATTGATTGATTGGTTGTCTTAATGAATTGTTTGATTGATAAGCACTCAATAAATTCAAGTGATTGATCGATTGGTTGTCTTCGTGAATCGTTTGATTGATTGATCGTCTCGATGAATAGTGTGGCCCTGCCAGGCACAGACCTCCCAGTGTTCACTGGGGACACTAAGAGCGGATGAAAAAGACTTGTAGTGGTTCCGACGCCTTTAACCGTGCCCCGGATCTCTGGCTCCTGTAACCTGCGGTGGCGTTTCAGGTTGCTGAGAGGAACCTGAAGCCGGGAAGAGAAGTTTTAAGCAGTTTCAGGTTGGCAGGGCGACGGTTTCAGACAGCGCGCTGACATGTGCACTCCTCAGTCTTCCTCCTGCAAGGTTCCTCCTCACTGTCGGCCCGCCAGCTCTCTCTGTCCAGAATCAATCTCAGCCCTGGGGCCCCTCCAGGTCACTGACTGGATCTCACAGTTTCGGGACCTTCTGTTCTCCTTCTGTCCCAGGGATGGCTGAGGTAGAAGGGGGATGACGGGGGCTGCCCATTCTGGGGACCCTCCACACCACCAAGGAGCCACCATCCTGACCTCCCTGGCACCTATCTCCTCTGGCCCGGAGAAGAAAACTGCAGCAAAGTGCCACCTCCACAAAACCTCCACAAGGCCTGTGGCAGTTGATTCTATAATCCATCAAACAATCTGTGGTATTTATTGAGCACTTACTGTATACAGAATGCTGTAGTAGGCTCTTGGGAAAGTGCAATGCAACAGAATCGGTAGATATGATAATAATTATAATTATTGTATTTGCTAAGCGCTTACTATGTGCCGGACACCGTACTGAGCGCTGGGGTGGATACAAGCCAATCGGTTGGACACAGTCCCTGTCCCACTCAGGCCTCACAGTCTCAATCCCCATTTTACAGCTGAGGTGACTAACAGAGAAGTGAAGTGACGTGCCCAAGGGCACACGGCAGACAAGTGTAGGTGTCAGGATTAGAACGCATGACCTTTTGACTCCCGGGCCCGTGCTCTACCCGTTATGGCACGCTGCTTCTCAACTGTAAAGTCCTCCACTGGGCTGTAAGCTCCTTTTAGGCGGGGAACATGCTTAGCAACTCTGTTGTATTGTACTCTCCTAAGCACTTAGTACGGTGTTTTTTTAGTTTCTATGGGTTTTTTTTCCTCTATTTGTTAAGCACTTACTATGT
The DNA here is from genome assembly GCF_004115215.2 of Ornithorhynchus anatinus. NCBI lineage: Eukaryota > Metazoa > Chordata > Mammalia > Monotremata > Ornithorhynchidae > Ornithorhynchus > Ornithorhynchus anatinus. Next base: position 136,316,818 of record NC_041728.1, read on the forward strand.
GCCCGGGCACTGTGCTAAGAGCTGGGATAGATACAAATTTATCAGGTTGGGTACAGTCCCTGTCCCTCATGAGGTTGACCGTCTTAATCCCCGTTTTGCAGATGAGGGAACTGAGGCCCAGAGGAGTGAAGTGGCTTGCCCAAGATCACACAGCAGACTAGAGGAAGACTCAGGATTAAAACCCAGGTCCCGCTGACTCCCAGGCCCAGGCTTTATCCACTAGGCCTTATTGCTTCTCCACAGGGCTCAGCATACTGTCAGCACTCAATAAATCTAATAAATAAATAAATGAATAAACAAACAGGGGGAGACAATCATTCAAGTAGATTAGGGATAGGGGAAATAGTAGAGTATATATAGAGGTCACAGCGTGGTTCAGAGGAAAGAACCTGGGCTTCGGAGTCAGAGGTCATGGGTTCGACTCCCGGCTCTGCCACTTGGCAGCTGTGTGACTGTGGGCAAGTCACTTCACTTCTCTGGGCCTCAGTTACCTCATCTGTAAAATGGGGATTAACTGTGAGCCTCACATGGGACAACCTGATGGCCCTGTATCTATCCCAGCACTTAGAACAGTGCTCTGCACATAGTAAGCGCTTAACAAATACCAACATTATTATTACAGTCGCTGTCGCCACAGATGCGACTGTGAACTCTCAACTACAAGGAGCCTGAAATTCTAGTTCTCTACATATTCATTCATTCATTCATTCATTCATTCATTCATTCATTCATTCAATTGTATTTATTGAGCGCTTACTGTATGCAAAGCACTGGACTAAGCCCTTGATACAGCACCCTACTGGTTTTGGTTTTTATCTCATGTATTTACCATGTTTTTATTCTGATTTACTGCTTTGTTATTTCATCGCTCCTTTGTGTCAGTTACCAATCCCCGCTCCCTGTGACCTCTGACTCCCAAGTCCGGACTCTTTCCACTAAGCCACGCTGGAGAAGCAGCGTGGCTTAGTGAAAAGAACCCGGATTTGGGAGTCAGGGGTTGTGGGTTCTAATCCTGGCTCCGCCGCTTGTCAGCTGTGTGACTTTGGGCCAGTCATTTCACTTCTCTGTGCTTCAGTTATCTCATCTGTAAAATGGGGATTGAGACTGTGAGCCCCACGTGGGACAACCTGATGACCCTGTATCTTCCCCAGTGCTTAGAACAGTGCTTGACATATAGTAAGTGCTTAACAAATAGCATTATTACTATTAATATTACCAGTAAATTACAGATATTTACATAAAAACTCTGTGGGCCTGGGAGGGGGGATAATAATAATAATAATAATTATGGTATTTGTTAAGTGCTTAACTATGTGCCAGGCACTTTACAAAGCACTGGGGTGGATACAAGCAGATCGGGTTGGACAAAGTCCCTGTCCCACTTGGAGCTCACAGTCTCAATCCCCATTTTGCAGATGAGGTAATTGAGGCCCAGAGAAGTGAAGTGACTTTCCCAAGGTCACACAGCAGACAGGTGGTGGAGCTGGGATTAGAATCCATGACCTTCTGACTCCCAGGCCCGTGCTCTATCCATTATGCCATGCTGCTTCTCTTAATGAGGAGCATGGATGAATAAAGGGAACAAGTCAAGCTGATGCAGAAGGGAATGGGAGAAGAAGAATGGAGGGCTTAGTCAAGGAAGGGCTTTTGGAGGAGATGTGCTTTCCTTTGAAGGTGGGGAGAGTCATTTCTGAGGGACATGAGGAGGGAGGACGTTCCAGGCCAGAGGCAGGACTAGGGCAAGATAGATAGATGACTGAGCAAGGCCTCAAAATCCCATGTCCCCACTCCTCCTGGCTTCAAGAAAATCCAGATAACCAATCTAGACTAGATCAGCCTCTAGGTGATCCTTCCATTTTTTAAAAAAAATGGAATGGGGTAGATACAGAGAAGCAGTGTGGCTCAGTGGAAAGAGCATGGACTTGGGAGTCAGAGGTCATGAGTTTGAATCCCAGCTTTGCCACTTGTCAGCTGTGTGACTGTGGGCAAGTCACTTAGCTTCTCTGTACGTCAGTTACCTCATCTGTAAAATGGGGATTAACTGTGAGCCTCACGTGGGACAACCTGATTATCCTGTATCTACCCCGGCACTTAGAACAGTGCTCTGCACCTAGTAAGCGCTTAACAGATACCAACATTATTGTTATTATTATTACAAACAAATGAGGTTGGACACATCCCTTGTCCCACGTGGGGCTCACCATCTCAATCCGTCCCACATGGGGCTCACCATCTCAATCCCCTTTTTACAGATAAGGTAACCGAAGCACAGAGAAGTTAAGAGACTTACCCAAGGTCATATGGCGAACGAGTGGTGGAACGGGGGTTAGAAGCCAGATCTTCTGGCTCCCAGGCCCGGACTCTTTCCCTCAGGCCATGCTGAGCTTGCTCGCTCAGGAGCTGCTCTGAGTCAGTCAGAAGAGTTACAGGGGGAAGAATTAAAAATCACCTCCTCCGAGAGGCCTTCCCAGACTGAGCTCCTCTTCCCCCTCTACTCCCTCTGCCATCCCCCCTTTACCTCTCCGCAGCTAAAGCCTCATTTTCCCCTTTTCCCTCTGCTCCTCCACCTCTCCCTTCCCATCCCCACAGCACTGTACCCGTCCGCTCAACTGTATATATTTTCGTTACCCTATTTATTTTGTTAATGAATTGTACATCGCCTTGATTCTATTTAGTTGCCATTGTTTTTATGAGATGTTCTTCCCCTTGACGCTGTTTAGTGCCATTGTTCTTGTCTGTCCGTCTCCCCCGATTAGACTGTAAGCCCGTCAAACGGCAGGGACTGTCTCTATCTGTTGCCGACTTGTTCATCCCAAGCGCTTAGTACAGTGCTCTGCACATAGTAAGCGCTCAATAAATACTATTGAATGAATGAATGAATGAAAAGATGCCAACTCTTCCCTTCACTGGTCCCAGGACTTTGTGCTCCAGAATGTGAAGATTTCCCAGTGGATATTTGACAGTGATCCAGCCTGGATGCCACGGCAGCTAGGCCCCCAACTACAGATGTTGAGAATGAATGTCTTGGAGAAGGATGTCTTTGAGAATCCCCTGAGCGGGCCACGCTTCCAATCAATCAGGCAGTCAACGGTATTGAGCAGTCCCTGAACATCCTGTGTCCCAGACAGCAGTAGTTGAGCTGTGGAAGGAATGACAAAGAACAACAAGATTTGCTTCGCATTCTCAAAGAGCTTTCCACCTAGTAAGGACAGACACAAAGGTATGATGTGAATAATATCAATGATAATAATAATATAAATAAGGCAAGCAGCATGGCCTACCGGATAGACCATGGACCTGGAAGTCATGAGGATATGGGTTCTATTATCGGCTCCGCCAATTGTCTGCTGTGTGACCTTGGGCAAGACACTGCACTTCTCTGTGCCTCAGTTACCTCAACTGTAAGATGGGGATTAAGGCTGTGAGCCCCATGTGGGACAGGGACTGTGTCCGATCTGATTAGCTTCTATCCATCCGAGCACTTAGTACAGTGCCTGGTGTATAGTAAGTAAGCACTTAACGAATACCATGAAAACATCTAAATAGCATTCTGGTAAAATGAGAGAAAAAACAGAAATTGGAAATACCTAGGAATGATGACCCAAGTACTCAAAAACACTTTATTCTGCATTGGAGGGTTCGAATTTCCCTATTTCTCTCCCTTTCTCAACACTGTGAATTAGAGTTAATATGCAGGGATAGAGGAAAAGTCATCTCCAGGATGTCTGCTCTCCTTCCTCCACGCTTTCTATGGTTCCTTCTTTCCCCATCTTTCTTGTTCCCCCAGGGGTTCCTGCATGTTCCTCCAAGGGCTCTGGGTCTCTTGACGAGGTCTCTCAATGAATGTCACCCTAATTTCATTTTAGTAAGTTTCACTCCGATGATCTCACATGACACCCAAACAGAGGAGAAAGGTCTTGGTGATACATTTTCCTGGAGGAAATCTGTCTGATTTGATCTTCGGATCGATGTGGTGCTCCTTACTACACAAGCAGTTTGAGGCATTTGTGTGGATGCCCTCTCCATCCAAACTGCTACCAAATTGAACCAAGTACTTATCCTATCCCACCTTAACTACCGCGGCCTCCTTGCTGACCTCCCTGCCTCCTGTCTTTCCCCACTCCAGTCCAAACTTCATTCTGTCGTCCAGATCATTTTGCTAAAAAAGTTCGGTCCATATTTCCCCACTCCTCAAGAACCTACAGGAGTTGCTCATCTACCTGAGCATCAAACAGAAACTCTTAATCCTGGCTCCACCTCTTGTCTGCTGTGTGACCTTGGGCAAGCCACTTAATCTCTCTGTGCCTCAGTTACCTCATCTGTAAAATGGGGATTGAGACTGTGAGCTCCACATGGGACAGGGACTGTGTCCATCCCAATTTGCTTGTATCCACCGCAGCACTTGATACAGTGCCTAGTACGTAGCTTTTAACAGATACCATTAATTATCATTTTTATTATTATGACTGCCAGAGCGACCTAGTGGAAAGAGCATGGGCCTGGGCATCAGAGGACCTGGGTTCACTTACTAAAGTGCCTGGCACATAGTACGCACTTAAAAAATACCATTAAAAAATTGGCTTTAATGTACTCCATCACCTTGCCTCTGATTCTTTACCTCTTTGACATCCCACTGCAACTCAGAATAATAATTATGACATTTGTTAAGTGTTTCTATGTGCGAAGCACTCTTCTAAGCCCTAGGGTAGATACAAGGTAGTCGGATTGTCCCGCGTGGGGCTCACAGTCTTAAGCCCCCATTTTACAGATGAGGTAACTGAGGCACAGAGAAGTTAAGTGGCTTGCCCAAGGTCACAGACAGCAGACAAGTGACAGAGCCAGGATTAGAACCTACATCCTCTGACTCCCAAGCTCGTGCCCTTCCCACTAAGCCACGCTGCTTCCCTGAGAACAGTGAGTCAGAACACTCACTTTCCTTCTCTAACATCAACCTACTCACTGTACCTCTATGTCATCTATCTCGCTGCCGACCCCTTGCCCTTGAAAGGCCTCCGGCCTGGAACTCCCTCCCCCTTCGCAGACGATCACTCTCCCCACCTTCAAAGCGTGAAGAGGGTTCAATTCACATCCCTTCAAGAGGCCTTCTCTGAAGCGCTTAGTACAGTGCTCTGCACACAGTAAGCACTCAATAAATATGATTGAATATCTAAGCCTTCATTACCCCTATTCCCTTCGGTACCACCCCTGTACTTGGATTTGTACCCTTTATTCACCCCACCCTCACCCCCACAGCACCAAAGTACATAGCTGTAATTTATTTTAATATCTGTCTGCCTCCCTAGACCGTATATTCCTTGTGGGCAGAGAACACATCCACCAACTCTGTTACGTTGTATTCTCCCAGTCACTCTGCACCCAGTAAGTGTCTTCCTCCACTCTAGAAAGAGACATTATGCCCTGTTCTCATGAATCGATGAATGGTATTTATTGAGCATTTACTCTGCACAGAGCACTCTACTAAGTGCTTGGGATTGTACAATAGATTTAGTGGACATGCTGTCCTCAAGGAGCTTACAATCCAGCTGAGGAGAACGCACATGGAAAAATTCATTCGAGCATCTTCAATATCTGACAAGCCAATCGATCATCGGGGGGATTCAGAGTGTGTGTGTGTGTGTGTGTGTGTGTGTATGTTTGTGTGATGGTGAAGAGAGGTCAGTTCAACTTCTGGGATTGGAAAGCAATGGCATCTTGCTCACATCACCGGACCCTTCTTCCTTTTGTTAAAGAAATGAAAAGGTTGATGCATCAAGTTCTTCACAGAGACCACTCACTGACCACACATCACTTTATGACAGTGGCACCCAAAGGATGCTTAGCTAGTTGCAGCTCTGAGAGCCCGCCTGCCTTGGGCTGGTTTCCCCATAAACTAATAATAATTTAATAGCTGCAATACTTGTTAAGGGCTTACTATGTGGTAAATAAATGGTGGTATTTGTTAAGCGCTTACTATGCGCAAAGCACTGTTCTAAGTGCTGGGGGATACAAGGTGAACAGGTTGCCCCACGTGGGGCTCACAGTTTTAAGTGCACTGTTCTAAGCACTGGGGTAGATACAAGATAATTAGGTTGGACACAGTCCCTGTCCCACATGTGGATCACAGTCTTAATCCCCATTTTACGGATGAGGAAACCGAGAAATTAAGTTACCTAAAATCACACAGCAAATGAGTGGGGGAGCCGGGATTAGAACCCGGGTCTTCTGATTCCCAGGCCTGTGCTCCATCCATTAGGCCACGCTGCTTGTCATTTGTCAAGAATGATGCTGTCAAGTCGTTGAGACCAACTGGATGGGCACCTGGCTTAGAAGGTATATTTCCTTGCATATGTTCATCGATTTCCTAATTTTCTCTGCTTTTAGTTTGGAAGCAGCAATAGGATTACCTGCTGTTTTTCAGGTAATCCTATACTTTAAACTCTATGTTATAAATTATTTATTCATATTAACTTCTGTCTCCCCTTCTAGACTGCAAACTTGTTATGGGTAGGGAACTCGTCTCCCAAATCTGTTGTATTGTACTACCCCAAGCGCTTAGTACAGTGCTCTGCATTTAAGAAGTGATCAATAAATACCATTGATTGACTGATAGATTATCTAACAATTTATAAACAACTATAAGTTCTGTCCTCTGATAACTGTGCCTGTATACAGGTCATGGGTTCGGATCCCAGCTCTGCCACTTGTCAGCTGTGTGACTGTGGGCAAGTTACTTAACTTCTCTGTGCCTCAGTTCCCTCATCTGTAAAATGGGGGTTAAATGTGAGCCTCACGTGGAACAACCTGATTACCCTGTAACTACCCCAGCGCTTAGAACAGTGCTCTGCATATAGTAAGCCCTTAACAAATGCCAACATTATTCTTATTAGTATTATTGTGAGACCTGGGCTTGCCACAGGCCTCATATCCAGTTTCTTGAGGGGTTTCATCAGGGTCACCCATACCTTGAAATCCAAGGTAAGATCACCCACTAAAAGTTCCCAAAACTTGGTCTGTTCTCCGGTTCTGGTGCCAAGCTTGCTGACTTGCTTTTGATGGGGCAGACATTTCTCTAAGATGGACGGCGGTAGAATAAATAAGCAGAGCCAACAGTATCCATTGAGAATCTGGTGGGGCCCAGACCATTATATTAAACTCAGCCGGAATTGCAAAGGAAATGGACATCGCAATCCCTGACCTTGAGGAGTGTCTAATTTATTCTGGGAGACAAGAGACCAAAGCTCCCCTCATTCCCCCACCCTCCCACACAAACACACTTTAACACACCCCTCCCACCACCACCACCATGCACACACACACACATTTTCTTGTTTTCTGGGCCTGCTTCTGTTTCCTTTAAGGGCCACACAACAGAGCAGTGGCTCTTCACACTTTGTCTTTAGATTTAAAGTTTACTTACCCCAAAGGAGAAATCACCGAGCAATGACTTCACATTTAGAAATAAATTGCAAGAAGTGACACTCACCTGAAAGACTGCCTGACCTGGTGGGCGGTTGTTAGAGATGGGATTCAGTAAGGTTTATTCATCAGCCAGTGTTTCTGGAAGCTGCAGGCATTAAAGACATGCAGTCTTACAATCTATTCCACATAAAGCATGCAAATTCTCTCTCTTTCTCTCTATATAAATGTATATATACATATATATGTATATATCTCTCACACACACACACCCACCAATATTTTATTTCCAGTCTATTTTTTTGTCACGCTCAGTATTCCAGCCAGTGTAACCAACTTCTGAGAGAATCTGAATAGTCTCTGAGCCCCATACAAGTACCCTGACTTTCACACCCTGTGTCTTCACTCAGGGCAGATGGTTCTGGACTTTGCGGTCAACAACCTCATCTTGGTGGAAAGCATCTTTGGTCTTCTAGAATGATCTTCAGGAGTTGATTGGGCCACGCCCCCTCCTACCTTACCTCTCTGCTTTCCTACCACAACTCGGCCCGCCCACTTGGCTCATCTAATGCCAACCTACTCACTGTACCTCAATCTCATCTACCTCATCGCTGACCTCTCGCCCGTGCCCTGCCTCTGGCCTGGAATGCCCTCCTTCTTCATATATCAGAGGTGGTAGACACATTCCCTGCCCACAGTGAGTTTACGGTGTAGAGGCGGAGAGAGACATTAAGATAAATAAATAAATTATGGCTATGCCCCTTAGTGCTGCGGGAGGCTCTTATTATAACAATTATTATTACAATAATTATTATTGTAATAATAATAGTATTTGTTAGGCACTCAGGATGTGCCAAGCACTGTATTAAGAGCTAGGGTAGACACAAGATAATCCATCAATCAATGTTATTTATTGAGCACTAACTGTGTGCAGAACATTGCACTAAGCACTTGAGAAAGTACATTCCATGGAGTTGGTGAAAGATCACTGTCTGCAAAGGCTGAGTTTAAAGGCTATAGATTTAGTTTTAGTTTGGAAGTAGCAATAGGATTCCCTGCTGTTTTTCAGGTAACCTTATACTTAAAACTCTACGGCAGACAGTGGAAATAGCCTTGTCTTGTCTTATGCCGCCGAGTCATTTCCGACCCATAGCGACACCACAGACACATCTCTCCCAAAATTATAGATATATACACATCATTAATAAAATAAATAGAATAATAAAATAATAAATACGTACATATGTACATAAGTGTTGTGGGGCACGGAGGAGGGTAAAGCAGAGGGAGGGAGTAGGGGCGATGGGGAGGGGAGGAGGAGCAGAGGAAAAGGGGGGCTCGGTGTGGAAAGGCCTCCTGGAGGAGGTGAGCTTTCGGCAGGGCTTTGAAGGGAGGACGTGTGCTAGTTTGGCGGATGTGAAGAAGGAGGGCATTCCAAGCCAGAGGTAGGACGTGGGCCGGGGTCGACAGCGAGACAGATGAGAGGGAGGTACAGCGAGAAGGTTAGCACCAGAGGAGTGGAGTGTGCGGGCTGGGCTGTAGACGGATAGAAGGGAGGTGAGGTACGAGGGGGCAAGGGGATGGAGAGCTTTGAAACCAATAGTGAGGAGATTTGGCTTGGTACGGAGGTTGATAGGCAACCACTGGAGATTTTTGAGGAGTGGGGTGACTTTCCCAGAACACTTCTGTAGAAAGATAATCTGGGCAGCAGAGTGAAGTGTAGACTGAAGTGGGGGGGAGACAGGAGGTTGGGAGGTCCGAAAGAAGGCTGATGCAGTAATCCACTCAGGATATGATGGGTGAATGTACTAACAAAGTAGCTGTTTGGCTGGAGAGGAAAGGGTGGATCTCGGAGATGTTGTGAAGGTGAGACGGGGAGGTTTTGGTGATGGATTGGATGGATTGATGGATTGGATATGTGGGGCGAATGAGAGAGCAGAGTCGAGGATGACACCAAAGTTGCAGGCTTGTGAGACAGGAAGGATGACAGTGCCGTCCACAGTGATGGGAAAGTCAGGGAGGGGCCGGGTGGAAGGGGGAGAGAGTAATTATCAGATTTTAGGAGGAAGGGCATTCCAAGCAGAGGCAGGATGTGGACAAGGGGTCAGCGGCGAGATGGACGAAATCAAGGAGCAGTCAGGTTAGCATTAGAGGAACCAAGTGTGCTTGCTGGGTTGTAATAGGAGAGTAGCGAGGTGAGGTAGGAGGGGGCAAGGTGATTGATTTCTTTAAAGCCAACGGTGAGGAGTTTTTGTTTGATGTGGAGGTCTATGGGCAACCACTGGAGTTCCTTGAAGAGTGGGGAAACATGGCTTGAATGTTTTTGTAGAAAAATGATCCAGGCAGCAGAATGAACTGTAGACTGGAGTGGGGAGAGACGGGAGGCAGGGAGGTCAGCAAGGAGACTGATACAGTAATCAAGGCCGGGTAAGATAAGTGATTGGATTAATGTGGTAGGTAGATGGAGAGGAAAGGGTGGATTTTAGCAATATCATGAAAGTCAAACTGACATGATTTAGTGATGGATTGAATATGGGGGTTGTATGAGAGACAGGAGTCAAGGATAACAGCAAGGATACAGGTTTGTGAGACAGGAAGGAGGGTGGTGCCATCGACAGTGATGGGAAAGCCACGGGGAGGATAGGGTTTGGGCAGGAAGATAAGTTCTGTCTTTGACATGTTAAGTTTGAGGTGATGGGAGGACAGCCAAGGAGAGATGTCTTGAAGACAGGAGGAAATGCGAGACTGCAGAGAGAGATTCATTAATTCAATCGTTTTAATCGAGTGCTTACTGTGTGCAGAGCACAGTACTAAGCGCTTGGAAAGTCTAATCCCTGGTCTGCCACTTGTCAGCTGTGTGACTTTAGGCAAGTCACTTAACTTCTCTGTGCCTCATTTCCCTCATCTGTAAAATGGGGATTAAAACTGTGAGCCCCACGTGGGACAACCTGATTACCTTGTACCCCCCAGTACTTAGAACAGTGCTTGGCACATAGTAAGCATTTAACCAATGCCATTATTATTATTATTACAATTCAGCAATAAAGAGAGAGCAGGGGTGGAGATGTAGATTTGGGTATCGTTTGCATAGAGGTGGTAGTTGAAGCTATAGGAGCGCAAATGAATTCTCCAAGGGAGGGAGTGAAGATGGAGAAAATAAAGGGACCCAGAACTGAAACTTGAGGAACCCCAGAGTTAGGGCGTGGGAGACAGAAGAGGAGCCCTCGAGAGACACTTTAGTCAGAGAGATAGGAGAAAAACCAAGAGAGGAAGGTGTCAGTGAAGCCAAAGTTGAATACCGTTTCCAGGAGAAGGGAATGGTGGACAGTCTTGAAGGTCGCTGAGAGGCTGATCAGACTGGAATAGAGGCCATTGAATTTGGCAAGAAATTGCCAAATTTGCATTCATGGCATTCATCTCATCACGACTCTGTCTGAACTAATGTTTCTAATGTGATTACTCTGGGCCGTGATTTGGTTCAATGGTTTGTCGAGTTTTCTTTCTCTAATTAGATCCCAAATTTTAGCAGAAGTTTCTGGTCATATGTACGCCATAGCGTCTAGTGAACTGTGCTTTTAGAATTGCCTGGAGAAAGGTCAGTTAAATACCTATCTGAACAAGGAGATTCCTTTTCATAAAAGGGATAGAATACAAGGTATTCTTGTGTTCTTTAGCTTGGAGCTCCTTCCTTCATGTCTGACGCTGACAGACCACTGCTCTTCCTATCTTCAAAACCTCCTATAATCCCAACTCCTCCAAGAGGCCTTCCCCGACTGAACCCTCATTTCCCCTATCCCTTCTATGTTGCCTATAGGGATGTTGTTTGATCCATTTTCCCATCATCAAAGAAAAACTCCTCACCACTGGCTTTAAAGCCCTCCACCACCTTGCCCCCTCCTACCTCACCTCGCTGCTCTCCTTCTACAACCCAGCCTGCATACTTCACTCCTCTAGTGCTAACCTTCTCAATGTGCCTCCATCTTGCCAGTCTTGCCTCTGACCCCTGGCCCACATCCTGCCTCTGGCCTGGGATGCCCTCCTTCTTGAAATTCAACAGACAATTACTTTCCCCCACTTCAAAGCCTTATTGAAGGCCCATCTCCTCCAAGAGGCCTTCCCAGACTCAGCCCCCCATTTCCTCTTCTCCCACTCCCTTCTGCGTCAGCCTGAGTTGCTCCCTTTGTTCTTTCCCCTCCCAGCCCCACTGCACCTATGTACGTCATTTATTCATTTGTATTGATGTCAGTCTCTCCCGCTCTAGACTGTAAGCTCGTTGTGGGCAGGGAATGTCCGTTGCTGTGTTATACTTTCCCAAGCGCTTAATACAGTGCTCTGCACACAGTAAATGCTCAATAAATATGATAGAATGAATCATCACCAGAACAAAGCAGGGCTGAGTACTTCCTACGCTCAAAGATGCAACAGGGAGTCCAGGAGCTGGTGTTAGATTATGATTTCATTCTCTTGGGAATTTCTTTCTAGTCAGCAATCTGAGAGAATTGATTTTATGAGAGCTCCTATTTGCTCTGAAAGCACACACACACGAGAAAATATGTAGATGTTTACAAAATATTTTTCAGAATCAGCCAAGGGCTAGAGATTAACAGTTGGTCAAAAGAAGAGCAAAAGAACGTCCCAGGCTGCATCTGAGAAAACTAGACAGAACCAAGGATTTCATTCATTTATTCAATAGTATTTATTGAGCGCTTACTACGTGCAGAGCACTGTACTGAGCACTTGGAATGTACAAATCGGCAACAGAGACAGTCCCTGCCCTCTGACGGGCTTACAGTCTAATCGGGGGAGACGGGCAGACGAGAACAATGGCGATAAATAGAGTCAAGGGGAAGAACATCTCATTAAAACAATGGCAAATAAATAGAATCAGGGTGATGTACATCTCATTAAACAAAATAAATAGGGTGATATGGATCTCTACTGATTGAAGAGCCTAGTAATAATAATAATAAATCTGGTATTTGTTAAGTGCTTACTATGTGCCACGCACTGTACTCAGCTCTGGGGTGGATACAAGTGCACCAGATTGGACACGGTCCCTGTTCCATGTGGGGCTCACAGTCTCAATCCCCCATTATACAGATGAGGTTGCTGAGGCACACAGAAGTGAAGTGACTTGACTAAGGTCACACCACAGACGCATGGTGGAGCTGGGATTAGAATCCATGATCTTCTGGCTCCCAGGCCTGTACTCTATCCATTACACAATTCTACATCTAAAAAGCCACTCTGTGGCGAACCCAGACAGAGAAACATAGGCAGGGTGGGCAGAAGAAACCTTTTAAAGATTCAGTCATTCAGAACCTCAAAAGGTGTGGCGCGGTCAGGGACAACTGGGAACAGTAGCAGAAAGCAGAGCAATCTGACAGGCAGCAATTAGAAGCGGGGTGACTAACTTGGAGCAGAGATTTGGGGGAAAGTGTGACACCAAAGGGAAACGTTAAAACAACACTAGTCTCAGTGGGTAAGACATGCAACGTGCAGCCAGGAACAATCTTTATATGGTGTAGTAGAGAAGCAGCATGACGTAGTGGACAGAACAGGGCCTGGGAGTCAGAAGGACCTGGGTTCTAATCCCAGCCCTGCCACTTGTCTGCAGTGTGACTTTGGGCAAGTCACTTCACTTCTCTGTGCCTCAGTTACTCCATCTGTAAAATGGGGATTTAGACTGGCAGTCCCATGTGGGACAGGGACTGTTTCCAACCTGGTTTGCTTGTATCCACCCCAGAGCTGAGTACAGTGCGTGACACATAGTAAGCACTTAAATACCAGATTTATTATTATTATTTTTACCCACTGTGATCCCCTCTCAGGGTCGCACCTGGAGAGATTCCAGTCCTCTACCAATCTCGGCTACGGGAGGGAAAGTCAAGCAGAGGCCTGTCCCTTTCATTGCTAGTTTGGCCAGTGGCTAGCGACGGGCAGGCCATCTGCTACAAGTCAAGACTCCCCCGTGCTGGGCAGCAGAGGCATGGGAGAGAGTCGAGGGCGGGGGCTCAGGTTTACTGTGAGGAAGGAAGAAACGGTAAACCACTTCTGGATTTTTACCAAGAAAACTTCCTAGGGATACGCTGTCAGAACGATGACAGCTGGAAAGTGGGGCGTTCTGGGAGAGATGTGTCCGTGGCGTCGCTATGGGTTGGAAACGACTTGACGGCATAAGACAATAATAATAATGTTGGTATTTGTTAAGCGCTTACTACGTGCAGAGCACTGTTCTAAGCGCTGGGGGAGATACAGGGTCATCAGCTTGTCCCACGTGAGGCTCACAGTTAATCCCCATTTTACAGATGAGGTAACTGAGGCACAGAGAAGTGAAGTGACTCCCCCACGGTCACACAGCTGACAAGTGGCAGAGCCGGGAGTCGAACTCATGACCTCTGACTCCGAAGCCCAGGCTCTTTTCCACTGAGCCACGCTGCTTCCCAAGCAAGACAAGACAAGACAAGACCCATTGTGAAGAGAGAATGTCAGTCCTGCGTTGGTCTTATCGGTCACGCTTTCATATACCGATAAAATGTCACGATCTGTAATATCATCTTGCATCTGTAGGGATAATACATGTTGGTTCACCTGCCTACCCTTTCTCTTCCTTTATGCGGGTACATCCTTGTATGTGCAAAGGGAAACCCATTTCCAAGAGACCGCCTATAAAACATGCACCTTTCAGTTGAATCTTTTTTATTTGCTCCACCTTGTATAGAGACAGTGTGAGCGAGCAACGTTATGGTCAGTTTAACTTCAAACACACAGTGCAGTCCCCAGTGGACATTTAAATAGAAGAAGGAACGATCCTATTGATTTCAAATGATTCTTGCCTGATTTTCTCAAGCAGAAGATATTCATAGAAAGAGGCGGCTTGTATCCTAAAGGAGCCTGAGATCAGCCCCAGCTGCACTGGGACTTCGGGTCATCTCTGTGTCAGACGATATTGCCCAGAGATCAGCAGATAAGAAGGGGATGGGCTGGGACCCCTGCAGCAGCAGGATCAGAATGAATGCTCTTCCAGGGAAGAGATAAAATGATCCATGTCAGCTCTAGGTAACCAAATAGCTTTTAAGTTATCCGAACTTCTACAGAAAAAGCACATCACTCATGCAACCCCTCGTTTGGCATCTACCCAGTGCGATGGAACGCCCAGCCAATTAAGATCGCTACTCCCGTTTTACAGACAAAAAAAAAAATAGCATTCCAGAGAGAGTGCGTGCCCAAGAAAATCAATTACAAATTCAGGTTAAACTCCCAGTTACTGACTTTTCAGCCTGCGGCTTACTTAATTCACCGAGCCTCACCACCTACGCTTTACAAAGCATCTTTCCCTCTGGGGTTTCCCATCCCTCTCTTCCAAAGAAAGAAGGTGAAGCATTTAAAAATGAGTAAAACGGTTGAAATACCGAAGGAAACACCTGGAAGTCTTCAACAGGGGCACCAGAGAGTTATCAGTTCCTGCTCAGGTTCAAAAAGAGGCAACGGCACAAGTCGCATGGTCAAGAGCAGGTGGGCGTGGGCCTGGGTATGGGACTGTGTGATCTCATTCTTTTCTTCCCGACTGTGTCTGACAATCCTGTTGTATCGTACTCTCCCAACCTCTTAGTACAGTGCTCAGCTCAGAGTAAGTGCTCAATAAATACCACGGATTGACTGATTGCTAAGGAGGGAATAGGCTGATAGAGATAGAGTGTTGGTACTCTCTTGTGTAGAAAGATGGCAGAGATCGTCACTCACCCCTTAATGTTTACTAGTCGGAGCTTTTCAGTGCAGCTGCTAGCAATCGATCCAACAATGAGTGGTATTTACTGAGCGCACACTGTGGGCAGAGAACTGCACTAAGCACTTGGGAGAATACAGTACAACGGAGTTGGTAGCTATGTTTCCTTCCTTTCAACGAGCTTGCAGTCTAGAGAGGGAGGCAGGCATTAATATTATAAATAAATTTATGCATTTATACATAAGCGATGTGAGGCTGAGGGTGGGGTACGCATAGGGTAGTGGATAGAGCACAGGCGTGGGAGTCAGACGGTTATGGATTCTAATCCTAGTCCGTCACTTGTCCAAATAAATTGGAGAAAGTTGGAGGGAGAAAGTTAGAGTGACGCAGAAGGGAGTGGGAGAAGAGGACAGATGGGGGCTTAGTCAGGGAAGGCCTCTTGGAGGAGATGTGTGTTTCAAGAAGCTTTGAAGAGGGGAGAGAAATAGTCTGTCAGATATGAGGAGAGAGGGTGTTCTAAGCCTGAGGCAGGACATAGGTGAGGGGTCGGGGACAAGAAAGATGAGATTGAGGCACAGTGAGAAGATTAGCATTAGAGAAGAGAAGTGTGTGGACTGGGTAATAGTAGGAGAGTAGTGAGGTGAGGAAGGAGGGGATAAGGTGATGGACTGCTTTAAAATCATTGGGAGGGTGTCTCTCGTTCCTTAAGAAGCTTTTTCCCATAGCACACAACCCAACAAGCTTCAGAGGTTGGCTTTTCCAACTTGGCGACAGAGTCCTGAGTCTCCATAAGCAAAAAGGAATAGCAATCTGAAGAAGAGGGGAGTTATTTTCCATAGCGTGAGCAGACCGACATAAAAACGACTGACTGTGCAGGTTCAATAATTGATGAAGACCATTCTTCAGGCAGATGTGCTCCATTAAAAAACAGCGGCAAAGAATGTTCTGAGTTGGTGCGTGAGTTATTCTCTTACCACCTCAGAGAAGAGTGGGCTTGGCAAAACACATTCATGTTCCGGGCCACCGCTGTCTTAGCACTTCATTTCTACACGCTAAAATGCTCACTTGCTTTTTCAGTGATATAAATGTAGAACTCTTTCTTCCTAGTATGCTGTGTGAATTGGCAGAAACTTATAATCATGATAATAATTGTGGCATTTGTTAAGCACTTACTATGCACCAGGCACTGTACTAAGCACTGGGGTGAATCCAAGCAAATTGGGTTGGACACAGTCCCTGTTCCCCATGCGGCTCACGGTCTTAATCCCCATTTGACAGATGAGGGAACTGAGGCCCAGAGAAGTGAAATGACTTTCCCAAGGTCACACAGCAGACTAGTGTCAGAACCTAGATTAGAACACAGGTCTTCTGACTCTCAGGGCCGTGTTCTATTCACTAGGCCATGCTGCTTCTCACTAACAAAGTGCCTTTGACACTGTCGACCATCCCCTCCTCCTCCATACTTTATCTCACCTTGGCTTCACGGACTCTGTCCTCTCCTGTTTCTCCTCTTACCTCTCTGGCCGATCATTCTCGGTCTCCTTCGCTGGAGCCTCCTCCCCCTCCCATCCTTTAACTGTCGGAGTTCCTCAAGGGTCAGTTCTTGGCCCTCTTCTGTTCTCCATTTACACTCACTCCCTCGGTGAACTCATCCGCTCTCACGGCTTTGACTACCATCTCTACGCAGATGACACGCAGATCTACATCTCTGCCCCTGTCCTCTCCCCCTCCCTTCAGGCTCGCATCTCCTCCCGCCTCCAGGACGTCTCCACCTGGATGTCGGCCCGCCACCTAAAACTCAACATGAGCGAGACTGAGCTCCTCATCTTCCCTCCCAAACCCGGTCCTCTCCCAGACTTCTCTATCACCGTGGATGGCACGACCGTCCTTCCCGTCCCGCAGGCCCGCGATCTCGGTGTCATCCTTGACTCGTCCCTCTCGTTCACCCCACACATCCTATCCGTTACCAAGACCTGCCGGTTTCACCTCTACGATATCGCCAAGATCCGCCCTTTCCTCTCCACCCAAACGGCTACCTTACTATTACGGGCTCTCGTTATATCCCGGCTAGACTACTGTGTCGGCCTTCTCTCTGACCTCCCTTCCTCCTCTCTCGCCCCGCTCCGGTCTATTCTTCACTCCGCTGCCCGGCTCATCTTCCTGCAGAAACGATCTGGGCCTGTCACTCCCCTTCTTAAACAACTCCAGTGGTTGCCTATCGACCTCCGCTCCAAACAAAAACTCCTCACTCTAGGCTTCAAGGCTCTCCATCACCTTGCCCCTTCCTACCTCTCCTCCCTTCTCTCTTTCCACCGCCCACCCCGCACGCTCCGCTCCTCTGCCGCCCACCTCCTCGCCGTCCCTCGGTCTCGCCTATCCCGCCGTCGACCCCCGGGTCACGTCCTCCCGCGGTCCCGGAACGCCCTCCCTCCTCACCTCCGCCAAACTGATTCTCTTTCCCTCTTCAAAACCCTACTTAAAAATCACCTCCTCCAAGAGGCGTTCCCAGACTGAGCTCCTCTTCCCCCTCTACTCCCTCTGCCATCCCCCCTTTACCTCTCCGCAGCTAAAGCCTCCTTTTCCCGTTTTCCCTCTGCTCCTCCACCTCTCCCTTCCCATCCCCACAGCACTGTACTCGTCCGCTCAACTGTATATATTTTCGTTACCCTATTTATTTTGTTAATGAATTGTACATCGCCTCGATTCTATTTAGTTGCCATTGTTTTTACGAGATGTTCTTCCCCTTGACGCTGTTTAGTGCCATTGTTCTTGTCTGTCCGTCTCCCCCGATTAGACTGTAAGCCCGTCAAACGGCAGGGACCGTCTCTATCTGTTGCCAACTTGTTCATCCCAAGCGCTTAGTACACTGCTCTGCACATAGTAAGTGCTCAATAAATACTATTGAATGAATGAACAAAGAGGCTTAGCACGATTTCAAGGGATCAGCTGGGCGAGAACTTAACCCACGTCTGTTCTTTCACCATCGAACTTGGTTTCGCCCACCCAGAACTACGGATCAGTAGCAGAGGAAGCTCAAGCGTGTGGGGGTTAACGATCAGAAATTTTGAAGAATTTTCTAGATGTCCTTTTGGAGTAGGGGTGCACATATACATTACTCTCATATAAATCACAGAAATACGGAATAGATTTCATGTATTCTAAATCTCCGGCAAGTATAAGTCCAAACAGTGATAAAATAACCCTTTGGGCTGGAGAAAAACAGAAGGCTCACCTGTAAAGCATATTTTGGGACTATGGTGTCATGGGTTTCACTTATAAACTCTGAGAAATGAGTAATTTCTTAATGTATTCCTTCTGCAAATGAGAAATGAAAACATCAGTTAGACAAGCCAGATGAACTCTTGATGAATCATCACTGCCCACTGGAAACAAAATACATAGAGCACTTGTACTTAAAACTCTTTCATCTGATGTAGTATAAAAACACGCATTGCTAGTTTCAGAGACTAACTCAATGTCTTTTCCCGGTAATATTCATTCATTTAATCACATTTATTGAGCACTTACTGTGTGCAGAGCACTGTACTGAGCGCTTGGAAAGTACAGTTCAGCAACAAATAGGGAAAATCCCTGTCCACAACGGGCTCAGAATCTAGAATACTACCCACAAGAAGGGAAAAGACTTAATGACTAGTCCCAGTTTTAATCAACTATAACATCTTCCTTGTCAATATTTTATAAACACATGATATTATTAAACACAAACATTTTTGTGGGCATTCGGGTGAAAGTAAGAACATCATTTTCGGTGGAAACGGTCAGAATTGAAACTAAATTTGCCGAGCTGGAAAGGAACAAAATGAAAATTTAATCTAATTACCAAATTGCTGTCTTTATTAGACTTCAACATGGGTGTATCTTCATTAGATTGAAATTACGGTCTCTTTGTCACTTACCTCAAAAATAAGGTTAAAATTACTGACCAAGGGAGTTCAATATTGCTCAAGATAGATATGGGATTCAAAACTCCCATCAGGACATGGCGAACGGCTCTGTGGAAACCCCACGGTGTATGATGACTGAATCAAATCTCCAAACTGGATAACTCAAGTTGGAATTTATTATTATTATTATTATTGTTAATTATCTGTTAAGCACTTACTGTGTGCCTAATGGTATGCTAAGTGCCAGGGAAGATACAAGTGAATCAGGTTAGACACAGTCCCTGTTCTACCTAGGTTTCAGTCATTCATTCAATTGTATTTGTTGAGTGCTTACTGTGTGCAGAGGACTGTACTAAGTGCCTGGAAAGTACAATTCAGCAATAAAGACGATCCCGGCCCACATCGGGCTTACAGTCTAGAAGGAGGGAGACAGGCATCAGAACAAGAGTTCACAGTCTAGAGGGGAGGGAGAATGTGTATTTAGTCACGGTTTTACAGATGAGGAAACTGTGGCGCCTAGAAGTTAAATGACATGCACAGGTCACACGGCAGACAAGTGACAGGCTGGGATTTGAACCCAGATCCTCTAACTCCCAGGCTCCTGCTCTTTCCAGGAGACTACACCTTAACTTAACACCTACAAAATGGGAAAAGATCATGACATCAAATACTAAAGGTAAAGCTTGCAAGGTAATAAGTATCGCCATTGCGGTTGAAGAGTGCCAGGCTAAACTGAGAATTTGATTAACAAGAGGGACGTGAGTGGGCCTTGTGCCGCCTTTGAACTTTGTTTTGGGGAAAAGCTAGGAAGCAGGGTTTACTCATAGAGAAATCAAGATAATGACCAAATCAATCAGCTTTAGCTTCTGCTTTATCCTGGATATAGCTTGTGACCAAAGAAACACATTAACACATGAACAGCACTTCTGGCAGTGGTATTTATTGAGCATCTACCAAGTGTACAATGCACTGTACTAAGGATTTAGAAAAGTAGAATAGAACTAATAGATATAATCCCTACCCTCAAGGACTTTAACTTGAACAGGGAAGACAGTCACATAAATAAATAACCAGTAGATGCAGAGAGCAGAGTATAAAGATAAGTGTCAAAGTGCTGTGAGGAAATAGGAGGTGAATCTCTAAATGTTTAGGTGATGTGGAAGTGTAGTTCGCAACTCTCCTTTTGTTCACAAAATAATGAGTGATCAAGGGAGGTCTTTTAAAATACTCAATGAAGGAAAGATTTGCCTATTTCGACAAGATTGCTCTCAGCCCACCATGGCTCTACTTTTCTCATAATCTAATAATAATAATGATAATTGTGTTATTTGTTAAGTGCAACTGAATGGGTATAAAATCCAACTGTCCCTGACTGAATTTCACTGTGGGCAGGGAATGTCTTGTTTATTGCTGCACTGTATTTTCCCAAACGCTTAGTCCAGTGTTCTGCACACAGTACACACTCAATAAATACAACTGAATGAATTAATGATCTTTTATTGTTATTATTAATAAGTGCTGTCGAGTCATTTCCAATTCATAGTGACTCCATGGATATACTTTCTCCAGGACATCCTGTCCTCTGCCATAATCAGCAACCTTTCTAACGGTTCTTCCGTTATCGTTGTTATGCTCTCTATCCATCTGGCTGCCGGTCTGTCTTGTCCATGTTTTCCCCGGACTTTTCCTAGCATTAGTGTCTTCTCCAGAGAATGAGTCCTCCTGAATATGTGTCCAAAATATATTACTCTAAGTCCAGTCATTTGGCCTTCCAAAGACCACTTTGGTTTAATTTGCTCCAAAATCCATTTGTTTGTCTTTCGGGCAGTCCATTAGCCCAGTTAAAAAAAAATGAAATAATATCTGCTCCTACAGGCTTTCCCTACAGTGAGTTTAGGTAGACTTTTTTTTACTAACCATTATTAATTTTAATTAGTTTTTCTTTCTCTGGGGCTTTGCATCTCACCAATTACTATCTCAATAAATTCCATTTCCCTCATAGTATCTTTCATGTATGTATTGCAGAAAACAATTCAAGTTGTGTACTACACTCTTCTAACTGCCAGATTTAAATGTGTATTCCTAATCTTCCCCTTAATTTGCCATATCATATCTGTTTGAGCTCTGTCTGGAATTTTCAAAAAGAATAATCACCTCTTTCTATATTTCAATTTGCAGCAAGCATAGGTATTTCTGTAATATACAAAAGAGATTCAGACAGCCAGGGGAATGACAGAATATTCATCTTTAGCTTTACCAAGAGGGTGGAATCACACAGCATAATACAAAAAAATCGACATCCTAGATGATTTTTTTTTAGAAGCTTCAGGTGAAACAAAACAACCAGAGACCTGTTCTGTGCACCTAGAGCCAGAGTGAAAGAACGAATGTTTTCCTCTTTTGATGAACAGACAGCAGGGCCACAGAACGTCAAGCCACGTAACTCTGACCTCCTTGCTCTGAGCTGCCAGTCAAGTCACTTCGCCTTCTGACCTTCTTCCGTTCTCTCCTTTCCATGCTTTCATTCATGTACTTCGCATGTGATCTAAAGAGTTGCTCCTTTTTATGTCTGAATGCTTATGTCATGAAAGTGAACTTCAGAACCAACTGAAAAGTGAAAGAACTGTACTAAGTGAGATTCAAATTTCTGTTTGATTTCAAGAGTTGGACATGCCATGGATGTCCTCGTAGGTTTCTTTCTCCCTTTGTTCTTCCCCCATTCCAGCCTCACAGTACTTATTTATTTGTATCGATGTCCATCTCCCCCGCCCCTAAACTGTAAACTCATTGTGGGCAGGGATTGTGTCTGTTTATTGTTGTATTGTACTCTCCCAAGCGCTTAGTGCAGTGCTCTGCACACAGTAAGTGCCCAACAAATACGACTGAATGAACGAATGAATGCACTAAGTGCTAGACTGTGAACTTGTTGTGGGCAGGGAGTGTGTCTGTTTGTTGTCGTACGGCACTCTCCCAGTACTTAGTACAGTGCTTTGCACACTGTAAGCGCTCAGTAAATATGATTGAATGAATGAATGAATGAGTGTCCAATATAACAGAGTTGGTAGGCATGTTCCCTGCCCACATGGAGTACGCAGAGACGGGGATAAAATCATGAGACGAGAAGACCCTACGGTCTAGAGTTGTGTATACTACTGAAAGCTCACCTTCTCCAGGAGGCCTTCCCAGACTAAGCCCTCCCTTTTCCTCTGCTCCTCCTCCCCTCCCTATTGCCCCAACTCCCTCCCTCTGCTCCACCACCCTCCCCACCCCAAAGCACTTGTCTATATGTGTACATATTTATTATTCTATTTATTTTATCAATGATGCACCTATATCTATAATTCTATTTATTTCTACTGATGCTTCTACCTGTTTTGACTTGTTTTGTTGCCTGTCTCCCCCCTCCTAGACTGTGAGCCCATTGTTGGGTAGGGATTGTCTATATCTGTTGCTGAATTGTACTTTTCAAGCGCTTAGTACAGTGCTCTGCACTCAGTAAGCACTAAATAAATTCATTCATTCAATAGTATTTATTGAGCGCTTACTATGTGCAGAGCACTGTACTAAGCGCTTGGAATGGACAAACTGGTAATAGAGACAGTCCCTGCCCTTTGACGGGTTTACAGTCTAATCGGGGGAGACGGACAGACGAGAACAACAGCAAGGTGAGTCAACATCTTATTCCAAAGAAAAGATCTAAGAAAGGTGGGAATTTGGAAATTTAGCTAGAGGTAACTTCAATTTAGGGAAAGCAAACAGATGCTCCCAGCAAAATACGATTGAATGAATGAATATAAGGTTTACGAAACGTGTCCGAGGTCTCCCAACTTAGTCTTTAGCCCCTTGCTCCTATGCTCTTAACCCCTTTGTCTCATCTGGGAAAGAAGCTGAAGGAGGGAAGTGAGGTTTGAGCCAATAATCGGGACACTGCGAATGACCACCAGTGGAAAGTAGACGACGGGTTGAAAAATATCTACGCCAAGGTTGTCTTGAACATCAAGGGATGGCCGTACCCGCTTTCATGCGAGCCTGTGTAAGTACTTTGCCTGTAGCGATCGCTCTCCACCGACAAAGGAGGAATTGAGAAGAAAATGTGAATGGAATTTTTCGATGGAGTTGATCGTTTAGAACGAGATGGCAAACGGAGTTTGCAGCAGTTAAACTTCTAACCCAATCTCCATCTTCAAAGCAGGCCCGAAAATCGATCGGTGGTGAGTAGGTGGAAGTGACCTTTGCTGAACGATATTATGTGGTGCATCTTGATGGGAAAAAGACGTATCTTTACTGCAGGCAATTCACGATTCTGAAATCGGATAGGACTCTACCGAATGTGCTAATCGCACTCGTTTCCAGTTCCTCCTGGAGGAAAAACGATATGAAACCATTCAGGTCTACCCAGCAGAATGTACCCTAAACATAAATCCTCTACTATTGTGGTTCGATGTCATTTTAATTCCAAAGTCAAAAGGGAGCAGATGTCCATACCGGAGAAATAAATGATCTGAGAGGGCCAAGCTGATTGATTTGGCTTATGAAGCTGCTGTTAAATCAGAGGGAGCCAGCCTATCATAATGAAATTGTGTTTAGGGCTTTAACTGACTCTCTTTAAACGGATAATTTTCATGCCTGGATGTGTGTACCATACCCTGTTTTATAGCAACACTGTTCAGCGTGGTGCAGTGGAAAGAGCTGGGGCCTGGGAGTCAGAAGGTCATGGGTTCTAATTCCTGCTCTGCCACGTGTCTGCTTGAAAGAGTCGCTTCACTTTCCTGGGCCTCAGTTACCTCATCTGTAAGAATGGGGATCGAGACTGTGAGCCCCATCTGAAACAGGGACCGTGTCCATCCAGATTAGCTTGTATCTACTCTGGTGCTTAGAACAGTGCTTGGCACATAGTAAGCGCTTAACAAGTACCAGAATTTTTACTATTAATAGTCTGTTCTGCTCTATCTAATTTTGTATCCAGGTCCAAATAGAATATGCCACAGTCTTATACTCCCATCCAATGATTAATCGCTCCAGCCTCCTCTGTGATGAGGAGCTGACCTAGCTTCTGTGCGTGGGGTTCTAACCTCCCGCTTTCCCATCGCAAAAGTGGGATTAATCCTAGCCCAGTTGTAGGAGTATAAATCCACACAGGATGGGTCGAGGGGATCTTTCCACTTTGGGAACCTCCCATAGTGGTGGTCTCATGAGACGAGCCTCAATTCTTTCGAGAAGTAGGCTGGCGTAGAGGATTGAGCACGGGCCTGGGAGACAGAAGACCATAGGTTCTAATCCCGGCTCCACAGCTTGTCTGCTGGGTGACCTTGGACAAGTCACGTCACTTCTCCGGGTCTCAGTCATCTCATCTGTAAGTTGGGGATTGAGACTGTGAGCCCCACGTGGGACAGGGTCTCTGTCCAGCTCAATTTGCTTAAATCAACTCAAATCAAATACAGATCCACCCCAGGTTAGTACAGTGCCTGGTCCATGGTAAATACTTAACAAATACCATTATTATTATTATTTTTATTCATTTTAGTGGCATTTGTTAAGCACTTACAAGGGGCCCGACACTGTACTAAGTGCGGTGTTTTAGCTGTGAGGGAATCAGGACGTCTACAGTTCCTGTCCCACGTAGGTATGGCGGTCTTAATTCCCCACTTTACAGATGTGACAACTGAGGCACAGATAAATTCAGGGACTTGCCCAAGGTCATACAGCAGACAAGAGGGCCATCTGGACTATCTCCCCGCTGGAGGGCTCCTGGAGAGCTGGTCAGCTGTGGCGTAGGCTAGAGTCCACCCTAATCCTGGCTCTGCCATTTGTCTGCTGGGTGACCTTGGGCAAGTCACTTCACTTCTCTGTGCCTTAGTTCCCTCATCTGTAAAATGGGGATTAAGAATGCGAGCCCTATGTGGGACAGGGACTGTGTCCAACCCGATTATCTTGTGTCTATCCCAGTGCTTAGAACGGTTCCTGACATACACTAAGTACTTAACAAACACCCTAAGTATTATTATTATTAGTATGAACTGGGGGTCCAGTTTGATTCACTTCAGGGAAGACTCAAACCTGAGGTCGAGTTTCCTGTTCTCATAAGCGGGGTGGCCTAGTGGAAATAGCACAGGCCTGGATTTATTTTTGATATTCTATATTCAAAAGTATACCATATTACATATATTAGATTATTTATCTTCATTAATGTCAGTCTCTCCATCTAGACTGTAAACTTATTGTGGGGAGGGAATGTGTCTACCAATTCCATTCAACTGCATTCTCCCAAGTTACAGTGTTCTGCACACAATAAGCGCTGAATAAATACTATGGATTGATGGATTGATTGGGGCCTGGGTTCTAATCCCTGCTCTGACATTTGCCTGCTGGGTCACTTAACTTCTCTGGGCCTGTTTGCCCTCCTACTTGGACTACAAACCCCTTATAGAACAAGGACCGTGTCTGACCTGCCTATATGGTAATAATAATGTTGGTATCTGTTAAGCGCTTACTATGTGCCGAGCACTGTTCTAAGCGCTGGGGGAGATACAGGGTCATCGGGTCGTCCCACGTGAGGCTCACAGTTAATCCCCGTTTGACAGATGAGGTAACTGAGGCACAGAGAAGTGAAGTGACTTGCCCACTACTCCAGTGTTCAGTAAAGTGCTTGATGCCTAGAAAACCCTTAACAAATATCATAACTTTATTATTGCTACTATATTTATTACTAGTAACAGCAGTAACAGGGTTAATAATAATAATGATAAAAATGGGGCATTTGTTAAGCGCTTACTATGTGCAAAGCACTGTTCTAAGCGCTGGAGAGGATACAAGGGGATTAGGTTGCCCCACGTGAGGCTCACAGTCTTAATCCCCATTTTGCAGATGGGGTAACTGAGGCCCAGAGAAGTCAAGTGACTTGCCCAAAGTCATACAGCTGACAAGCGGTTGTGCCGGGATTTGAACCCATGACTTTTGATTCCCAAGCCCATGCTCTTTCCACTGAGCCACGCTGCTTCTCAGCGCGGTTAGAGAAGCAGCATAGTGCACATAGAAGAGCACAGGCCTGGGAGTTAGAAGGTAATGTGTTCTAATCCCGGCTCTGCCGCCTGTCTTCTGTGTCTCCTTGGCCAAGTCACTTCATTTCTCAGCGCCTCAGTTACCTCATCTGGAAAATGGAGATTAAGATTGGGAGCCCCACGCGGGACAGGGACTTTGTAATAATGTTGGTATCCGTTAAGCGCTTACTACGTGCAGAGCACTGTTCTAAGCGCTGGGGGAGATACAGGGTCATCAGGTGGTCCCAAGTGAGGCTCACGGTTAATCCCCATTTGACAGATGAGGTAACTGAGGCCCAGAGAAGTGAAGTGACTTGCCCACAGTCACACAGCTTTATCCAACCTGATTTGCTTGTACACACCCCAGCGCTTAGTACGGTGCCTGGCACCTAGTAAGTGCTTAACAAATACCACAGTTAGTATTACTATCAGTAGTAGTATTGTTGTTTCTTGAAATTGCAGTTGACCGTTGCAGGTCAGACTGCTATCCTAGCCGGGGGCTCAAACCTGCATCCCTTGGGGTGGACCAGCATTGGATCGGCTGCGGGACATTGTCCCAGGTGCTTTTCCCCACAAAATCATTCTTTGTAGTCCACTGCGATATTAGCCATTCTTCATTACCACCTGTTTTAAGACCCCCACAATTTCCCCTTCCTGAAGTCTATTAGCGAGGGGCTTCAAGAGATGCCGCTGTATTGAGGATTTTCTCTGTGACCTGTTGGTCCAATCCATGAACTCAGAGCAGATTCCCAACCCACCTGAAATCTGCCCCTCTCCTTTCCAATCCAGAGCCGGAGGCTCCGTCATCCTGCGCGAGCTCCGGGCTCCCGGGTGTGACTCAGTTGGCGTGAAGGGGAGTCCAGCACCGTGGTTGGCCTCAATTTCCTCTTCTTTGAAATGGACACTGAATATCTGTTCAATCGATGGAAGGCATTTATTGAACGCTCATTGTATGAAATCAATCCACAGTGTGTATAAAGCATTTACTGTGCTCAGAGCACTGTGATAATAATAATAATCGTGGGATTGGCTAAGCGCTTAGTGAGTGCCAGGCACTGTACTAAGCGCTGGGGTGGATATTAGCAAAGAAGCAGTGTGGCTCAGCGGGAAAGAGCCCAGGCTTGGGAGTCAGAGGTCATGGGTTCTAATCCCAGCTCCGCCGCTTGGCAGCCGTGTGACCTCGGGCAAGTCACTTCACTTCTCTGTGCCTCGTTACCTCATCTGTAAAATGGAGATTGAGATTGTGAGCCCCACATGGGACAACCTGACTACCTTGTATCTACCCCAGCGCTTAGAACAGTGCTTGGCACATAGTAAGTGCTTAACAAATACCATCATTATCATTATTATTATATAAGCAAATCGGGTAGGACACAGTCCCTGGTCCCATGTGGGGCTCACAGTCTCAATCCCCATTTTCCAGATGAGGTCACTGAGGCACAGAGAAGTAAAGTCGACTTTCTCATGGTCACACAGCAGACAAGGGGAAGAGCTGGAATTAGAACCCAATACCTTCTGACTCTGTGCTCTATCCACTGCACTTATCACTGTATTTAGTACAGTACAAGTATCAAGTACCAAGTACTCAGTAGAGAAGCAGCATGGCTTAGTGGAAAGAGCACGAGTTTGGGAGTCAGAGGTCGTGGGTTCTAATTCCAGCTCTTCCATTTGTCTGCTATGTGACCGTGGGCAAGTCACTTAACTTCTCTGTGCCTCAGTTACCTCATCTGTAAAAATGGGGATTAAAAAATGTGAGTCCCAAATGGGACGATCTGACTACCCTGTATCTACCCCAGTGCTTAGAACAGTGCTCAGCACATAGTAAGCACTTAACAAATACCATCATCATCATTATTTGGGAGAGTATGATACAGCAGAGTTGATAGTATATATCTATGATTCTGTTTATTTCTAATGATGTTACTGATGCCTGTTTACTTGTCTTGATGTCTGTCTCCCCGCTTCTAGACTGTAAGCCCGTTGTGGGGAGGGATTGTCTCTATCTGTTGCTGAATTGTACTTCCCAAGTGCTTATTACAGTGTTCTGCACATAGCGAGCACTCAATAAATACGATTGAATGAATGAGCGAATGAACATTCCCTGCCCATAATGGAAACGATTGTCCTTCTTCCTTCTTAGACTGTGAGTCCCATGTGGGAGAGACACTGGGTTTTACATGATTATCTCGTACCTACCCCAGTGCTTGTCACTTCGTAAGTGCTGAACAAGCCACATTTATTAGATACGTACACACACACACACACATTCACGAGGGCCGACCTTATCAGTACCTCTTTGCCATGGAATGGAACAGAACAGTAATAATAACTGTGGTATTTGTTACGTGCTTACTACATGCCAAGACTGTACTAAGCGCTGGGGTGGATACATGCAAATTGGGTTGGACCCAATCCCCATCCCACGTAATCTCAATCTCCATTTTCCAGATGAGGTAACTGAGGACCAGAGAAGTGAAGGGAAGCAGACGTGTGGCAGAGCTGGGATTAGAACCCATGACCTTCTGACGCCCAGTCCCAGGCTCTATCCACTAGGCCATACTGCTCCTCTAATGGTGCCAAGAGAAGGGGGAATAAAACAAAAGAAGGTCCAGTGACTTTTGCTGCTGCCATAACAGTCAGCGTTGACTGGATGGGGCTTCCGATGTGACGGGAGTGGAGGTGGAAGTTTGGCTACCCTGCAGGAGGAGGAACAACTATATGGTGGCCACACCCCATCATTGTTTCATTTACTTTTCGCTCGTGAGGAGCGGTATGGCCTAGTGGAAACGGTCCTCTCCCAAACTTCCTCGACACTGTAGACGGCACAACCATCCTTCCCATCTCACAGGCCCGTAACCTTGGTGTCATCCTCGACCCCGCTCTCTCATTCACCCCACACATCCAATCCGTCACCAAATCCTGTCGGTCTCACCCTCGCGACATCGCCAAGATCCGCTCTTTCCGCTCCATCTAAATTGCAATCACATTAGTACAGTCTCTCATCCTCTCCCGACTGGATTACTGCTTCAGCATCCTTCTGCCCTCCCAACCTCTCCCCTCTTCAGTCCATACTTCACTCTGCTGCCCGGATAATCTTTCTACAGAAACATTCAGGGCACGTCACCCCCCTCTTCAAAAATCTACGGTGGTTGCATATCAACCTCCGTTTCAAACAAAAGCTCCTCGCTTTTGGTCATTCATTCATTCAATCATATTCATTGAGCGCTTACTGTGTGCCGAGCACTGTACTAAGTGCTTGGAAAGTACAGTTCAGCAGCAGAGAGAGACAATCCCTGCCCACAACGGCCTCACAGCCTAGAATGGGGGAGACAGACATCAAACAAGTAAACAGGCATTAATAGAATCAATATAAATAAATAGAATTAAAGATATATACACATCTAAACGAGTAAACGGGCATTAATATAAATGAATAGAATTATAGAAATGTACATATATACACAAGTGCTGTGGGGCAGGGAGGGAGGGTAGAGCAAAGGGAGAGAGTCGGGGCGATGGGGTTGAATGAATCCCGGGCCTGGGAGTCAGAAGACTTGGGTTCTAATCCTGCCTCTGCCATTTGCCTGTCGTGTGGTCACTTTATTTCTCTGTGCCTCAGTTTCCTCACCTCTAAAATGGGGATTAAGATGGAGGCCCTCATGTGGGATGTAGACTATGTCCAACGTGATTATCCTGTATCTACCTTAGCAATTCATACAGTGCTTGGTACATAGTAAGTGCTTAGTAAATACCATTAAAAATAAACAAACAAACAAAACATCTATGACGTTTAGCCCAGAGATTCCCTGGAGTCAACTCTGTGGCATAGGAATCAATTCCAAAGACTTCAGGCACTATGCGTGGCTCAGTGGAAAGAGCACGGGCTTTGGAGTCAGGGCTCATGAGTTCGAATCCCAGCTCTGCCACTTGTCGGCTGTGTGACTGTGGACAAGTCACTTCACTTCTCTGTGCCTCAGTTCCCTCATCTGTAAAATGGGGATTAAGACTGTGAGCCCCACGTGGGACAACCCGATTCCCCTATGTCTACCCCAGCGCTTAGAACAGTGCTCGGCACATAGTAAGCGCTTAACAAATACCAACATTATTATTATTATTACTTACCATCGTACTTCGATCTCGTCTATCTCACCGCCGACTTCTCGCCCGCATCCTGCCTCTGGTCTGGAATGCCCTTCGTCCTCATATCTGACAATCGGTCTCCCCCCTTCAAAGCCTTACTGAAGGCCCATCTCCTCCAAGAGGCCTTCCCTGACTAAGCCCTCCTTGCCTTTTCTCCCACTCCCTCTGCATCGCTCTGACTCGCTCCTTTTATTCATCTCCCCTCCCATACCCACAGCACTTATGTACACGGCTGTTATTTATTCATTAATATTCATGACTGTCCCCCCCCCTCTAGACTGCAAGCTCACCGTGGTCAGAGAATGTATCTATTATTATATCGTACTCTCCCAAGCCCTTAGTACAGTGCTCTGCACCCAGTAAGCACTCAATAAATACGATTGACTGACTCTTCAATTTTAAAATAGGTTATGAAATAGCTGTTCACCTTTTCCACTCCCACCTAACCCAATCTGCTTCTGCCACTCAACCACCTAGAACTTCAATTCTCCCTGGTGACAACGTGGTTAAAATCCATAATCCCTGACACGCCCTCCGTCCAATCTGAGCAACCAGAATCTCGATTCATTTTCCGGATTGCTTTCGTTCTTGTGATTAGCTGTTGTTTCTCTTTCCTGGGTACTTTCTCTTGCACAGATAGAAATACTTGTCAAGGGTAAAATTTAAGTTCCTTCAGCTTTTCTTTCGTGTGTTACTTTAAATTAGTCTCTCTGGCACTGAGTCATCCTAGTTTGCCCAGAGGAGAGATTGACTGCCCACTGCAGTCTATGTCTCGGTCTTCCTGAGTGTGTTCTTTATCTTTGTTTCGTGTTTTAAAAATTAACTTCATATGATACACAGGAATCAGCAGTAAAATTTTAAAATGAAAATAAATAGAAGTTATAAATAAGAAAATTTAATAAACTGAGGACATTTCAGTCCAAAGGGAATCAAGAAACGGGGTGGCCTAGTGCAAAAGAACAGTCCTGGGAGTCAGAGGACCTGGGTTCTAATTCCTGCTCCACCGCTTGTTGAATGGGTGACCATGGGCAACTGTAAAATGGAGATTAATTCTGTGAGGCTCAAGTGGGACAAGGATTGTGTCCAACCTGATTAGCTTGTATCTATCTATCCCAGCACTTAGGACAGTGGCTGGCACGTAGCGCTTAATAAATGTCATTAAAAAAAGGAAGCGTGCTCTTTTAAAAACAAAGATCAACACAGTGGAATCAGTTACTAGATTATTATTTCGAGACATCTGGAACAAAATAGTTGAATAAGTAAAAAGATTCTCCTTTGGGTTCCATTAGAAATGTACAAAGTCATTAAGCTATTTGGAGATAGGGTGAACTATAAGAGATGAGGATAGATGACGATAATAACAATTTTGATATTTATTTATTACTTATGGTATTTGTTAAGCACTTACTATGTGCCAGACACTGTACTAAGTGCTAGAGTAGATTCAAACTAATCAGGTTGGACACAGTCCATGAGATTTAACAATCTTAATCCTCATTTTGGAGAAGCAGCGTGGCCTAATGGATAAGAGGCCGGGTCTGGGAGTCAGAAGGTCACGGGTTCTAATCTTAGCTCTGCCACCTACCTGCTGTGTGAGCTTGGGCTAGTCGCTTCAATTCTCTAGGCCTCAGTTCCTTCATCCGTAAAATGGGGATTAAGACTGTGAGCCCTGTGTGGGACAGGGACTGCGTCCAAATGAATTAACTTGTTTCTACCCCAGCACTTAGAACAGTGCCTGGCACATAGTAAGTGCTTAACAAACACCATATATTATTATTATTATTGTCTTTCTGATGAGGGAACCGAGGCCCAGAGAAGTGAAATGAGTTGCCCAAGGTCACACAGGAGACAAGCGGCGGAACTGGGATTAGAACACAGTTCCTCCTGACTCCCATGCCTACGCTCTATCACTAGACCACACTGCTTCTCGTGAAGTGCTTACTAAGTGCCAAGCATTGTACTAAGCACAGGAATAGATTCAAGATAATCACGCCAGGCACAGTCCCCGTCCCACATAATAATAATAATGTTGGTATTTGTTAAGCGCTTACTATGTGCCGAGCACTGTTCTAAGCGCTGGGGTAGACATAGGGGAATCGGGTTGTCCCACGTGGGGCTCACAGTCTTAATCCCCATTTTAAAGATGAGGTCACTGAGGCCCAGAGAAGTGAAGTGATTTGCCCAAAGTCACACAGCTGACAAGTGGCGGAGCCAGGATTAGAACCCATGACCTCTGACTTCCAAACCCGGGACAAGGTAATCAGGTTGGACAGAGCCCCTGTCCCACATGGGGCTCACGGTCTTAATCCCCATTTTACAGATGAGGAAAATGAGGCTCAGAGAAGTTGAGTGACTTGCCCGAGGTCACACAGCAGACACTGGTAGAGCCGGAATTAGAACCCACGCCTTCAGACTCTGAGGCCCGAGCTCTTTCCACTAGACTATTCTGCATCATGCATGATAATATGACTCAGGCTGGTAAATAAACTGGGGAAAGCGTGGTGGAGGAGATGAGATTCTAGGAGGGCTTTGAATGCGGAGAGTGCTGAGGTCTGCTATGTCTTGATATAGATTTCATATGTAGAAAGAGTTATAGCTTTCCTTCATTTCTGAAGACGAATTCTACCGATGGAGAGGTCCCACCCAGCCTGCGTGGGAACAGAAGCTGAGTGGGTGGAATGTGGGATTAACATACTTTCCAAAAGGACTTGGCTACTCCCCCAGCGCGTCTCACCTCACGTTGTAGCACTTAGCTACCTATCTTTATATTCCATTACCTCCTCCTTAAGGAACCTCTTCACTGCACCGCAGGAGCTAAGATTCTGAATGTTTGAGTTTTGTAAATCTTGTGGATTTTGAAGCATTCTATGAAGAATTAATTCCAGGGGAATTAAAAGGAAATCAAAAACGAAAGAGAAGATTGTTGACTTTATTCATCTGTCAGAAGAATTAGAAACGATAAGCGGTGTGTTTTTCTCATCATCTGATGTTTCTTCTCCATTGATCAGCTTAATGATTTTGTCCTCTTCTTCTGTACAGCATCGTTTCCTTGTCCTTAGACTATGAGCCCCACGCGGGACGGGGACTGTGTCCGACCTGATTAAGTTGTATCCACCCCAGTGCTTAGAACCAATCAATCAACCAATCAATCAAATTTATTGAGCGCTTACTGTGTGCAGAGCAGTATACTAAGAACAGTGCTTGGCACATAGTGAACACTTCAGAAGTACCATACAAATTGTTTAACCAACAGCATGTATCCACCCCAGTGCTTAGAACCAATCAATCAACCAATCAATCAAATTTATTGAGCGCTTACTGTGTGCAGAGCAGTATACTAAGAACAGTGCTTGGCACATAGTGAACACTTCAGAAGTACCATACAAATTGTTTAACAAACAGCATGTACTAGCCTATTTGATAACATGGCCCAAGTATACAGCTACATTCTCAGTGCTGACATTGACTTCAGATCAAATTGTAGTTAATGGATCATAAGGTCTTTACCTTTCTTCTAATAACATTTGCTAAGCGATTACTATGTTCCAGGCACTGTACTAAGCACTGGAGTACATACAAGCTTAATCAAGTCAGGCACAGAACCTGTCCCACATGGGGCTCACAGTCTTAATGCCCATTTTACAGATAAGGTAGCTGAGGCACAGATAAGTGAAGTGACGTGTCTGAGGCCACACAGCAGATAACTGGAGGAGCTGAGATTAGAACCCGGGCCGCCTGACTCTCAGGACCCTGCTGTTTCCACTAGGCCATACTGTTTTACCTTGCTATTGTCAAAAAACAAAAACAAAATTGGGCCCTACTGTGAGAATATGAGTGAGAGAGAGGAGAAAGTGAGAGACAGAGAGAAAGAGAGAGAGATTTAGAGAGAGAGATTGAACTAAGTATTAGAAAGTTCCAAAGCAAGATGACTGCACCAACCAACTTAGAAAGTCCCCTGACTGAGAAAGGTTAAGTGATTTGCCCAAACTTTTGAAAATCTATATACCTTTGAAACTCTTCAGATCATAAATTCCCCAATCTCATGGGGGTCAGTTTCCTCTCTTCTCTCAGTTCTCTAGTAGGAAAAAGCCTAACCCTACATATATATCTGAAATATTCATCTAACATAGAGAACTTCTCTTCCCACCCGAACCCTGTCATCCCACTGACTTTCGTATTACTATAGGCAACACCACCACGCTCCCTGTCCTGCAAGCCTGTAACCTGGGCATTAATCTCAGCTCATCTCTTTCATCCAACCGGCATATTCTGTCTGTCATCAAAATACTGTTGGTTCTACTTTTATAACAGCTCTAGAATTCACGTTTTCTTCTCCATTCAAGCTACCGTCATGCTTGTCCAAACCCTTATCATGTACTGCCTTGACTATATAATCATCCTTCTCACTGACCTCCCTGCCTTTAGACTAGCCCCACTCCGGTCTATATTTCATTCCTTCATTCATTCAATCATATCTGTTGAGCGCTTACTATGTGCAAAGCACTTCATCAGTTGCCCAGATCGTTTCTCTATAGAAAATGTTGTCGACATCTACCAACTTCTCGAAAACTCAAAAAGCTCAATAAATTTGACTGATTGGTTGAGTGATTGATTCTAAGCAGTGGGGTGGATACAACTTGATCAGGTCGGACACAGTCCCTGTCCCACGTGGTGGGGCTCGTAGTCTGAGTACAAGCAAACAAGGTTGTTGAGAAGCAAAGGACAAAATCATTAAGCTCATCGACGGAGAAGAAACATCAGACGATGAGATTTCTCTATATAAAATGTTAAGTCGACATCTCCCTACTCTTCAAAAACTTTCAGTGGTTGTCTACCCATGTCCCCCTCAAAAAAGAACCCCTTACCACATCCGCTTTAAATCACTCAATCATCTCTCTCTCTTTTACCTTACCTTACTAACCTACCTACCTACCTAACCTACCTCCTCCCTAACTAACTCACTCTTACCCCAACTCAGCCCATATACTTTGCTCCTCTAATGCCAATCTACTCACTGTGTCTCATTCTCATCTGTCTCCTAGTGACTCTGCCCATGCCTTTCTTCTGGCCTGGAATTCCCTCCACCTTCATATCGGACAGACCACCACTCTCCCCATCTTCAAAGATTTACTGAAATCATATTTCTTCCAAGAGGCCTTCCCTGATCAACCCCACATTATCTGTCCTCCCTTCCGCATCATCTTTGCACTTGGGTATGTACCCCTTAAACCTTGATTATAGTATATTCTGTAATAATATTATGGTACTTGTTAAGAGCTTACTAAGTGCCAAGCACTGTTGTAAACACCGGGGTAGATACAAGTTCATCAGGTTGGACACAGTCTCAACCTGGGACTCATATGAGTTCCACATGGGGCTCATAGTATTAATCTCTATATTATAGATGAGGTAACTGAGGCCCAGAGAAGTGAAGTGACTTGCCCAAGGTCACACAGCAGACATGTGGTGGATCCAGGATTAGAAGCCAGGTCCTTCCGACTCCTAGACCCATGCTCTATCCACTAAGCCAAGCTCCATATTTATTCCACCCCAACCCCACAGCACTATCTCTATGTCTATCTCCCCCATTAGATTGTAAGCCCCTTGTAAGCTCCTAGTCTAACAACTATATTTCATTCATTGTAGTCCTCCAAAAATTTAGATCAATACCCTGCACACAGTAAGTGCTCAGTAGATATAATTGATCATTAGTTAAGCAACGCTGTTCTCTAAATGACTCCTTATCTATCTCTTCTGAAGACTAGAACCACATATTCCTCCATCTTTCCATTATCAGAGGAGAAATATGTCAGAAAAGCTATTATAGCTCTTTCCACGAGAAGCCCATGGATCAGATTGACTTTTCCAAAGTGCATTTTATCCCCACTAAAAGCCACGCGTGGGGTGGTGGATTTTCCTGGCTCTGTCCTCCTCCTCCTCCTTGCTTTTGGTCATCCCACAAGAGAGCTAAAGTTCACCGCTCTTCCTCCCCCATGTGACTCGCCCAAGGTCACACAGCAGGCAATTGGCAGAGTCGACATTAGAACCCAGATCCTCTGACTCGCAGACCTGTGCTCTTCCCACTAGGCCATGCTGCTTTGTTGGCAGAGCAGTCTATCCAAAGTCCACCGGTGCAGTGTGACAAATCCGGACGGGTGGCCAAGCTGATGTCATTCCGGGACCCTATGGAGCTCCCTCCACATTGGCTGCCCTTGGCAGCCTTTTGGCATTTGTTCCTAGCTTATTGGATTTAAAATGGGAATTTCCACTGCAGTGTTGACCACAGCCAAAGAAGAAACATTAAGAAAATTGAATGCAGGGATTAGTCATCTGCTCCCTAAACAACGTCCACTCGTATGAGGCAGTTGGAGCGGTGATCGGCCGCAAAGTTATATACCCAACCAGCCCCTCAACATGAATTTCCTTAGTCACCAATTCATTATGGGGTGCAGGAAGATGACACAGTAACCTCCCTCAGAGTGCCATACGGAAAACAGTGTGGAAACTACACCACTGAGAAACCGAGTGGGAAAATTTGTGGGTATCATCCCCCCACTCCACGACAACTGAATAGTCTATCATTTGGAAGCCAGGGTCCTGGATGGAGAAATAAAGTCACTGGGACATGGACGAACATCCCATGTCTCCCCTACCCTAAAAAACCCCTCCTTTGACTCCATAGCTCCGTCAAGGTATCGCCTCATCTCCCTCCTACCATTCCTCTCCAAACTCCTCGAACATGTTGTCTATACCCGCTGCCTCAGGTTCCTCTCCTCCAATTCTCTCCCTGACCCCCTCCGATCTGGCTTCCACCCCCCTCACTCCACGGGAACCACCCCCTCTAAGGTCACAAATAATCTCCTTCTTTCCAAATCCAACAGCCTCTTCTCCATCCTAATCCTCCTTGACCACTCAGCTGCCTTTAACACCGTCGAACACCTCCTTCTCCTGGAAACATTATCCAATTTCGGCTTCACTGACACTGTCCTCTCCGACTTATCTTCCTATCTGTCTGGCCACTCATTCTCAGTCTCCTTCATGAGCTCCTCCTCTGATTCCCCCCACCCCCCAACTGGGGGTGTCCTTCAAGGTTCAGTTCTGAGTCCTCTTCTACTCTCCATTTACACCCACTCCTTTGGAGAACTCATTCGCTAACATGGCTTCAACTACAATCTCTTTGTGGACGATTCCCAAATCTACATTTCCAGCCATGATCTCTCTCTCTTTCTGCAGTCTCGCATTTACTCCTCCCTTCAAGACATCTCTCCTTGGATATCCTGTCATCACCCCGAACTTAACATGTCTAAAACAGAACTCTTTATCTTCCCACTCGAACCCTATCGCTCACCTCATTTTTCCATCACTGTAGACAGCACTACTATCTTCTGGTCTCACAAGCCCGTAACCTTGGCATTATCTTTCACTCATCTCTTTCATCGCTAAAATCCATCCTTCCATCTCCATCCAAACTGCTACTCTAAGCACTTATCCTATCCTGTGTTCATTACTGTAACAGCCACCTTGATGACCTCCCAGCCGCCTGTCTCTCCCCAGTCCAGTCCATACTTCATTGTGCTGCCCAGATCATTTTTCTACAAAAATGTTCAGTCCGTGTCTCCCCACTCCTCAAGAACCTCCAGTAGTTGCCTATCCACTTCCATATCAAACAGAAATCCCTTTCCATCAGCTTTAAAGCACTCAATCACAATACAATATGACAGAGACTCGTTCCCCGTCCACAAGTAGCTGAGAGGGGGAGATAAACCTTTAAATAAATTTTGAATATAAACATATGTGCTATGGGGCTTATATGGGATGAATAGCCACTGGCTAAAGGTTACAGGTCCAAGTGCATGGGTGACACAGAATGGAAAGGGAGTAGAGGAAATGAGAGCTTAGTTAATAATAATGATGATGATGTTGATGCTGATGGTATTTGTTAAGCGCTTACTATGGGCCAAGCACTGATCTAATTGCTGGGGTAGATACAAGGTAATCAGGTTGCCCTACTTGTGGCTCCCAGTTTTAATCCCCATTTTACAGATGAGGTAACTGAGGCCCGGAAAAGTTAAGTGACTTGTCCAAAGTCTCACAGCTGACAAGTGGCAGAGCCGGGATTAGAACCCATGACCTCTGCCTCCCAAGCCCGTGCTCCTTCCACTAAGCCACACTGCTTCTAGTTGGGAAAGCCTTCTTGGAGGACACATGACTTTAATCAATCAATCAATCAATTGTATTTATTGACCTTTTACTGTATGCAGAGCACTGTACTAAATACTTGGGAGAGCACAATATAATAGAGATGGTAGACGTGTTCCCCGCCCACAGTGAGCTTACAGTCTAGAGGACTGCAAGGCCTTTAGTAAGGCTCTGAAGGTGGGGAGAGAGTTGATCTGTCATTTATGGAGGGGGAGGGAGTTGCAGGTCAAATGAAAGACGTGGGGAAATAGTCAGTGGCGAGATAGACAAGATCGAGGTACGGTGAGTAGGTATTTTGGTGCAGATGTGGTCTACATCCAGCTGTTTTGCCTTTTCCCATGACTTTGAGGTAGTAACGGCCTCAGAAGTTGGAACTTAGGCCATGCCTGCACATTTTGGCTGATTTTATTCCTCTTCAGTGATGAAAAGCATTTTTGGAGATGAATGCCGTGTTCTCGCCATCTTTTAATTTTTAATGGGGTTAATTAATCAATTCAATCGTATTTATTGAGCACTTACTGTGTGCAGAGTACTGTACTACGTGCTTGGAAAGTACAATTAGGCAGCAAATAGAGGCAATCCCTGCCCAACAACGGGCTCACAGTCTAGAAGGGGGGACACAGACAGCAAAACAAGACAAAACAAGTAAACAGGCATCAACAGCATCAATATAAATAGAGGTATAGGTATATACACGTCATTTAAAAAATAAATAGAGCGATACATCTGTTCATAGATGCACAAGTGCTGTGGGGCAGGGAGGGAGGTAGAGCAGAGGGAAGAAGTAAGGGTGATGGGGAGGGGAAGAGGAGGGGGGCTCAGACTGGGAAGACCTGAAGGAGGTGAGCTTTCAGTAGGACTTTGAAGAGGGGAAGTGTGCTAGTTTGGCAGACGTGAGGAGGGAGGGCATTCCACGTGGGCCGGGGTCGACGGAGAGACAGGCGAGAAAATACTTTCTGTATTCCAGGCATTACACTAAGCGGTCTAGATTACGGGAGGCAGAGTCAAGCAGAGACATTTCCATTCCTAGCTTGGGCAGTGGCTAGCGACTGGAAGGCAATCTGCTACAAGTCAAATCTCACCCGTGCTGGGCAGCAGTGGCATGGAAGAGAGTAGATGGTGGAGACTAAAGTTTACTGCGCGGAAGGAGGCAATGGTCGACCACTTCCGTATTTTTATCAAGCGAACTATAGATACATTACCAGAACGATTGCAGATGGAGGTGGGGCATTCTGGGAGAGATGAGTTCATGGCATCGCTACGGGTCGGAGATGACTTGGCAGCATAGGACAAGACCATCAGTGGCGGACCTTGGTTCCACCCCTAGTCCGCTGTGTGACCGTGAGCAGGTCACTTCACTTCTCTGGACCTCAATTACCTCCTCAGTAAAATGGGAAATGAGACTGTGAGCCCCACATGGGACAGGGACTGTGTCTGACCCGATTTGCTAGTATCCACCCCAGTGCTTAGTGCTTAGTACAGTGCCTGGTACATAGTACGTGCTTAACGAATACCATTATTATTGTTATTATCATCATCACTTTGCCACAATTCTGCAGTTGGGAAGCTGTAACCTAAGTGATCACAGACTACAAGGACTATAGTAATAATAAATAAATAATGTTGGTATCTGTTAAGCGCTTACTATGTGCTGAGCACTGTTCTAAGCGCTGGGGTAGATACAGGGTAATCAGGTTGTCCCACGTGAGGCTCACAGTTAATCCCCATTTTACAGATGAGGTAACTGAGGCACAGAGAAGTTAATTGACTTGCCCACAATCACACAGCTGACAAGTGGCAGAGCCGGGAGTCGAACCCATGACCTCTGACTCCAAAGCCCAGGCTCTTTCCACTAAGCCACGCTAGTAGATGAGGTTTCCTAGTTCAGAGCCTTCTCGATTAGTTCTCTTGATTCAGACATTTGGCAAAGGGAAGGGGTTCTTGATCATTCCGAATCTACGAAGAGTGACAGCCTTCCTGGAGAATATCCCTACCAAATATTGGCTTCCACATCAGTCTACCGTATTTAGCTAAATGGAACACATTTGGTATGACGCCTCAGTTTTATTGCTCTGCATTGTATAAATCTAATCAATTAACCACTTTCAATTGGGTGAAAGAGAAAGATTAACAGAGACATCTTTTGGAGTGAAATTATTGACATTGCCAGGGAAGCAGAAAATTTCTTATTTTTTCAAGCTTCAGTTAACTGAAGGACAAATGCCCTTTTATATTGAAAAATAACACTTAGAAAGGTCTTAAAATGCAATTGTGAATGACCCTTGACTTTTTAATGTCTAATAGTTTTGTTTTTATTCCAATCTTCCCAGGCTAATCTCCTGTGATCTCACAGATGTTCCTGTGGTCATTATTTGGGCCATTCTCATTAATTTTATTTTTCTAATTTTCTGTTTTAGTTTTCAATTTACCCTACCGGCAGGAGAAAACCACAGGTGAATTTAACAAAATCAGAGCACGCTGGTATCTTTTAAATAAAATTTAAGGTATCGAGTTATGCTACTATAGGGTTAAAAGTACCCCTTGACTTTCTGTCCCTTGAACCTGGAGTTTAGCGATTAGGAAAAGATTAAGTTAGATTGCCATTCCGATGACATCTCTGTGTATATTTTCTGAACATTTGCTGAATAAGGAAGGGATAAAGGCTTTTGAGCTTCTTTTGTGAAAGACCCCATGAAAGGGAAAAGTATTATAATTACTGAGTGCCTGTGCTGTAA
The DNA here is from genome assembly GCF_004115215.2 of Ornithorhynchus anatinus. Taxonomy (NCBI): domain Eukaryota; kingdom Metazoa; phylum Chordata; class Mammalia; order Monotremata; family Ornithorhynchidae; genus Ornithorhynchus; species Ornithorhynchus anatinus. Next base: position 136,357,976 of record NC_041728.1, read on the forward strand.
TTTTGTACTTTTAAAATAATTCTTTCACATTTTAGTCCGGGTACCAGTTAATGCCTAGAGTTATGTTTTTAAAATAGTTCCGCGGCTTAGGTGTTTAACCTCAAACATAAAGAAGCAGTTGATTTGGGGTAGGTTACTATTTATTGTAACAGTATTGCTAGTAGAATGCGAGAAAGAGATTATTGCAGACCCAACGGCTAGGTATTGAATCCAAAGAATCGGCCGTTATAATTACGAGATCGGCTTGAGAGATACTGAAATCATCTTTCCCGACTGGAGCTGAAAAACTGCCAGTGAAACTCTGTCCCGGATGACGTCTGAATTTCACGGCATTTGACCAAAACTTAAGTATTCAAGGCAGGCAACGATGTCAGTGAAAAGCATTTAACGCTAAGTTGGGACAATTCTCTGAGAGCTCTAGGAAATGACATCATCTATCACATAACTTTAAAAATCATAATTTGTATTTCAGCTGCATCAGGGGTAAAAATCACCTGCCCTCCCCCGCCCGGCTGTTGGATTCAGTGGAATAAGCGCTGCTCTGGTAAGAGGCCCAGTTCTGCCTGCTGAAATTATTATTATTATTATTCTGCTATTAGTGGTGAAGGCGCCGGACCCAAGACCCATCAAAGATATTCTGCGAGGTGGATAGGCCCACATGGAATTCTGAACAACAATAATAATAACTGTGGGATTTTTAAAGTGCTTATTATGTGCCAAATGCCGGGGTAGATAAAGTTAATCAGGTTGGACCGAGGCACTGTCTGACATGGGGCTCACAGTCGGAAGGTTGTGGGTTCTAATTCCGGCTCCGCCTCTAGTCTGCTGTATGACTTTGGGCAAGTCACTTCACTTCTCTGTGTCTCAGCTCCCTCATCTGTAAAATGAGGATTGAGACTGTGAGCCTCACGTGAGACAGAGACTTGTGCCCACCCCAGTGCTCAGTACTGCGCCTGGCACATAATAGATGCTTAACAAATACCTTAATAATCACTATTACCATTATAAATATGCTAAGCCTAAATCTAGCTGATTGATAGAAGCAGAAAAGACTGTGGTGACTGTGAAGGCAACCCCTTCTGGGTCATGGTCTCAGCATTATACAGTAGTTACTTTGGCCCTAAATTAGTCCCAAGTGTTCAAAAACCCCAAACCCTTCACATCCACTTGGCTGTATGTTAAACCTCCGTCTGCCTATTGCTCATTGTATTCATTCATTCAATAGTATTTATTGAGCGCTTCCTATGTGCAGAGCACTGTACTAAGGACCTGGAATGTACAGTTTGACATTGTATTCCATTTCCCAACTGGACTAGGACAGTGAGAGGTGACAGAGTGTCAGTGAAGCTGTACAAACCACAATTGCTTCACACAGGGTCACAGGACCCAGGTTCAACGAAGGACTCCATCCGCCGACTCCATTATCGGGTAAAATCATCATCGGTCGGTCAGTCGATCGTATTTATTGGGTGCTTACTGTGTGCTTACTGTGTGCACAGGAGCTGATACAACAGCAGCGTGGCTCAGTGGAAAGATCACGGGCTTTGGAGTCAGGGCTCATGAGTTCGAATCCCAGCTCTGCCACTTGTCGGCTGTGTGACTGTGGGCAAGTCACTTAACTTCTCTGTGCCTCAGTTACCTCATCTGTAAAATGGGGTTTAAGACTGTGAGCCCCACGTGGGACAACCTGATTCCCCTATGTCTACCCCAGCGCTTAGAACAGTGCTTGGCACATAGTAAGCGCTTAACAAATACCAACATTATTATTATTATTATTTGCACAGAACTGTACTAAGCTTAGGAGAGGACAATAGAGCAATATAACAGACACAGTCCCTGCCCACAATAAGCTTACAGTCTAGAGGGGGATATAAGGAGTACCTTTCTGGTGCAGTGCACTAGTTCATTCAATCGTATTTATTGAGCATTTACCGTGTGCAGAGCACTGTACTAAGCACTTGGGAGAGTACAGTACAACAATAAACAGAGATATTTCCTGCCCACTACATGCTTACAGTCGGTGGGGCGGGGAGACAGACGTCAGTACAAATAAACACTAGTTGAGAAGAGCATGACCACAGTGGATTGAGCATGGGGCTGGAAGTCAGAAGGACCTGGACTCTAATTTTGTCTCCTCCTCTTGTCCACTGTATGACCTTGGGCCAGTTACTTCACTTCACTGGGCCTCAGTTACCTCACCTGTAAAATGGGGATTAAGACTGTGACTCCTTGGTGGGATGGGGACTGTGTCCAATCTGATTTGCTTGTATCCATCCCAGTGTTTAGTACAGTGCCTGGCACATAGCAAGCACTTAACAAATGCCTAAAATGCCACTTGGGAATATCCCAAAGAAGTAAAAGACACCAATGAATTAGTCAGTCGATAGTATTTTGTATCAGCTGTGTCATTAGTAACAGTATTTTTGAAAGTTTATTGTGCGAAGAGCACTGTACTAGGCACTTAGTAATAATGATGGCAATTGTTAAGAGCTTACTAGGTGCCAAGCACTGTTCTAAGCACTGGAGGAGATACAAGGTAATCAGGTTGCTTCACGTGGGGCTCACAATCTCAATCCTCATTTTACAGACGAGGTCCCTGCCCTCAAGAGTTTAACAATTTAACGAAGGGAGACAAGTAGACACGAATGACCAAATATACGGTAGGTGGGAGAGTAGAGCATGTTTACAACCGAGAGAAACAACGTAAGCAAGTACATAAATAAATGACTAAACAGATGGCAGAGTTAGACGATAATGGGATACTCGAGGGCTAAAGTAACCGAGGGAGTGGTGTAATCAAGAAGATGAGGAATGGAAATGCATTGGAATTGTACGCTTGTCTTGCATGCCATCGAGTCGTCTCCGACCCATAGTGACACCAAGGACACATCTCTCCCAGAACGCCCCGCTCTCCATCTGCGATCGTTCTGGTCCTGTATCCATAGACTTTTCTTGGTCAAAATACCGAGGTGGTTGACCAATGCCTCCATCTGTGTAGAAAACTTGAGTCTCTGCCCTCGACTCTCTCCCATGCTGCTGCTGCCCAGCACGGGTGAGTTTTTTACTTGCAGCAAAGTCTTCCACTGGCTAGCCACTGGCCAAGCTAGGAACAGAATGGGTAGGCCTCTGCTTGACTTTCCCTCCCATAGCCGAGACTGGAAGAGTACTGGAAACTCCCCTGAGAGGGGAATTGTACGCTAAATATGTCTTATCACAGGGCCCACTTTCTGCATGATGATCCTAATGATGATATTTGTTAAGTACTTACTATGTGCCAGGCACTGTATTAAGCGCTGAGGTGGATATGAGAAATCTAGTTGGACCCAGTCCCTGTCCCACATCGGGCTCACAGTTTTAAATACGAGGGAGTAGGATTTAACCACCATTTTACAGTTGAGAAAACTGAAGTACAGAGAAATTAAGTGATTTGCCCAAGGTCACACGGCAGACCAGTGGCAGAGCTAGTTGCCATTGTTTTTATGAGATGTTCTTCCCCTTGACTCTATTTATTGCCATTGTTCTTGTCTGTCTCCCCCGATTAGACTGTAAGCCCGTCAAACGGCAGGGACTGTCTCTATCCGTTGCCGACTTGTTCATTCCAAGCGCTTAGTACAGTGCTCTGCACATAGTAAGCGCTCAATAAATACTATTGAATGAAAGAGCTGGGAGTAGAACCCAGGTTGTCTGACTCCCAGGCCTGTGGTCTTTCCTCTAGGCCAGGCCCCTTCTTTACGAAAAGCTTGGTGAAATGCTTGCCGTTATGGCTTAATGCCAAACACGCAAACAACCTGGACGAGATTTCAGATTTGAGAGAATGGATCTGTCTTTACTTAGAGGCCAAAGCTCTGCAGAAATCTTGAAATACCAATTGATCTTACAGGTCGATCGATAATGCAACACGTCTCACAGAACAAGATGAATTGAGGTTGCAGTAACAACCTCAACTCTCTGGTTCCTACCTCCTGGCAGGGCCCATTTCTTCTGCAGAATTGGGAGCATGTCCACATCAGACTACTATATTTAGCTCAATCGATCAATAAATTGGGAAACAGCATGGCTTAGTGGTTAGAGAATGGGCCTGCGAGTTAGAAGGTCATGGGTTCTAACCCCAGCTTTGCCATTTGTCTGCTGGGTGACCTTGGGCAAATCACTTCACTTCTCTGTGCCTCAGTTCCCTCATCTGTAAAATGGGGATTATGACTGTGAGTCTCATACGAGACTGGTACCATGTCCAACCCAATTTGCTTGTATCCACCCCAGCGCTTAGTATGGTGCCTGGCACATAATAAACGCTTAACAAATACCACAGTCAATGGTATTTTTTGCATGCTTACTATGTGCAGAGCACTGTGCTAAGCTCTTGGGAGAGTACGATACAATGGAGTTGGTAGACGTGATCCCTGCCCACATGGAACTTTCAGTCTACAGAGAGATGAAGGAAAAAGAGGGAGAACCCAATCAATTTTAGGATTAGAATTACAGAAGAGTGCAATACAATATCCCTCTCAAGAGCATACCTGAAGAGCTCCCGGTACTCTCCCAATCTCGACTACGGGAGGGAGAGTCAAGCAGAGGCCTGTCCATTCCATTCCTAGCTTGGCCAGTGGCTAGTGAGTGGAAGGCATTCATTCAGTAGTATTTATTGAGCGTTTACTATGTGCAGAGCACTGTACTAAGCGCTTGGAATGGACAAATCGGCAACAGATAGAGACAGTCCCTGCCCTTTGACGGGCTTACAGTCTAATCGGGGGAGACAGACAGACGAGAACAATGGCAATAAATAGAGTCAAAGGGAAGAACATCTCGTAAAAACAATGGCAAATAAATAGAATCAGGGTGATGTACATCTCATTAAACAAAATAAATAAGGTGATGAAGATATATACAGTCGAGTGGAAGAATACAGTGCTGAGGGGGTGGGACGGGAGAGGGGAGGAGGAGAGGGAAAGGGGGGAGAAGAGGATTTAGCTGCAGAGAGGTGAAGGGGGGTAGAGGGAGCAGAGGGAAAAAGGGGGGAGCTCAGTGTGGGAAGGCCTCTTGGAGGAGTGAGCTTTAAGTAGGGATTTGAAGAGGGGAAGAGAATTAGATTGTCAGAGGTGAGGAGGGAGGGCATTCCAGGACCACGGGAGGACGTGGCCCAGGGGTCGACGGCGGGATAGGCGAGACCGAGGGACGGCGAGGAGGTGGGCGGCGGAGGAGCGGAGCGTTCGGGGTGGGCGGTAGAAAGAGAGAAGGGAGGAGAGGTAGGAAGGGGCGAGGTGATGTAGAGCCTCGAAGCCTAGAGTGAGGAGTTTCTGTTTGGAGCAGAGGTCGATAGGCAACCACTGGAGTTGTTTAAGGGGAGTGACATGTCCAGATCGTTTCTGCGGGAAGATGAGCCGGGCAGCGGAGTGAAGAATAGACCGGAGCGGGGCGAGAGAGGAGGAAGGGAGGTCAGAGAGAAGGCTGACACGGTAGTCTAGCCGGGATATAACGAGAGCCCATAGCAGTAAGGTAGCCGTCTGGGTGGAGAGGAAAGGGCGGATCTTGGTGATATCATAAAGGTGAGACCAGCAGGTTTTGGTAACGGATCAGATGTGTGGGGTGAACGAGAGAGTCGAGTCAAAGATGACACCGAGGTTGCGGGCCCGAGAGACGGGAAGGATGGTCGTACCATCTACGGTGATAGGGAAGCCAGGGAGAGGAGCAGGCTTGGGAGGGAAGATGAGGAGCTCAGTCTTGCTCATGTTGAGTTTTAGGTGGCGTGCAGACATCCAGGTGGAGACATCCCGGAGGCAGGAGGAGATGCGAGCCTGAAGGGAGGGGGAGAGGACAGGGACAGAGATGTAGATCTGCGTGTCATCTGCGTAGAGATGGTAGTCAAAGCCGTGAGAGCGAATGAATTCACCGAGGGAGTGAGTGTTAAAAGAGAACAGAAGAGGGCCGAGAACTGACCCCTGAGGAACTCCAACAGTTAAAGGATGGAAGGGGGAGGAGGTTCCCGCAAAGGAGACCGAGAATGACCGGCCAGAGAGATAAGAGGAGAACCGGGAGAGGACGGAGTCCATGAAGCCAAGGTGAGATAAGGTGTGGAGGAGGAGGGGATGGTCGACGGTGTCAAAGGCAGCTGAGAGGTCAAGGAGGATCAGAATGGAGTAGGAGCCATCGGATCTGGCAAGAAGGAGGTCACGGGTGACCTTAGAGAGAGCAGTCTCGGGAGAGCGGAGGGGACGGAAGCCAGATCGGAGGGGGTCCGGGAGAGAATGGGAGTTGAAGAATTCTAAGCAGCGAGTGTAGACGACTCGTTCTAGGATCTTGGAAAAGAAGGGTAGTAGGGAGATAGGGCGATAACTGGAAGGGGAAGTGGAGTCGAGAGAGGGTTTTTTTAGGATAGGGGAGACGTGGGCATGTTTGAAGGCAGAGGGGAAGGAGCCGTTGGAGATTGAGTGGTTAAAGATAGAAGTTAAAGAGGGGAGGAGGGCAGGGGCGATGGTTTTTATAAGGTGAGCGGGAACGGGGTCCGAGGCGCAGGTGGAGGGGGTGGCACTTGCGAGGAGGGAGGAGATCTCCTCTGAGGATACTGCGGGGAAGGATGGGAAAGTAGGGGAGAGGGTTGGTGGGGGGGAGGGGAGAAGGGAAGGGGTGACTTTGGGGAGCTCAGACCTGATTGTGTTGATTTTTATGATGAAGTAAGTGGCCAGATCTGCTACAAGTCAAAACTCACCCGTGCTGGAGAGAGTCGAGGGCGGAGACTCGAGCTTACTGCGTGGAAGAAGGCAAGGGTCAAACACTGCCGCATTTTTTCAAAGAAACTCTATGGATCCACTACCGGAACGATTGAAGATGGAGGTGGGGTGTTCTGGGAGACGGGTGTCCATGCAGTCGCTATGGGTCGGAAACGACTCGACGGCATAAAGCAAGACAAGAGAAGGGGTTAATAGACTCAACCCTTTCCCAGAAGGATACAGTCTAGTTGGAGCAACAGCCATTAAAATAAATTACGGATGGGGGAATTGGCAGAGTATAAGGGCAGATACTGACATAAATTGAGTATTAAATATGTGCATAAATGCTAGGTGGGTTTAAGTACCTAAGTGCTTAAGGGGTATGGACTCAAGTGGAAGCATCTCCCCTCGGTCATTCCTGTCCAAACTCTGTGAATGAGTTGGTTTCTCCCAAAGCTATGTGACTTTGGGCAAGTCACTTCACTTCTCAGTGCCTCTGTTCCCTCATCTGTAAAAAGGGGATTAAGACGGTGAGCCCCACGTGGGACAACCTGATTACCTTGAATCTACCCAACGCTTAGAACAGTGCTTGGTACGAAGTAAGCGCTTAACAAATACCAAATTATTATTATTATTACCTTGCTTCTCTACTCTCTGCAGTCTGGTTTTTGCCTCCTCCATTCCGATGAAACTGCTTTTTCCAAAGCCACCAATGACCTCCTCTTTGCCAAATCCAATGGTCTTTACCTTAATTTTCCTTGACCAGTCAGCTGCCTCTGACACTGTGGACCACCTCCTTCTAATAATAATAATAACGTTGGTATTTGTTAAGGGCTTACTATGTGCCGAGCACTGTTCTAAGTGCTGTGGTAGACGCAGGGGAATCAGGTTGTCCCACGTGGGGATCACAGTCTTAATCCCCATTTTACAGATGAGGTAACTGAGGCACCGAGAAGTTGAGTGACTTGCTCAAAGTCACACAGCTGACATGTGGCCGAGCAGGGATTCGAACCCATGACCTCTGACTCCAAAGCCCGTGCTCTTTCCACTGAGCCACGCTGCTTCTCCTGACATGCTATCTAACCTTGGTTTCACTGACACTGTCCTCTCCTGATTATCCTCCTAGCTCTCTGGATGTTCTTTTTCCATATCTTTCTCAGGGTCATCTTCCATCTCCCACCCCTCTAACTTTGGGAAGCTCTCAAGACTCAGTTCTGGGTCCATTTCTACTCTTCATCTACACCCACTCACCTGGAGAAGTCATTCGCTCCCACAGCTTCAACGACCCCCTAGACTGTAAGTTGTTGTGGGCAGGGAATGCGTCTTTTAGATCATTAAAATGTATTCTCTCAAGGTCTTAGTACGATACTCTGCACACACTAAGCACTCAATAAATATGATTGACTGGCTAACTGATTGATTACACAGATTATTCCCATCTTACTTCTCCAGCCCTGACCTTTTTCCTCATCCGCAGCCTTGCATTTCCTCCTGCCTTCATGATATCTCTACTTGGATTGTCCCCTGACATGTCAAACTTCACGTGTCCAAAGCAGAATTTCTCATCTTCCTATCCCAAGTCCTACCCCCAACTTTCTCATCACTCTAATACCGCCATCTTGCATATCTCACAAGACTGTGACCTTGGCATTATCCTCCACTCATCCGTCTCATTTTACTCACTCATCAATGTCACAAAATCCCGTCGGTTTTACATTTTACATCTCCAGAATCTGTCCTTTCCTCTCCATCCAAACTACTACCCTGCTGATCGAATAACTTATCATTTCCCACCTTGACACTTGAATTGATTGATCAAGCGGAAACTCCTCATTATCAGATTCAAGGAACTCAGTCAGTTCCATCCCCAGTCAGTCAATCAGTGATATTTATTAAGTGCCTACCGTATGCTTAGCATTTTACTAAACACTTGGGAAATTATAATGCAGCAGAGTTGGCAGGTGTGATCCCTGCCAACAAGAAACTTACAGTCTACAGGAGGAAATAGTCATTAAAATAAATTATAGGTAGGGGAAATGGTAGAATAAAAGGGTATTTACGTATATATTGCGGGGCTGACATGAGTATTCAAGTACACAGTCAAAGCAGAAGGGAGGACAGGTAGGGAAATTGCAGGTTTAATCAGCAAAGGCCTCTTGGTGATGTGATTTTTAGAAGAATTTTAAAGGTGGGGATAGTGGTAGATTGTCATATATGAAGGGGAAGGGAATTTCAGGCCCGAAGGAGGATGTGGGCAAGGGGTGGATGGCGGGAGAGACATGATCAAAGTTCAGAGAATAGGTTGGCATTAGAAGATCAGAGTGGCCGGCTTGGGTTGTATTAGGAGATAAGCGAAGAGAGGTAGAAGGGGCTTGGCTAATTGAGTGTTTTAAAGAGGATGGTCAGGAGTTTTTGTTTGATGAGGACATGGATGGGCAGGCAACCCTTAGAGATTTTTGAAGAGTGGGGAGACGTGGATGGAATGACCCGGGCAACAGAGTGAAGTACAGACTAGCATTAGAAGAGTCAGGGGACAGAAAAGGCAGGGAGGAGGCTGATGCAGTAGTCAAGGCAGGGTAGGATAAGTGTCTGGATCAGAGTGATAGCAGTTTGGATGGGAGAGGAAAGGCCAGATTTTAGAGATGTTTTAATGGGAGAACCGACAGGATGTGGTGACATACTGAATGCGTGGGTGTTCCAGGATGAACCGACGCACCCACTACCTCGTGGTCGTGACTGTCTCGTGACTGCCCGAGTTAGCAAAGCAGAACTCGGAAGCGTGGGTGGGACACCGTCCCTGCGACCGAAACCGCTAGACATCCTAGGTCAGGAATTTGGAAGAAGGTGGCCCTCGTCCCCCGTGCCAACCAAACAAGGTATGGGGGGGTGGGAGGGAGGAATGGAGATTGGACAAGCCGAAGCCGGAAGCCTGAACGACTCAGAAGGACAGGTGATGAACACCTGCCGCCTCTGAGATTTGGGGCGGTGGATCAAGACCGGCAGCTGTCGGCTGCAACACTTCTGCCCAGACCGTGGGATGCGGAGCCGTGGGACAGGTGAGTGTCCCACTGAATGCTCGTGGGGCTGGAAGCTAGGATGCGTATAACGTATAAATATACTCCTCCCGAGTGGGAAGCATTCGTGGGTGGGAGTTAGATGCTTCACCACGTGCGAGTAACAGATAAGCGAATTCCTCCCGAGAGGGGAGCGTTCGTGGGCGGGAGCTAGATGCTTCACCATGAGGGAGTAACACATAAGTGGATTCCTCCTGAGTGGGAAGCATTCCTGGGCAGGAGTTAGGTGCTTCACCACGTGTGAGAAACGCATAAGTGAATGCCAACCCGAGTGGGAAGCAGTCATTGCCGGAAGCTAGGTGCCTCGCCATGTAAGAGTAACATGCAAGTGTAGTCCTCCCAGGAGGTAAGTTCGATTCGCTGGGTTTGAGAAACTAAAAATAAGCATATTCCTCCCGAATGGGAACTTCAATTAGCCACGTAAATATAAATCTTGCATAGCTCAGCCTTTCCGTCTCTGGTCTCTCCCTCCCTTCGCGCCGATCCACAAACCCGACCCCGTGCTGAGGGCGACAGTGGGCTGAAAGAGAGAGGTGAGTCCAGGATAATGACAAGGTTTCAGGGCTTGTGAGACAGAGGGCATGATGGTGTTGCTTTCACTGACGGAAAAGCAATGGGGAGGACAGAGTTTGGAGGGGAAACGAAGAATTCTGTCTTGAACATTTTTAGTTTTCAGTGAGGTCATGGGTTCTAATCCTTGCTCTGCCACATGTCTGCTGTGTGACCTTGGGCAAGTCACTTTCCTTTTCTGGGCCTCTGTTACCTCATCTGTAAATTGGGGATTAAGAGTGTGAGCTCTATGTGCGCCCAACCTGTCTACCTTGTTTGTATCCCAGAGCTTAGAAAAGTGCTTGGCATAAAGTAAGTGCTGAACAAGTACCATAATTATTATTATTAGTTTGAGATGTCCGTGGGACATCCTAGTAGAGATGTCCTGAGGGCAAAAAGAAATGTAAGTCTAAAGAGATGTAGAGAAGCAGCTTGGCTCAGTGGAAGGAGCCCAGGCTTGGGAGTCAGAGGTCATGGGTTTGAATCCTGGCTTTGCCACTTGTCAGCTGTGTGATTGTGGGAGAGTCACTTCACTTCTCTGCGCTTCAGTTTCCTCATCTGTAATGGGACTTGTCAGCTGTGTGACTTTGTAACTTCTCGATGCCTCAGTTCCCTCATCTGTAAAATGGGGATGAAGACTGTGAGCCCCACGTGGGACAACCTGATTCCCCTGTGTCTACCCCAGTGCTTAGAACAGTGCTCGGCACATAGTAAGCGCTTAACAAATACCAACATTATTATTAAAAGGGGATAAACTCACTTGGGACAACCTGATTACCCTGTATCTACCCCAGCACTTAGAACAGTGCTCTGCACATAGTAAGCGCTTAACAAATACCAACGTTATTATTATTATAAGAAACAAAGTTAGAGTGGACTAAGTGCTTAACAAATACCAATATTATTATTATTATTTGGGAATCATCTGCATAAAGGCGGTAGTTGAAGCTGTGGGAGTGAATTAGTTCTCTAAGGGAGAGGGTGTATTTGAAGAATAGAAGAGGCCCCAGAACTGAGCCTTGAGGCACCCCTACAGTTAGAAGATACGTCAGAATCTACTTTTCAGGGCCAAGGATCTCCTCCACTGTTTTGGGAAGGAAATGAGCCAAAGGGGGACCTTTTTCTATCACGAGAAGTTAAAGGAGCAGAAATCTTAGAGAATAGAACCATCCCAGTTCATACCAATAGCTTCCTTTTAGCTGGCTGCATTTGTTTGTAAATATAAAACATGGCAATTGTCTCGTGCAACATTTCACCTATATAACTGAAGCTTTCGTGCTGAAAGAATAGTGATAGTAATAATATTTGTTAATTAATCAATGAATGGTATTTATTGAGTGGATACTGTGTGCAGAAGACTGTACTACATATATGAGAAAGCACAGAATAATAGAGGTTAGAAGAAGCGATTTCTGACCAAGAAGCTTACTGTGAGCAAAGTACTAAATGTTAAAAAGAGATACAAAACTGATGAATTCAAGCCTTAGTTTGAAATCCCATAAACCCCGATAACTGAAATTGCTTTCTCCATTTCAAACAGCCTCCAGTTAGGGACTGCTTTGAAGATTTGTTCTTCCGCAGGATGGGCTCCGGTACTTTAGCATGAATTTTCCTGCTCATAAAAGCGTAGCTAATCTCTGATGATTTTTTGTCTATGTTGCATAAAGTAGGAAACGCCTTTTTATTTGTAGGGAGGCTAACATTTGGAATTCATTGTGAACTCCTTAAACATGCTGCAATTTTGACACTTCCTGCCAGTAGTAGAGCATTTCGCATACGATTTAGCGTGAGCTATAGATTGCAGCCCCAGGTTCTAAACACAATTTGTATAGGATCAGCAAAGGGGAAGGTCAGAAAACATTATTTAGATAGGGCAGTGAATTACGAGACTCGAAAAGAATCACTCCCACCCCTACCGTGAAGTCAATAACTCAGAAGAGACGGGTCTACCAACTCAGCTGCACTGTATACTCTGCGCGGCCTAGTGGATAGAATACAGGCCTGGGAGTCAGAAGGACCTGGGTTCTAATCCCGGCTCCACTACTAGTCTGCTGTGTGACCTAGGGCAAGACACTTCACTTCTCTGGGCCTCCCCCTCATCTGTAAAATGGGGATTACGACTGTAAGGCTCTGGCCTGGCCTTACATCCCCAAATCTGGCAGACAATTACTCTCCCCTCCTTCAAAGCCTTCTGAAGGCCCCTCTCCTCCAAGGAGCCTTCCCAGACTAAGCCCCACTTTTCCTCATCTCCCACTCCCTTCTGCATCACCCTGACTTGCTCCCTTTCCTCTTCTCCCCTCCCAGCCCCAAAGCACTTATATACGTAGCTGTCATTTTACTTTGTATTGCTGTCTGTCTCCCCTTCTCTAGCCTGTAAGCTTGCTGTGGGCAGGAAATGTCACTGTTTAATATTGTATTGTACTCTCTCCAGTGCTTTGTACAGTGCTCCACACAAAGTAAGTGCTCAATAAATACGATTGAATGAATGGAGTAGTATTAGTTTTGTAAAAATCAGATTCAACAGCAATGATGCTTCCTGCCCTCCCCTCCCCACCATCATCATCAATATCATCATCAGTGGTACTTATTGAGCAATTACTGTGTGTGGAGCACTATACTAAGCACTTGGGAGAGTTCAACACAGCAGAACAGAGTTGGTTCTCTGCCCCACCACAGAGAGCCCTGTGTACCTCCTCCTTCTCATTCTCCTTCTGCCCCCTTTTCTCCTCCTCCTCCTCTTCCTCCTCCTTTTTCTCCTTCTCCTTCTCCTGATTCTCTTCCCTGTCTTCATTCTCCTTCTCCCCCCTTCTTTTTCTCCTTCTTCTCCTATCCCTTCTCCTCCTCCCCCTTCTCATTCCCCTCCCCATTTTCATCCTTCTCGTCCTCATTCCCATCTTCATCCTCATCCTTGTCCTCCTCCTCCTTGGAGATAGACCGTAGGAATCCAAATCAGACAGGTAAACGTTTTCTGTCCACAAGGATAGCTCAAAGTGGGCCCATCGAGTAGTCACCACTTAAAGAAGCAGCGTGGCTCAGTGGAAAGAGCCCGAGCTTGGGAGTCAAAGGTCATGGGTTCGAATCCCGGTTCTGCCACTTGTCAGCTGTGTGACCTCGGGCAAGTCACTTCACTTCTCTGGGCCTCAGTTCCCTCATCTGTAAAATGGGGATGAAGACTGTGAGCCCCACGAGGGACAGCCTGATTACCTTGTATCCTCCCCAGCGCTTAGAACAGTGCCTAACACATAGTAAGCGCTTAACAAGTACCATTAATAATAATAAAGGAAGTAGAAGAGCGGAGGTTCTTCACCCTGAAACACTCTGTGACTTGGCCAGGAGGAAAAGTCTGGGATTTCAGCAAAACCTCAGCAGTCTTTGGCCTCTTCCTTTCCAAAAGTTCACACTGTGTCATTCATTTTTCTCTGATATTTCTTCCTTTCTGTTTCACTCAGTTCCATTTAAGCTCAATTTATTTTGGAAATGCTACCATTTGCGGATTTAGTTTTTATACCAGCTGGGTGCAGCTGCTCCTGTTTTAGGGTCTTCCTTTTGAGGAAGTGAGGTATAAGTTGATCGGGGAAATTTCATTTAATGAAACCCCCCCTCGTTCAGGGAAGCTAAAGATATTTCTATGAGCAATCCCTGCAACAGATTTCAGTGGCATGGTGCGATATATTCATTCATTCAATAGTATTTATTGAGCACTTACTATGTGCAGAGCACTGTACTAAGCGCTTGGAATGAACAACTCATGTCGCCATCCCCAGCACCCTGAAAACGAGGGGCGTTGCTTTAGGTTTCCGTATGGACCCAATATACTGACATTCTGTTTGGCATGACTGCAATGCGTGATCATTCATTCATGCATTCATTCATTCATTCATTTTTATTGAGTGCTTACTGTGTGCAGAGCACTGTAATAGTAATAATAATGTTGGTATTTGTTAAGCGCTTACTAGGTGCAGAGCACTGTTCTAAGCGCTGGGGTAGACACAGGGTAATCAGGTTGTCCCTCGTGAGGTTCACAGTCTTAATCCCCATTTTACAGATGAGGTCACTGAGGCACAGAGAAGTGAAGTGACTCGCCCACAGTCACACAGCTGGCAAGTGGCAGAGCCGGGATGCAAACCCATGACCTCTGACTCCCAAGCCCGGGCTCTTGTCCACTGAATCACGCTGCTTTTCTACCGTACCAAGCTCTGGGGAGAGTACAAAGCAACAATAAGCACACACATTCCCCGCCCACCACGGGCTTACAGTCTAGAGGGGGACAGAAACGTAAATATAAATAAATAAATTACTTTCAGTTTCAGGGGGAGACAGACGTTAATATAAATAAATCAATAAATTACACATCTGGACATGAGTGGAGGGAGGGAGGATGGATAAAGGAAGCAAGTCAGGGTGACTGAGAAGAAAGGGGGAGAAGAGGAGAGGAGGGCTTAGCTGTGTGACCGTGGGCAAGTCACTTCACTGCTCTGGGCCTCAGTCACCTCATCTGTAAAATGGGGATTAACTGTGAGCCTCACACGGGACAACCCGATTACCCTGTATCTACTCCAGCGCTTAGAACAGTGCTCTGCACATAGTAAGTGCTTAACAAATACCAACATTATATAATCTTGGTATATTAGGGCTTCTAGGGACACAAGAACTCTGTCTCCCCCTCAAGACTGTAAGCTCGTTATGGGCAGGGAATGTGTCTGCTAATTCTGTTGTATTGTACTCTCCCAAGTATTTACTACAGTGCTCAGCATGTAGTAATACTAAATACTAAATAACAAATATGATTGATTGATTAATTAATAATATCAGGGATTGTCTCTGTTGCCGAATTGTACATTCCAAGCACTTAGTATAGTGCTCTGCACATAGTAAGTGCTCAATAAGTACCATTGAATGAATGAATGAATATCAATCCTTGTATCCACCCCCACGCTAAGCACAATGCCTGGCACTTAGTAAGTGCTGAACGTATACCATTACTATTATTATTATTATTGGATTTGGATTGAATTGAATTGGTTTTCTAGAGATAGTCACAAAAGAGGAAAAGTCTGGCAGGCTGGATCGAAGAGAAAAAGCATGAGTTCACCCTTGGTCAACCAATCAATCAACAGTACTTACTGAGCTCCTACTATAATAATAATGAATAATGTTGGTATTTTAGCACTGTTTTAAGCACTGAGGTAGGTACAGGGAAAGGCAGGTTGTCCCAGGTCGGGCCCACAATCTTAATCCCCATTTTACAGATGAGGTAACTGAGGCCCAGAGAAGTGGAGTGACGCCCACAGTCACACAGCTGACAAGTGGCAGAGCCGAGATTTGAACCCATGCCGCTGACTCCCAAGCCCGGGCTATCTGCACAGCACTGTACTAAGCACTTGGGAGAGTACGATACAACAGAATTAGCAGACACACGTTCTCTGCCCAAAACAAGTTTACAGTCTGGGAAAACCAAGGTTTTCCCCCAATCCCACGCTCTCAGAACAAAGGGGCAGGATTAAAGCTACAGAAGAAGAGTCTCGTAGTCTCGGTTGGCCTAGTTTATCGGTGAGTGATGCTTGCTAAGTGATCCTTTTCATCATCCTGTTCTTCTTAATTATTTACCGAGCACTGACGAACTATTTAATTTCGTATAAGTGATACGAGCCGTGGTGCCTGCCCTCCTGCCATACCAGCCAAACTAAGTGGCCAATAAGCAGCATGGCCTTTGAGAAAGAACGTGGACCTGGGAATTGAAGGACCTGGGTTCTAATCTTGGCTCTACCCCTTGTCTGCTGTGTGACCTTGGGCAAGTCATTTTACTTCTCTGTGCCTCACTTTCTTCAACTTTGAAATGAAGTTTCAATCCGACTCCCTCCTCCTAGGAGATTCGGTCCTACTCCCTCGAGACTGTAAGTTCACTGTGGACAGGGAACGTGTCTTTGTATCGTTGTATTGTACTCTCCCAAGCGCTTAGTACAGTGCTCTGCACACAGTAAGTGCTCAATAAATATAATCGAATGGATGAATGCTTAGACTGAGAGCCCTCTCTGGGACTGGGACCGTGTCCAAGCTGGTTATTTTATGGGGAAGTGAAAGACCGGCCACCGTGAGACTGAATTCCATCTTAGATCCTCAGGGAGCAGTGTGGCCTAGTGGAAAGAGCATGGACGTGGGAGTCGAAGGACCTGGTTTCTAATCCTATTTACTTGTTCTGATGCGTATATACCTGTAATTCTATTTATTTATATTGATGCCTATTTACTTGTTTTGATGTCTGTCTCCCCGCCCAGACTGTAAACCCGGTGTGAGCAGGGATTGTCTCTCTGCATTGCTGAATTGTACTTTCCACGCATTTAGTACAGTCAATAAATCATTAAATATAATTGAATAATGAATGAATAATCTCAGCTCCACCACCTGTCTGCTGTGTGACCTTGGGCCAGTCACTTAACTTCAACATTCCTCTGTTACCTCATCTCTAAAATGAGGATTAAGACTGTGAACCCCACGTGGGACAACCTGATTAGCTTGTATATACCCCACCTCTGAGAACAGTGCCTAGCATATAGTAAGCGCTTAACAAATACCATGAAAAAGACATTTCTGTTAGGTTTGGTCTCAGGCGGCTGATATTCTTCAGAGGTAAAGCAGTGTGGCCTCGTGGAAAGAGCAAAGGTGTGGGAGTCAGAGGCATTGGGTTCTAATCCTGGCTACACTATTTTCTTGCTATGTGACCTCGGGAAAGTCACTTAACTTCTCTGTGCCTCTCCTACCTCATCTGTCGTCTGCTCAATTGTATATATCTTCATTACCCTATTTATTTTGTTAATGAGATGTACATCACCCTGATTCTATTTATCTGCTATTGTTTTAATGAGATGTTATTCCCCTCGACTCTATTTATCGCCATTGTTCTCGTCTGTCCGTCTCCCCCGATTAGACCGTAAGCCCGTCAGAGGGCAGGGACTGTCTCTATCTGTTACTGCTTTGTACATTCCAAGCGCTTAGTACAGTGCTCTGCACATAGGAAGCGCTCAATAAATACTATTGAATGAATGAATGAATAAAAGGGATTGAGACTGCGAGTCCTATGTATCCAATCTGATTATCTTGTATCTATCCCAGCTCTTAGTACAGTGCCTGGCACATATAGTTAGCACTTAATGAATACCACACACACAGACACACACAAAGGGGCTGGTTAAATGCAGCAGTAAAATTTAATGCATGATGTGACCCGTGAACCAGTTCTAAAACTCGCTAATCAGTAGCCATTAAGACATGGGAAATTCATTCAATAGTATTTATTGAGCGCTTACTAGGTGCAGAGCACTGTACTAAGTGCTTGCAATGTACAATTCAGCGTGGCTAAGAGAAGCAGCTTGGCTCAGTGGAAAGAGCCCGGGCTTGGGAGTCAGAGGTCGTGGGTTCTAATCCCAACTCCACCACTTGTCAGCTGTGTGACGGTGGGCAAGACACTTCACTTCTCTGTGCCTCAGTTCCCTCATCTGTAAAATAGGGATGAAGACTGTGAGCCCCACGTGGGACAACCTGATCACCTTGTCTCCCCTCTGCGCTTAGAACAGTGCTCTGCACATAGTAAGCGTTTAACAAATACCAGTATTATTATTATTATTACAATTCGGCAACAGATAGAGACAATCCCTGCCCAATGACGGGCTCACAGTCTAATCGATCCAGAGTCAGAGGCTTCTCTCTACTCTCTCTTTTTCTCATTCTTCCTTGAATTCCACAAAAAACACGAAAGGACCAAAATATATATGAGTATGCGCCCCATAGTACATATGTGCACCCCGGAGAGCTTACTGCTAGCTTCCCTCCATTTCTATAAACCCACAAAACATTCTCCTGATCCTCACAGTATGATTGCAATGAAGTGTTTGATATCATCAGTAACCCGAGAAATGGTTGGGGTGTATTTGGCCATTTTAAATGAATCCTTATTATCATGCAGACTGATTTCTTTTTTGCCTTGCCACATTTCTTGCCATATTTCTCATGCTAATTTGATTGGCAGGTTCTTGAAATTATTTGTCTGCTGTTTTTGGCTGACAGAATAGTGGAAAAGGAAACAACCTGGCCTAGTGGAAAGATCGTGGTCCTGGGAGTCAGAGGACCTGGGTTCTAAGCCTGTTTTTGGCAAGCAAGGTTACTGTGTGACCTCGGGCAAGTCACTTAACAATATGGCTAGAGAAGCAGCATGGCTTGGTGGAAAGAGCAGGGGCTCGGGAGTCAGAAGGTCTTGCGTTCTAATCCTAGCTCCACCCCTTATCTCTTGTGTGACCTTGGGCAAGTCACTTCACTACTCTATGCCTCAGTTCCCTCATTTGTAAATGGGGATTGAGACTGTGAGCCCCACATGGGACAGGGACTGGGTCCAACCCAATTTGCTTGAATCCACCTCAGTACTTAGTACAGTGCCTGGGCCAGAGGAAGCGTTCAACAAATGCCATTCATTCAATAGTATTTACTGAGCACTTACTATGTGCAGAGCACCATACTAAGCACTTACCACAATTATTATTATCGTTATCATTATTATCATTATCGCCACGTGACACATAGCAAGCATTTAACAAATACTATAAAGGAAGAAAAAGAAATCACCCTGGAGCCTGAATTACCTAGCCTGTAGATTGGAAAAACCACATTTACAATGTGCACAGTATAATATAAGAGGTGCCATTTCATTTTCATTTAATGAGAAAGGCAAAAAAAGGAAGGCTCTTGAGCCAGGAGCGATTCTGAAGGACCTGAGCTTGTTTCCTAAAGATCATCTTGTCCATAATGGCATTGCCTTCATGCAGTGGCTACAGAGCAAACACTTGGCATCCTCAACACTCCCGGGGAAAACCGGAGATGGGGAACTGAATAGGCGGCCTCATTTGAAATTAGCATCTTGGTTGGTGAAAAGCAGTTATCTACAGACCAGGAAAGAAAGGCCAAAACTGTGAATAAGGCCACGAGTCTGGCAAAGGGCCAGCCTCTCGAAGGCCAGACTCTCGGACCTTCCTCTTCCTGCCCTCCTCACCCGTGTGAGGGTCACTTGGATCATTCTGGCCGGGAACTGATTTTATGACTAATAGGAGGAAAGCATCACAGCAGAGAAGCAGAGGGCTTAGTGGCAAGACACGGGCTTGGGAGTCAGAGGTCGTGGGTTCTGATCTCAGCTCTGCCTCTTAGCTGTGTGACTTTGAGCAACTTCTCTGCACCTCAGTTATCTCATCTCTAAAATGGGGATTAAGACTGTGAGCCCCAAGTGGGACAACCTGATTACCTTGGATCTACCCACAGTGCTTGGCGCATAAGTAAGCGCTTAACAAATACCATTATTATTATTATTATTATCCTTGGGGCAGAGTCAGCTCTCCTCAGAATAGAGCCAAAGACAGGGAGGGAGATGAAGAGGGTGTCTACTTGATGCTCCGAGATCCAGTCAGAAGAGAGCATCGTGCGGTAACTTCTTTCTCTCTTACAATAATGTACTTGGGTAGAAAGGAGGGTTAATTTGGCTTTTTTTGCTTAATCCCTCTAGACTGTGACCTCGTGGTGGGCAGGGAATGTGTCTGATTGATGTTATATTGTACTCTCCCAAGCGCTTAGTACGGGTCTTTGCAGATGGTAAGCACTCAATAAATACGATTGAATGATCGAATGAATTTGGGTTATTTTAGTCTAAACCCTTTTACTCAGCTCTACCCCAGGAAAATTCTCAGGCTGACGTCACCTAACTGAAAGACTTTGGTTAGCAAATCCTCAGATGGACCCTGCGTCTTAAGATGGAGTGGCTTTAGAATAACAATAATAATAATGATGATAGCGGTATCTGTTAATTGCTTACTATTTGCCAGGCACCGTACTAAACGCTGGGGTGGATACAAGGAAATCGGGTTGGACACAGTCCCTATCCCACATGGGGCTCGCAGTCTCAATCCCCATTTTACAGACAAGGTAACTGAGGCACAGGGAAGTGAAGTGACTGGCCGAAGGTCACCCAGAAGACAAGTGCGGGTCCGGGATTAGACCCCACTTCCTTCTGACTTCCGGGTCCATGCTCTGTCTACTACACCATGCTGCTTCTCTAGTATCCAGTGTAATGATCTTTCCCATTTGTGTTATTAATTTAATCGCAGTTTTGGTCATTTTCTAATTTTGGGAGGGGAGTCGGGGGCAGGTGTTGGTTTAGGTTTGGCTGCCAGGGCCTTCACGGAACTCTCAATTTTTAAAAATTTTTTAATGAAATTTGTTAAGCTTATGCTATGTGTCAAGCACTCTTCTGAGCTCTGGGAGTACAAGTTAATTAGGTTGGACACAGTCCCCATCCCACATGGGGCTCACGGCCTAAGTAGGAGGGAGAAAAGGAAAACTGAGGCACAGAGAACCGAAATGACTTGCTCTAGGCCTCGCAGCCAGCAAGTGGCGAAGCTGGGATTAGAACCCAGGTCCTCTAAATTACAGGCCCGTCGGGTTCTTTCCACTAGGCCATGCTGCTTCCCTAATTCCCTGAGAAGCAGCGTGGCCCAGTGGAAAGAGCCCGGGCTTGGGAGTCAGAGGTCATGGGTTCGAAGTCCGGCTCTGCCCCTTGTCAGCTGTGTGACTGTGGGCAAGTCACTTCACTTCTCTGGGCCTCAGTTACCTCATCTGTAAAATGGGGATTAACCGTGAGCCTCACGTGGGACAACCTGATTACCCTGTATCTACCCCAGCACTTAGAACAGTGTTCTGCACATAGGAAGCGCTTAACAAATACCAACATTATTATTATTATTAATTAGATGGTGGATGGAGTACCAGGTTCTGTATCTTCCTTTAGGGAAGGTTGACCCTCGTTTATCATTATACAGCAAAGCAATCCCAAGTATGATCCAAAGATGGTAAAGATCTTCAGGAAGCAGCATGGCCAAAAGGAAAGAACACGGGCCAGGGAGTCAGAGGACCTGGGTTCTAATCCAGGCTCTGCCACTTGTCTGCTGTGTGACCTTGGACACGTCGCTTAACTTCTCTGTGGCTCAGTTATCTCATCAGTATATTGGGGATTAAGACTGAGCCCCATGTGGGACAGGGACTGTGTCCAACCTGATTAGCTTGTATCCAATGCTTAGAACAGTGCTTCTCACATAGTAAGTGCTTCACAAATGCCATCATTATTATTATAATTATGCCAGGGCTTAGTTCAGGACCTGGCACAGATAAGTAAGTGCTTAACAAATCACGTTTAAAAAAAATAAGACCTGGTTTCTAATCTGAGCTCTGCCATTTGCCTGCTGTGTGACTTTGGGCAAGTCGCTTAACTTCTCTGTGCCTCAGTTCCTTTACCTGTTGAATGGGGATTCAATACATCTTCTCCCTTCTTCTTACAGTGTGATTCCCCATGGGGGACCTGATTTTCTCATATCTACCCCAGTATTTAGTATAGTGCTTGGCACATAGTAAGGCTTAACAAATATTATTAGTAGTAGTATAGGCTAATAAAACCCCCTTCCTTTAATACACCTTTTTGCCATCTCCTTTCCACTGTTTCACTTGGATGACAAAGAAGCGGCGTGGCTCAGTGGAAAGAGCACGGGCTTGGGAGTCAGAGGTCATGAGTTTGAATCCCAGCTCTGCCACTTGTCAGCTGTGTGTCTGTGGGCAAGTCACTTCACTTCTCTGTGCCTCAGTGACCTCATCTGTCAAATGGGGATTAACCGTGAGCCTCACGTGGGACAACCTGATTACCCTGTATCTCCCCCAGCGCTTAGAACAGTGCTCGGCACATAGTAAGCGCTTAACAGATACCAACACTATTAAAGATCACAAACGCAGTGCAGTCCATTCAACATCCTCGCTTTGAATTCAAATGCAAATTTAAGGACTACATGTTCACCCATCTTGGGATCACTGGGTTGAGCTACAGATCCTTTTGATACAATCTCCTCGCTGGCTGACAAGTATCCATTTCGTACCAGGCAAACACAGAAGGCTTTATATTTTGTTTGCTCTGTTCCGGGGACTGTTATAACAGATATTATGGCTCATGGCTAATGGAAAAACAAATAATGGTGAAACTTTTATTTAGTTGTTTTAATTAGCTGAAGGCTATTATTTTAAACCGGCAAATCCCCCTTGAGATAAAAACCATGTTGTTATGGAAACCGTGTTCAATAGAGAGAATAGCAGCATGTGTTATATGGGTTATTCTCATGACATTTCAATACGCATTTTTTTGCTCATTTGAGTTCCCAGAGTGCATTCGACACAGACTTCAGCTAAGCGTGTCTGCTTATTCCTCGAGATTTAAACTGTAAATCTCAAATGATTTCTGGCTACTGCTTAGCGGTTGGATCCTTCAAGAGTACGGGAAAAGAGAAATGCATTATGATGCTACTCTAAAAGTGTGCACCAAGCTTTAATCTTTTCTGCGTAATAGTCATGTTCCGGGTTTGTTAACTGATAAAATCAGTTTTTCTTTTTAATTTTGTTCTTGTTTGCTCTCAAATTCTGCCTTCAAATGAGGAACCTAAATGGTAAAGTTATCAACGAGGATTTTGTGAGGAAGATGTGCGAGAGCGGGATTGGGGAAGATATATCAATCAGTCCATGATATTTACTGTTTACTATGTGAAGAGCACTGTACTAAGCACTTGGGAGACTACAGTTATGTTCCCTGCCCATAACAAGCTTACAGGTATATAGACTATCACGTAGCATGGCCTAGTGGATAGAGTACAGGCCTGGGAGTCAAAAGGACCTGGGTTCTAATCCCAGCTCCACCACTTGTCTGCTGCGTGACCTTGAGCAAGTCACTTAATTTTTCTGTGCCTCAGTTATCTCATCTGTAAAATGGATATTAAGACTGTGCGCATTGAGAAGCGGCATGGCATAGCGTGTAGAACACGGGCCTGGGAGTCAGAAGGTCATGGGTTCTAATCCCGGCTCTGCCACTTGTCTGCTGTGTGACCTTGGGCAAGTTCCTTTACTTCTTTGTCCCTCGGTTACCTCATCTGTAAAATGGGCATCGAGACTGTGAGCCCCACGTGGGCCAGGAACTGTGTCCGACTTGATTTGCTTGTATCCACTCCAGCACTTAGTACGGTTCCTGGCTTATAGTTAGTGCTTAACAAATACTATTATGATTATTTATTTCATGGACAGAGACTGTGTCCAACCTGATTAGCCCGTATCTACCCAGGGCTTAGTACAGTGTCTGGCACATACCAAGCACCTAATAAATACCATCATCATCATCATCATCATTATTATGGGAAGGAGCGTGGCTCAGTGGCAAGAGCCTGGGCTTGGGAGTCAGAGGTCATAGGTTCGAGTCTCGGCTCCTCCACTTGCCAGCTGTGTGACTTTGGGAAAGTCACTTCACTTCTCTGTGCCTCAGTTACCTCATCTGGAAAATGGGGATTGATTGTGAGCTTCACGTGGGACAACCTGATCACCTTGTATCCTCCAGCACTTAGAACAGTGCTCTGCACATAGTAAGTGCTTAACAAATACCAAGATTATTATTATTAATAAAGATGAAATGACTGACTGAGATTTCATCAAGGTGAAGGGGATGATTTGGGTAAGACAAATACATGAATAACAAAGACCGTAAGCTCCCTGTGGACAGGGAATGTTTCTATCAACTCTTATACTCTCCCGAGCGCTTAGCACGGTGCTCTGCACGCGGTATGTGCTCAGTAAATACCACTGATTGATGTGTGGTGGATTTCTTTGATGGAAGATCCTGCACCATCAATTTTAGTTTTGAAAGAATCCAGGCTGTGTGAGTCACCTCCATGAGGGGGAGTGCTCCCAAACAAAACGCCTTTCAACAACAGAGAGATATTTTCAGACATTTACAAAAGTCAACAAGGCAAGTCTTTCGAATGTGTGGGATTTTACATAACCTACGAAGCTGTGATAAAGTAGAAGAGATTTGCCTCAGAATCGGCAAAGGGCTAAGGGCCGACAAATTAATTGGAGAAGACCCAGGCGTTTATACCAGCCCACACCTGGAAAATCCTTCACGCAACCAAGGATCGACGTCGGTGTTGCCTAGTGGAAAGAGCACGGGCCTGGGAGTCGGAGGTCCTGGGTTCTAATCCCGAGGGAGTTTATAAAACTCCAATACACTCCTGGGGCTATCTGAGGTTTGCAGTACCTTGACCACCCCAGAATGAGCCTTAGGCTGAAGCTCCACGGTTTCCAAGGGAGAAGGGGAAGTGACAGTTGTTTTTTCAGCAGGGATTCCCTCTGACCCCACTGAAATCTACACCACGGCCCTTTGAAAAGAGACACTTTGAACTTGAGCTCTGTTATCCTTTTAGCTACCTCTGGGCAGGGAATGCTTCTGCTTACTGTTGTACTGTACTTTCCCAGGAGCCCGATAAATACCACTGACTGCCTGACTGACTCTAGCATTTATGGATTTATTTACTCCCTCCTTAGTGCTCTTTTACCTACGTCTTCTTGATTTACTCATTTTCACAGTGTTGTAAATATTCTTATGCTGGTCTCCACTATTGGAGTGTAAACTCTCTGTAGGCAGGGAATGTGTCGCTTCGTTATTCTGTATTTTCTCAAGATCCTCAAACAGAGTGCCACGTCAAGTGAGAGGCATTCATTCATTCATTCAATTGTATTGATTGAGCGCTTACTTTGTGCAGAGCACTGTACTAAGCGCTTGGAAAGTACAATTCGGCAACAGATAGAAGCAATCCCTATCCAACAGTGAGCTCGCAGTCTAGAAGGGGGAGACAGACAACAAAACAAGAAGCAAGAACAAGAAGCAGCGTAGCCTAGTAGAAAGAGCATGGGCCCGGGAGTCAGAGAATCTGAGTCTTAATCCTGCCTCTGCTATTTGTCTGTTGTGTTATCTTGAGCAAGTCACTTCATTTCTCTGGGCCTCAGTTCCCTCATCTGCAAAAAGGGAATTCAATACTTGCTCCTCTTCCTACTGTACTCTCTCAAGGGCTTAATACAGTGCTCTGAACATAGTAAGCACTCAATAAATGCTACTGAAAGAATGAATGAATGACCTGGAAGCCCCATGGGGAAACTAATTCATTCATTCATTCATTCAATAGTATTCATTGAGCGCTTACTATGTGCAGAACACTGTACTAAGCGCTTGGAATGTACAAATCGGCAACAGAGACAGTCCCTGCCCTTTGACGGGCTTACAGTCTAATCGGGGGAGACGGACAGACAAGAACGATGGCAATAAATAGAGTCGAGGGGAAGAACAACTCATTAAAACAATAGCAAATAAATAGAATCAGCGTGATGCACATCTCATTAACTAAATAAATAGGGTGATGAAGATATATACAGTTGAGCGGACGAGTACGGTGCTGAGGGGGTGGGACGGGAGAGGGGGAGGAGCAGAGGGAAAGGGGGCAGAAGAGGGTTTAGCTGCGGAGAGGTAAAGGGGGGATGGCAGAGGGAGTAGAGGGGGAAGAGGAGCTCAGTCTGGGAAGGCCTCTTGGAGGAGGTGAACTAATTATGTTGTGTCCAACACAGCGATTAGTGTACTATGTGTTTGGCACTTAGTAAGGGCTTAATAATACTGTAACTATTAAGTGGGTCCTCAATCAGATGCCTGTTTCACTTGTATTGATGTCTGTCCCGTTCCCCAGACTGTGAGCCCACTGTGGACAGGGATTGTCTCTATTGCTGTATTGTACTTTCCAAACGCTTAGTGCAGTGCTCTGCACAAAGTAAGCGCTCGATAAATACGTTTGAATGAGTGACTGAATGAATGCTGTCACAATTACTATTACTACTTGGAGAAATCTGGATGGCATTTTGTTTCGCTGGGTAAGAAGATGCCTTGCAGAAAAAAAGCAGTGTGCTTTAGCTGAAGCAGATGAATCAGTAAATCCCAGGCACCAGCTCAAGAAAGGTATATTCGGGGCCAAGAAAGAAATAGCATCATTTTGTCGGATGATTTACCTCAGTTATAGATAAGTGGAGGATTACTCATTCTATTAGTGGCGGTTGTGCTGGAGCAGGTTGTGTAGGTGTTCTGAGAAGAGCACCAGCTCCAGAGAGACAAATCAGAGCACATATTGGATGGGGCAAATTTCTAATAAAGATCCTGAATCATTTACAAAGTCATCGACGTACCTTCACCCAGAATAAAGCTGTTACAAATGGCTTCCATAGCCTAGTTCACTCTCTCTCTCTCCCTCCTTCTGTCTCTCTTAGTGTCTCTCCCTCCCTCCCTCTTTCTCAAAATTGCACAGGATCAAGGTCTTTGCCATTTTTCAGAGACTATAAATGGCTTGGTATAATGATAGTAGAACAGTGTGATGGAATTGGAAGGACAGTTACACGGGTAGTCTCATTTAGGAAACCAGGGTTTGAGATCAAGTGCGTATTCCTGGATGCCGATAATAAGAATAAAAAATCAGTCTAGCGTCTTCTTTAAATCATCACCCCTCGGTCGGAAAGCAGGTGGGATAACAGTTGCTGGGAGACCTTGGGCAAATCACTTTACTTCTCTGGGTCTGTTACCTCATCTGTAACATGGGGATAAAGACTGGGAGCCCTACGAAATCCGCCCTTTCCTCTCCACCCGAACGGCTACCTTACTGCTACAGGCTCTCGTTATATCCCAGCTAGACTACCGTGTCGGCCTTCTCTCTGACCTCCCTTCCTCCTCTCTCGCCCCGCTCCGGTCTATTCTTCACTCCGCTGCCCGGCTCATCTTCCCGCAGAAACGATCTGGGCCTGTCACTCCCCTTCTTAAACACCTCCAGTGGTTGCCTTTCGACCTCCGCTCCAAACAAAAACTCCTCACTCTAGGCTTCGAGGCTCTCCATCACCTTGCCCCTTCCTACCTCTCCTCCCTTCTCTCTTTCTACCGCCCACCCCGCACGTTCCGCTCCTCCGCCGCCCACCTCCTCACCGTCCCTCAATCTCGCCCATCCCGCCGTCGCCCCCTGGGCCACGTCCTCCCACGTTCCTGGAACGCCCTCCCTCCTCACCTCCGCCAAACCGATTCTCTTCCCCTCTTCAAAACCCTACTTAAAACTCACCTCCTCCGAGAGGCCTTCCCAGACTGAGCTCCTCTTCTCCCTCTACCCCCTCTGCCACCCCCCCTTTTACCTCTCCGCAGCTAAACCCTCTTTTTTCCCCTTTCCCTCTGCTCCTCCACCTCTCCCTTCCCATCCCCACAGCACTGTACTCGACCGCTCAGCTGTATATATTTCCATTACCCTATTTATTTTGTTAATGAATTGTACATCGCCTTGATTCTATTTAGTTGCCATTGTTTTGACGAGATGTTCTTCCCCTTGACTCTATTAATCGCCATTGTTCTCGTCTGTCCGTCTCCCCCGATTAGACCGTAAGCCCGTCCAACGGCGGGGACCGTCTCTATCTGTTGCCGACTTGTTCATTCCAAGCGCTTAGTACAGTGCTCTGCACATAGGAAGCGCTCAATAAATACTATTGAATGAATGAATGAATACGAAAGGCAGACACTGTGTCCAATTGGATTATCTTGTATCTAGACCAGTGCTTAATACAGTGCCTGGCACATAATAAGTAATAATAGTGTTGGTATTTGTTAAGCGCTTACTATGTGCAGAGCACTGTTCTAAGCCCGGGGGTAGACACGGGGTAATCAGGTTGTCCCACGTGAGGCTCTCAGTTAATTCCCATTTTACAGATGAGGGAACTGAGGCCCAGAGAAGTGAAGTGACTTGCCCACAGTCACACAGCTGACAAGTGGCAGAGCCGCGAATCGAACCCGTGACCTCTGACTCCGAAGCCCAGGCTCTTTCCACTGAGCCACGCTGCTTCCCCTAAGTACTAACACATGCCATAAAAAAAGGGTTAGTCCTGCTTTTTCAAGAAACAAGATTTCAGTAGACAGAAAAAAGGCAGCTTGGACCAGGGAGTGGCATGCAGTGAATTCTCCTAGCCAAAATGCTCCCTGGCGACCTAGAGGTAACTCTCAGCCAGTCAGTCAGTCAGTCAGTCAGTTGTACTTACTGAGCACTTACTGTGTGCAGAGCACTGTACTAAGCACTTGGGAGGCTACATTGTAACAATAAACAGACCTATTCCCTGACCACAACTAGCCTACAGTCTAGAGGGGAAGGCAGACAGTTATATAAATAAATCAATTACAGACACGTACATAACTTCTGTCGGGAGGGGAGCGGGGATGAATAAAGGGAGCAAGTCAGAGTGATGCAGAAGGGAGTGAGAGAAGAGGAACGGAGGGTTTAGTTAGGAAAGGGTTATTGGAGGAGATAATAATGTTGGTATTTGCTAAGCGCTTACTATGTGCAGAGTAATTGTTCTAAGCGCTGGGGGAGATACAGGGTAATCAGGTGGTCCCACGAGAGGCTCACGGTCTCAATCCCCATTTTACAGATGAGGTCACTGAGGCCCAGAGAAGTGAAGTGACTTGCCCACAGTCACCCAGCTGACAAGTGGCGGAGCCGGGATTCGAACCCATGACCTCTGACTCCCAAGCGTCTTCAATAAGGCTTTGAAGGTAGGGAGAGTGATTGTCTGTCGGTTTTGAGGAGGGAGGGCGTTCCAGGCCTGAGGCGGGACGTGGGCAATGGGCTCGTGGCAAAATAGACAAAATTGAGGTATAGTGAAAAGTTTAGTATTAGAGGAATGACGTGTGAAGGCTGGGTTGTAGTAGGAGAGTAGCAAAGTAAGGAAGTAGAGAGAGAGGTGATTGAGTGCTCAAATCTGCAGATAAACTGATGTTATTAAGTTGGGTTTTCATGGTTATTTTTGAATATAAGGTGATAGCAACCCTGGAAGTAAGTTCATCCCTTTGGGAGCAGCATTAAATCTCTTAGATTGCTATGGGGAAATTCAGTGCATTGGTTCCTTCGCTATGAGCACACTAAACTCCTCGTGGGCAGGGTTTGAGTCTACCAACTCTATTATAGCATGACTTAGTGGAAAGAGCCCGGGATTGGGAGTCAGAGGTCGTGGGTTCTACTCCTGACTCTTTCTGTACTTGGAATGGATAGAGCGTGAGCCTGGGAGTCAGGAAGGACCTGGGTTCTAATCCCTGCTCTGCAACTCTTCTGCTGTGTGACCGTGGGCTAGTCACTTTACTTCTCTGTGCCTCAGTTACCTCATCTGTAAAATGGAGATTAAAACTGTGAGCCCCACATGGGACAACCTGATTACCTTGTATCTACCCCTGTTCTTAGAACAGTGCTTGGCACATAGTAATTGCTTAACAAATAGCATGATCATCATTATTATTATTATAAGGACTGGGTCCAACCTGATTAGCTTGCTATCTACCCCGGTGCATAGAACAGTGCTTGATACATAGTAAGTGCTTAACAAATATCATTATTATTGTTACTAAGTGCTTGGAAAAGCAATAATAATAATGACGGTATTTGTTAAGCACTTACTATGTATCAAGCACTGTTCTAAGCAATGGGGGAGGTACAAGGTTATCAGGTTGTCTCAGGTGGGGCTCACAGATTTAATCCCCATTTTGCTGATGAGGTAACTGAGGCACAGAGAAGCGAAATGACTCGCCCAAAGTCACACAGCCGACAAGTGGCGGAGCCAGGATTAGAACCCAAGACCTCTGACTCCCAAGCCCGGGCTCTTTCCACTAAGCCGTGCTATAAGAGAGTTGGTAGACTCAATCCCTGCCCAGAAGGAGTTTAAAGACCAGGGTGGGGGAATGACGTTAAAATTAATTACAGAAAGGGGAATAGTCAAATGTAAAGATATTTATGTAAGTGCTATGGGGCTGGGATGAGTATCAGAATATTTAAGAGTGACATAGCCAAATGTATAGGCATTGTCAAGGGAAGGGTGGTTAGGGGAAATTAGGAGTTAATCAGGGAAGGCCTCTTGGAGGAGATGTGATTTTAGGAGAGCTTTAAAGGTGGGGAGAGTGGTATGAAGAGGGAGGGAGTTCGAGGCCAAAGGGAGCTCAAACTGTGGCCTGATTTACTATCAGTTATAGACAGTGAGAGAACAAAATTTAATCAGTCAATCAATCAGTCAATCAATGGTATCGATGGAGCATTTACCCTGTGCAGAGCTTGGAAGATTTCAGTACAATAGAATGGGTAAACAAAATACCTGTCCACGAGGCATTTCGGTCACTTTTCTGTTGCCCATCCATGTGTAGAGAACAACAGCATCAATCAATCAGCGAAATTTATTGAGCTCTTATTCTGTGTAGAGAACTGTACTAAGCGCTTGGGAGGGTACAATAGAGTTGATGGGTTTGCTGAGTTCTCCCTAGTTTCAGCTTCTCTTCCAGTTGCTTGCACGTTGATTTTGTGATTTTTATTTTCAGCAGTTTTCAAGCCTGAAATTAAACTTCAGATCAATAGTGATGTCTGTCTCACT
Organism: Ornithorhynchus anatinus; assembly: GCF_004115215.2. Classification (NCBI taxonomy): domain Eukaryota; kingdom Metazoa; phylum Chordata; class Mammalia; order Monotremata; family Ornithorhynchidae; genus Ornithorhynchus; species Ornithorhynchus anatinus. The sequence goes on from NC_041728.1 coordinate 136,388,655, forward strand.
GAAGTCCATTTCAGCTCTTATCACAGGACACTGATATTGATAATTCAAGGAAAACATGCACACATGCAAATAAGTGTGGTGTAGAGCAAGGAACACGGGCCTGAGAGTCAGGAGGTCCTGGATTCTAATTCCAGCTCTGCCACTTGCCTGCTGTGTGACAGTGGGCAAGTCACTTCACTTCTCTGAGCTTCAGCTACCTCAACTGTAAAATGGGGATTTAGACTGTCAGCCTCATATGGGACAGGGACTGTCCCACCAGATTACCTCATGTTTACCCCAGTGCTTAGAATAGTGCTTGACACTTAGTAAGCGCTTAACAAATAGCAGCAGCATCATAATAAATAGTTCACAGAGTACATTCAGTGTGTAACAAACGGTTGCATTTAGCTAATGTATTTCCAGAGATGGTAATTTGCTTTAATGTATGGCATATTTGCAGTAATTAAAAATACATCCATTTTGCTCTCTGTTTTAGTTTCTTAAAGTACCATCTGCATTGCATATGTTCTTTTTTCTAATTACACTCAGGAACCTCTATAGAGAATGCACTACCTAGGCATGGCAGATCTTAAAAAACAAAAGAATCTTTGCACATCCTTTCAACTCCTTAATGGCCTTAAAGCTCACTACTCCGGATCCACTGCCCGGATTATCTTTCTACAGAAACGTTCAGGGCGTGTCACCCCGCTCCTCAAAAATCTCCAGTGGTTGTCTATCCACCTCCATATCAAACAAAAACTCCTAGCCATTAGCTTTAAAGCTCTCCATCCCCTTGCCCCCTCCTACCTCACCTTGCCTCTCTCCTTCTGCAGCCCAGCCCACACACTTCGTTCCTCTGGTGCTAACCTTCTCACTGTTCCTCCATCTTGCCTATCTCGCCGCCGACCCCTAGCCCGCATCCTACCTCTTGCCTGGAACGCCCTCCCTCCTCAAATCCACCAATTACTCTTCCCCCTTCAAAGCCTTACTGAAGACACATCTCCTCCAAGAGACCTTCCCAGACCAACCCCCACTTTTCTTCATCTCCCACTTCCTTCCACATCACCCTGACTGGCTCTTTTTGCTTTTCCCCAGCTCCCGTCCCACAAAACTTATGTCTATAGCTATCATTTTACTTATTTATACTGATGTCTGTTACTTTTATTGATGTCTGTCTCCCCCCCCTTCTAGACTGTGAGACTGTGTGCTCATGGTGGGAAGGGATTGTCTCTCCTTATTACTGTAGTGTACTTCCCAAGCGCTTAGAACAGTGCTCTGCAAACAGTAAGCACTCAATAAATATGATTGAATGAATGAATGGGCCTCAGTTACCTTATCTGTAAACTGGTGATTAAGACTGTGAGTGCCATGGGAGATATGGATCGGGTCCAACCTGATTAACTTGTATCTACCCCAGCACTTAGAACAGTGCCTGGAACGTAGTAAGCACTTAACAAATACCACCCCCCACCCCCCCAGCCCCCACAAAAAAAAACCCAAAAAGGTATCGGCACTCATTCTAAACTCATCCCCCCAACGAGATCATCAGCTGAGGGCAACATTTTGGGTCCCTTTGCTGTCCTAAGAAGCATACAGAATAATGATTATAAGGACTCAAATTAATAAGGAGTCAGAATCACAGATTAAGAGTGTGAAAATGGCAGGGGTGAGTTGAGCCTAGGCCTGCCTCTGGCCCCAAGCCTCTCGCCCTTCTGGGGTCCTGACCTAGGCCTTATCATTAAATGCATCATCTCCATTCAGAATGTCACCCCGCTCCTCAAAAAAACCCCAGTGATTGCCCATCCACCTCTGCATCAAACAAAAACTCCTCACCACTGCCTTTAAAGGAGTCCACCACCTTGCTCTCTCCTCCCTCGCTATTCTCCTACAACCCAGCCCGCACACTTCGCTCCTCTAATGCTAACCTTCTCACTATGTCTCAGTCTCATCTATCTTGACGTCGACCCCTCACCCATATCCCGCCTCTGGCTTGGAACGTCCTCCCTCCTCAAATCTGACAGAAAATTACTCTCCTCGACTTCAAAGTCGTATTGAAGGTACATCTCCTCCGAGAGGCCTTCCCAGACTAAGCCTCTCTTCTCTTCTCTCACTCCCTTCAGCGTCACCCTGACATGCTCCCTTTGTTCTTCTTCTGTCCCAGCCCCACAGCACTTATGTTACATAGCTGTCATTTATTTGTATTGATGTATCTCTCCCCCCTCTAGACTGTCAGCTCATTGTGGACAGGGAATGTATCTGTTTATTGTTGTCCTCTCCCAAGCTCTTAATACAGTTTTCTGCATACAGTAAGCACTCAATAAATATGATTGGTTGAAAGAATGGATAGCTGCTGGGTAGACCAGGGAGACCTAGTGGAAAGAGCCCAGACTTGGGATTCAAAGGACCTGGGTTCTAATCCTAGCTCTGTTTGCCCCCCGTGTGTGACCTTGGACGAGTTACTGAAATTCTCTGGGCCTCAGCTTCTTCATCTGTAAAATGGAAATTAAATACCTGTCTTCCCTCGTATTGAGACTGTGAGCCTCAAAAATCTCCAGTGGTTGCCTGTCAACCTTTGTAACAAGCACAAACTCCTCACTATTGACTTTAAAACTCTCAATCCCCTTTCCCCCTCCTACCTCAACTCCCTTCTCTCCTTCTACAGCCCAGCCCACTCCACTGCTGCTGCTAACCTTCTCACTGTGCCTCATTCATTCTTGCCCGTCCCGTCGTCGACCCCTGGCCCATGTCCTTCCTCTGGCCTGGAACGCCCTCCCTCCTCTCATCTGCCAAACTAGCACACTTCCCCCCTTCAAAGCCCTACTGAGAGCTCACCTCCTCCAGGAGGCCTGCCCAGCAGCACTTGTGCATATACGTACATATTTATTATTCTGTTTATTTTATTATTAATGTGTACATATCTATAATTCTATTTATTTATATTGATGCTACTGATGCCTGTTTACCTGTTTTGCTTTGTTTGTTGTCTGTTTCCCCCTTCTAGACTGTGAGCCAGTTGTTGGGTAGGGATTGTCTCTATCTGTTGCCAAACTGTACTTTCCAAGCGCTTAGTACAGTGCTCTGCACACAGTAAGCGTTCAATAAATACTATTGAATGAAAAAATGAATGAGCCTCATGTGGGACAGAGACTGTGTCTGACCTAATTAACTTATATCTATCCAAGCACTTAAAACGGTGCCTGACACAAAGTGAGCATTTAACAAATGTATTATAATTACATTTATTAATAATAATAATAACAATAATAAGATTAGAAATAACAGTCATCCTCTGCCTTTTTCTGCATCCTGGAAACCATTCTGAGGTGTAAAGAAAGACATCGGGCCTCTAAAATCCACTGTCCTTAAATTTTCTCCGAAGGCTGTCAAAGAAACATGCAAAGTGACACTATTAGAGACTCTGCCTTGTGTCTGGTGGACTCATTTCTCAAGGCTCTAAGGCAATCACATAATAATAATGCATTGCTAAACGGACCTGAATCCGAACCAATTATCTGGGGGGAAATGGTTCTCTGCATCAGCACCAATCCCTTGAGCCATTCAATTTCATTCCTCCCCACCACAACTAATTGGTTGGGGGTATTCTTTTCTTCTTTGCAGTGGCTTTAAACATGTATCATTTTTCTATCCAGTTCAGTCCTGCATTTCCTTGAGATTTTGGAGTTGCTGTTCTTTGATAAGTTTGTTTATTCCTTCATAAAGCACACTAAGAATAATAAATGAAAAACCTAAACCTTAGTGTGCTTATCATTTGATAAATCCCTCAAGGTTTCGATGCCTTTTTCTCTCCCACCAAGCCCAGTTTTTCTTTACTAGGGCTGTTTTTGAAAGGAAATAATCAGAATCAACCATCCTTTGAAGCAACCGGTGGAACAATCTGTCTCATCAATCAATCTGTTTATTTATTGCTATTTATTGAGCACTTACTGTGTGGATAGGTTCTTGGGAAAGTACAATAAAATACAATATTCAATCATATTTACTGAGCACTTACTGTGTGCAGAGCACTGTACTAAGCGCTTGGAAAGTATAATTCAGCAACAGATAGAGACAATCCCTACCCGACAACGGGTTCACAGTCTAGAAGGGGGAGACAGACAACAAACCAAAACAAGTAGTCAGGCATCAATACCATCGAAATAGATAAATAGAATCATAGATATTTACACAGCGAGAAGCAGCGTGGCTCAGTGGAAAGAGCCCGGGCTTGGGAGTCAGAGGTCATGGGTTCTAATCCTGGCTCCACCACTTATCAGCTGTGTGACTTTGGGTGAGTCACTTAACTTCTCTGTGCCTCAGTTACCTCATCTGTAAAATGGGGATTAAGATTGTGAGCCCCAGGTGGGACAACTTGATAACTTTGAATCTTTCCCAGTGTTAGGACAGACCTTGGCACATAGTAAACGCTTAACAGATACCATCATCATCATTATTATTATTATATATACACATCATTAATAGAATAAATAGAATAATAAATATGCACAATGTACACAAGTGCTGAGGGGAGGGGAAAGGGGAAAAGCAGAAGGAGGGAGTAAGGACAATGGGGAGGGGAGGAGGAGCAGAGGGAAAGAGGGGGCTCAATCTAGGAAGGCCTCCTGGAGGAGGTGAGCCCTCGTAGGGTTTTGAAGAGGGAAGAAAGTTAGTTTGATGGATACAAGGAGGGAGGGCCCCAGGTCAGAGGTAAGATGTTGGCCAGGGATCGATGGCGAGACAGGCGAGAATGAGGCACAGTGAGAAGGTAAGCGGCAGAGGAGCGCGGTGTAGGGGGTGGACTGTAGATGGAGAGGAGAGAGGTGAGGCAGGAGGGAGCAAGGGGATGGAGAGCTTTGAAGCCATGAGCGAGGGATTTTTGCTTCATCTGAAGGTTGATAGGAAGCCACTGGAGATTTTTGAGGAGGGGAGTGACATGCCCAGAGCATTTCTGTAGCAAGATAATCCAGGCAGGAGAGTGAAGTATAGACTGGAGCGGGGAGAGACAGGAGGATGGGAGATCAGAGAGGAGACTGGTACAATAATCCAGTCGGGATAGTATGAGAGCTTGTACCAGCACGGTAGCCGTTTGGACGGAGAGGAAAGGATGGATCTTGGCGAGGTTGTGAAAGTGAGACCGGCAGGTTTTGGTGACAGATTGGACATGTGGGGTGAATGAGAGAGCTGAGTCAAGGACGACACCAAGGTTGCAGGCTTGTGAGACGGGAAGGATGGTAGTGTCATCCACAGTGATGGGAAAGTCAGGGAGAGGAAAGGGTCTGGGAGGGAAGATAAGGAGCTCAGTCTTGGACATGTTGAGTTTTAGGGGGCGGGCAGACATCCAGGTGGAGACGCCCTGGACGCAGGAGGAGATAAAAGCTTGGAGGGAGGGGGAGAGAACAGGGGAGGAGATGTAGATTTGGGTGTCATCTGTGTAGAGATGATAGTTGAAGCCGTGGGAGCGAATGAGCTCACCAAGGGAGTGAGGATAGATGGAGAACAGAAGGGGACCAAGAAATGACCCTTGAGGAACCCCAACAGTTAGAGGATGGGCGGGGGAGGAGGAGCCCACGAAGGAGACTGAGAATGAACGGACAGAGAGATAAGAGGAAAATCAGGAGAGGTCGGAGTCCGTGAAGCCAAGGTTGGATAATGTGTTGAGGAGAAGGGTCGACAGTGATCTGACAGCACCTGAGGGGTCGAGGAGGATTGGGATAGAGTAGGAGCCATTGGATTCGGCAAGAAGGAGGTCATGGGTGACCTTGGAGAGGGCAGTTACGGTGGAGTGGAGAGGACAGAAGCCAGATTGGAGGGGGTCCACGAGAGAGTTGGTAGATGTGCTCCCTTTACACAGGGAGCTTACTGTCTATCGGGGGGAGACATGTATTAAATTTAATTTCAGATAGGGGAAATAGTAGAGTATAAGGATTTGTTTGCAAGTGCTGTGGGCCTGGGTTGAGTATCAAAGTGTTTAAAGGGTCCACATCTACATAGAAAATCTCATTCGTGCCGCATCTACCAACTGTATTGTATTGCAAGCACTTAGTACAGTACTTTGCACACAATAAGAGTCCAGTAAATACTCCACAAACCTGCTGGATGACGTTCGGCAGTCACTTAATTTCTCGGAGCCTCAGTCACCTCATCTGTAAAATGGGGATTAAGACTGTCAGCCCCACGTGGTACAACCCGATTGCCTTGTATCTACTCCAGCGCTTATTAACAGTGCTTGGCACGTGGTAAGTGCTTAACAAATTTACCCCAGTGCTTAAAACAGTGCCTGGCACATAGTAAGCACTTAACGTATACCTTAAAAACAGAAAAAGACCGCGGAGATTTGGTTAAAAGATCACTAGAGTATCTCTCTAAAGTTTCACCTTTCCCACTCATTACCTTATTTCTCACTATGAGCATAAAATTATTGAAATGGTTTCCGAGACCCTCAGCTTCTGTCCCTGTTCTCCATCACCTGCCCACCATCTTATCCCACGTTCTTCCCAGAGAGAAGGTGGATGTTGATATTCTTTTTAGGGTGGCTCAGATGAAAGGCTGAGACTGTTCGCAAACCCAAGGCCCTATCCCAATCCCTTTGTTAGTGAGTCACAGTAGAACAGGGAGATCTGAGCAGTGCATCTGTGCCCACGTATTACCGCGGGTTTGCCTTCTCTTTCTTGCCAGTTCTGCCCGATCCAATTTAATTAGGAGAAGAAACCCTCCCCCATTGATTCCTCCACTACTGTGCAATGCAGTGAATTTCATCCGACGTTTGTTTTCATCCTGGTTTATTTCCAAAGCTCCTGCAGTTCTCCAGGGGTTTTGTTCTGTTCTAGTCTCTTGAGGTTGGCACAAAGGCTGTTTTGGGCAACTGGTAGCACATGGCAATGAAGTTGCGTGTGGACACAGAATATTTAGCTAGATTCTGAAATTCAGATTACCCTATCTAGAAAGTATCTTTGAAGTGGAGCTAGGACACAAAAGAGATTTGTCATTTTCTGGCTAAGGAAAAGATATTACTCATTTTCGAGTCCATGACCTGAATGTTGATGACAGAGTCCTCAGATATTTTAAATCCAGATATTGAAAATCCACCAGTTCTGGCAGATTCCTGCTTCGTTTGTTCTGAATTCTTCAACGTCTTGAGCTTCCATTGTAAATGAAATTAAAACACTCTTTGATTAAAAATTAAACTATCAAATAGTAATAATAATAATAATAAAAACATTTTAATTCACCCCATTAATTGAAAGCGGGAAGAGGAGAGAAGGAAGAATACTAAGGAACCCTAAATGAATGTGAAAACAGAGCATTCAGTTGTAGGATTAAACCCTAAAACCCAATTCCCCAGTGGCCAATCATCTCTCTGTGAAACAGCCAAACAGACGTTGCTTGAACAGACCAGTATGCCCGAAGGCTCAACTCTCTGGAAATGCATTAGGTGAAAATTCATACCATTATAATGCATATGCTTAAGCAATTATTTTATTTTACCACTGCCTATCTATTTAGTGAGCACGAGTTTGATTCTTATCTGTTTGCTCATTTCTTTTCTTATGGCATTTGTAAAGCACTTACTATGTGCCAGACACTGTTCTAACTGCTGCTAGGTACAAGGTAATCAGGTTAGACACAGTCCACATCCCACACGGGGCTCCAATTTTAATCCCCATTTTACAGATGAGGTAACTGAAGCGCAGAGAAGTTAAGTGACTTGCTCAAGGTCACACAGCAGGCAAGTGGCAAATTAGAACCCAGGTCCTTCTGACTCCCATTTGACGCTCTTTCCACTAGGCCAGGCTGCTTCTCTGCCAAGTCTATTATTATAACCAACTATATGGTTCTCAGTTGTTTAGTTTCTCTATCTGCAAACTGTCAACAGAGGCAACAATCAAAGAGGAAACTAGGCAACTTCCCGAGACCTACTGTTACCAGAACGAATATCCTTCAGTTTTAAATTAAGCAGGATTAAGCAGTCCAGCTTTATGCACTTTTCTAATTCACTTCACTCTGATGTAAGAGAATATTCCGGTTCTAGGAATAATGCTTCAGGTTTTTAATCTGAAAAATGGAACACACGTATTATATGAAAGTGGTGTTTTGTTAGTGTGACATGCAAGATTGCTTGGATATCATTATTCAATCAATCATACTTGTTGAGCGCTTTCCGTGTGCCAAACATCAAACTAAACACCTGGGAGTTGGTAGATACGTTCCCTACCCACAAGGAGCTTACAGTCCAAAGGGGGAGACAAACATTAATACACATAAAGAAATGATGGATTTGCACAGAAGTGCTGTGGGGCTGCGGGCGTGGACGGGAGGGATGAATAAAGGGAGGAAGTCGGAGCGTCGCAGAAGGAAATGGAAGAGAAGGAAAAGAGGGATTAATCAGGGAAGGTCTCTTGGAGGAGACGTGCTCTCAATAAGGCTTTCAAAGATGGGGAGAGTAACTGTCTACCAGGCATGAAGAAGGAGGACTTTCCAGGCCAGAGGCAGAATGTGGGCGAGAGGTTGGCAGTGAGATAGATGAGACCGAGGTTCAGAAAGTACGCAGACGACAGAGGAGAGAAGTGGGTGGGCTGAGTTGTAGTAGAAGAGTAGTGAGATGAAGTAGGAAGGGGCAAGGTGATTGACTGCTTTAAAGCTGATGGTGAGGAGTTTCTGTTTGATGTGGAGTTGGATGGGCAACTACTGCAGGTTCTTGAGGAGTGAGGAAACATGGCCTGAACATAGTTGTAAAAAAAAGATCCAGGCAGCAGAATGGAGTATGGACTGGAGTGGAAAGGGGCAGGAGGCAGGGAGGTCAGCATGAGGCTGATACAATAATCAAGGTGGGATAAGACAAATGCCTGTATTATTCATTCAATAGTATTTCTTGAGCGCTATGTGCAGAGCACTGTACTAAGCGCTTGGAATGTACAATGCAGCAACCGAGAGGGACAATCCCTGCGCAATAACGGGCTCACAGTCTAAACGGGGGAGATAGACAACTTCTGAACAAAGCTGAGCTCTCACCAAGCTGAAGAGGACCCTGCTACCCTTTGAAGGCTCCAGAGAAAGGAGGCAGTAGACCCTAAGTCTCATAAATCAACCTGCTTATCTTATATCAACCCCACGTTTAGTACTGTGCTTGGCAAATAGTAAATATATAACAAATCCCATTAATACTTAGAGCACTGTACTAAGCACTTTCTCTGCGCCTCAGTTACCTCATCTGTAAAATGGGGATGAAGACTGTGAGCCCCACGTGGGACAACCTGATTCCCCTGTGTCTACCCCAGCGCTTAGAACAGTGCTCTGCACATAGTAAGCGCTTAACAAATACCAACATTATTATTATTATTACAACGTAACAATAAATAGACATATTCCCGCCCACAACGAGCTTGCAGTCTAAAGAGGGAGGAGAGAGACAGCAATACAAATAAATAAATTACAGATCTTGATGGGCTGCTTGCACTATTTCACCGAGGAAACGGATTCTAGTTTCGGGGTCAGTTGCTTCTGCCCTCCGGCACCCCTCTTTGCTGCTATTTGTGGCAATTTAATAAACACTGGAGTTCACAGGTTGTAGTGTGACATTCAGAGCCCACACTAATGGAGAGATGGGCCTCCTGGAGAAACCAGGGAGGTTCAATGTAATGTGAAAAAGAGAGAGAGAGAGTGTGTGTGTGTGTGTTTAGAGGAGGCCAGGAGGGGAACCTCTTAGACGCCTACAAACACAGGAAAAGTTTTCTTCAAAGGTAAGTCTTTCACTGGGATACACCAAAGCCTTCATCTGGCCTGGAATGCTCTCCCTCCCCAAATCCACCAGACAATGACTCTCCCTCCCTTCAAAGCCTTATTGAAGGCCCATCTCCTCCAAGAGGCCTTCCCAGACTAAGCCCCACTTTTCCTCAGCTCCCAATCCCTTCTACGTTGCCCTAACTTGCTCCCCTTGCTCTTCGCCCCCCCCAACCCCAGCCCCACAGCACTTATGTGTATATCTGGAATTGTGTTTTTTTTGTATTCATGTCTGTTTTCCCCCTCTCTAGACTGTGATCTCGATGTGGGCAGGGATTGTCTCTCTTTATTGCTGTATTGTTCTTTCTCAAGCACTCGGCACATAGTAAGGGCTTAATAAATAGGACTGACAGTCATGGGTTCTAATCCCAGCTCTGCAGCTTGTCTGCTGTGTGACCTTGGGCAAGTCACTTCACTTCTTTATGCCTCAGTTACCTCATCCGAAAAGTGAGGATTGAGACTGTGAGCCCCACGTGGGACAGGGGCTGTGTCCAACCTGATTACCTTGTATTTACCCCAGCATTTAGAACGGTGCTTGGCAAATTGCATACTCTTAACAGATACAACTATTATTATTGTTATTATTATTATATTAGTTCCTCAAGACCCATCCTTTAAGAAAGATCATCTTTCAAAAAATGGATTCCTGAGATAGGAGTCAATCCATCAATCTTTTATTGAGCACTTTGTTGGCATAGAGCACCATACTCAGTGCTTGGGAGAGTAAAACAGAGTTAGCAGACATGATCCCTACCCTAAAGGAATTTACATTCTGGCTGCAGAGACTGGCCTTAAAATAAATTACAGATGGGGGCATTACAGAATAAAAACATAAGTACAAAGAGTTGTAAACTCGTCTCTAGACCCTAATCTCGTTGTGAGCAGGGAATGTGACTATTATTATTTTGTACTCTCCCAAATGCTTAGTACAGTGCTCCGCACACAGTAAGTGCTCAATAAATACGATTGAATGAAAAAGCGCCACAGATCTGGGAGTGGAGGGCGGGTACCAAAGTGCTTGGATGATGTGGAGGTGCTAAATTGGTAATGTGGTGGGGAAATACGATGAAGAAGTGAGAGATTAATCAGGGAAAGCCTTTTGGGGAGATGTGATTTCAAAACAGCCTTGAAGATGGGGAGAGCTGTGGTCTGTCAGAGGTGAAAGGGGAGGGAATTCCAGACAGAAGTGGGGACTTGAGCAAGATGTTTGGTGGCAGAAGAGATGAAAATGAGGCACAATAAGAAGGGTGACTTGAGAGAAGTGAGATGACAATAATAATAATGGTATTTGTTAGGCACTTACTTTGTGCCAAGCACTGTTCTAAGCGCTGGGATGGTTACAAGGTAATCAGGTTGTCCCATGTGGGGCTCACAGTCTTCATCCCCAATTTACAGATGAGGTAACTGAGTCACAGAGAAGTGAAGTGACTTGCCCAAGGTCACATAGCTGACAAGTGGCAGAGCCAGGATTAGAACCCACGACTTCTGACTCCCAAGTTCGTGCTCTTTCCACTGAGCCATGCTGCTTCTCAGTGCCCCACTGTACCCCGATCTCACCGCCAACCCCTTTCCCACTTCCTTCCCCTAGCCTGGACTCCTTCCAGTTCCATATACATCAGACCATCACTCTCTCCACCTTCAAAGCATTTTACTAAGGTGACATTTTCTCCAAGAGGCCTTTCTCGATGAAGCTCACTCTTCCCCAGCTTGCTCTCCTTTCTGCATCATCTGTGCACTTCCATCTGTGACCCACACACATTTGATATTCACCCCACCCCCATCCCCACAACACTTATGCACACGCTTTTAAATTATATTTCATAAATTACTTATTTACTCAAGTGAGCTAACCAGTAAATAAGATACTTATTATTCATAGCAATGCCCATCTCCCCCTCTAGAATGTAAGCTCGTTATGGGCAGGGAATGTTTCTGTTAATTCCGTTGTACTGTACCCTTCCTCGCGTATTAATGTGGTAACGGTCTGGATGGAGAGGAAGGGGAGGATTCGGTCAGTGTTGTGAAGGTAGAACTGACAGGATTTAGTGACGGCTTGAATACGTGGGTGGAACGAGAGAGAGGAGTCAAGGATAATACCAAGATTAGGGGGTTGTGAGACAGGAAGGATGGTGGTGTGATCAAAAGTGATGGGAAAGTGAGTGGGAGGACAGGGTTTGGGTGGGAAGATACGAAGTTCAGGTTTAGCCATATTAAGTTCGAGGTGACGGGAGGACATCCAAGTAGAGATGTCTTGAAGGCAGGAAGAAATGCAAGACTGCAGAGAAGGAGAGAGATCAGGGCTGGAAATGGAGATTTGGGTGTCAGCTCACTACGGGCGAGACATGGGTATAGATTTTGTACAGTCCCAAGCGCTTTAGTACAGTGTTCTGCACACAGTAAGCACTCAGTTAATACGACTGAATGGATGAATATTGAGAGCATAAATTCGGTCATCCAGAGAAGGTAATTTAGCTATGGAGAGAGAAGCACTGTGGCTCAGTGGAAAGAGCCCAGGCTTGGGAATCAGAGGTCACGGGTACTAATCTCAGCTCCGCCACTTAGCTGTGTGACCTTGGGCAAGTCACTTAACTTCTCTGTGCCTCAGTTACCTCATCTGGAAAATGGGGATTAAAACTGTGAGCCCCAGATGGGACAACCTGATTACCTTGTATCTACCCAGCGCTTGGCACATAGTAGGGCTTAACAAATACCAAATTATTATTATTATTATGATGACTTGAGAAAATCGGATGAGGTCAAAAGATCGGAGGTTTCTGTGGGGCAACAGGACAGATTGGCAGAGAGGAGGTGTGTGGAAGAGAAGGCAGGTGAGGAGGTTGGGATCAGAGAGGACTTCGGTGGAAACTCTTAGAATTACACATAAGACTCTTCCCAGAGCTATCTCCCCCGATTAGACCGTAAGCCCGTCAAAGGGCAGGGACTGTCTCTATCTGTTACCCATTTGTACATTCCAAGCGCTTAGTACAGTGCTCTGCACATAGTAAGCGCTCAATAAATACTATTGGATGAATAAATACTATTGAATGAATGAACAGTTCCTCCTTTCCCCTCAAATTATGGTAAATATTGAGAGGGAAAGGTAAGTGTACATTTTGTCAATTCAGAAATTGCTGGAGTCAGAGCGGTGTGAGAGGAGTTGAGGGAAATGCCTTGTAGGTTTCTGGTAAGGTTCAAACACAATACCCTTTATTGTACTGTACTCTTAGAAGCAGCTGGTACAGTGCCGTGTACACAGTAAGTGCACAGTAAATACTATAGGTTGACACTTGGATTTTCACCCTTTATTCACTCCTCTCACTACCCCACGGCCCTTATGTACATATACATAATTTATTTTTTATATAAATGTCCTTCTCCCCCTCTAGACTGTAAACCTGTTGTGGGCAGGTATCGTGTCTACCAACTCTGTAATATTCTACTCTCCCAAGTGCTCAGTACAGTGCTCTGCACACATTTGTTGTTGTCTTATGCTGTCGAGTTGTGTCCGACCCACAGTGACACTATGGACACGTCTCTCCCACCTCCATCTGCAGTCGTTCTGGTAGTGGATCCGTAAAGTTTTCTTGGTGCAAATACAGAACTGGTTTGCCATCGCTTCCTTCTGCGCGGTAAACCTGAGTCTCCGCCCTCGACTCTCTCCCGGGCTGCTGCTGCCCGGCACAGGGGAGTTTTGACTTGTAGCAGATTGCCTGCCACTGGCTAGCCGCTTCCCAAGCTAAAAATAATAATGATAATAATAATGTTGGTATTTGTTAAGCGCTTACTATGTGCCGAGCACTGTTCTAAGCGCTGGGGGAGATCTGGGCCTGGCACTCCTCTCCTCAAAAACCTTCAGTGGTTGCCTATCAACCTCCGCTCCAAACAAAAACTCCTCACTCTAGGCTTCAAGGCTCTCCATCACCTTGCTCCTTCCTACCTCTCCTCCCTTCTCTCTTTCCACCGCCCACCCCGCACCCTCCGGTCCTCCGCCGCCCACCTCCTCACCGTCCCCCGTTCTCGCCTATCCCGCCGACGACCCCCGGGCCACGTCCTCCCGCGGTCCCGGAACGCCCTCCCTCCTCACCTCCGCCAAACTCATTCTCTTCCCCTCTTCAAAACCCTACTTAAAACTCACCTCCTCCAAGAGGCCTTCCCAGACTGAGCTCCTCTTCTCCCTCTTCTCCCTCTACCACCCCCCCTTCACCTCTCCACAGTTTAACCCCCTTTTCCCCCCATTTCCCTCTGCTCCTCCCCCTCTCCCTTCCCATCCCCTCGGCACCGTACTCGTCCGCTCAACTGTACGTATTTTCATTACCCTATTTATTTTGTTAATGAGATGGACATCGCCTCGATTCTATTTAGTCGCCATTGTTTTTAGGAGATGTTCTTCCCCTCGACTCTATTTATCGCCATCGTTCTCGTCTGCCCGTCTCCCCAGATTAGACCGTAAGCCCGCCAAACGGCAGGGAGTATCTCTATCTGTTACCGACTTGTTCATTCCAAGCGCTTAGTACAGTGCTCTGCACATAGTAAGCGCTCAATAAATACTATTGAATGAATGAATGAATGAATGAATACAGGGTCATCAGGTTGTCCCACGTGGGGCTCACAATCTTCATCCCCATTTTACAGATGAGGGAACTGAGGCCCAGAGAAGTGAAGTGATTTGCCCACAGTCACCCAGCTGACAAGCGGCAGAGCCGGGATTCGAACCCATGATCTCTGACTCCCAAGCCCGGGCTCTGTTCCACTGAGCCACGCTGCTTCAAAAATAAATAAATAAATAAAATTATAGATATATATATATACATCATTAATAAGATTAATAGAATAATAAATATGTACAAATATACACAAGTGCTGAGGGGCAGGAAGGGGGTAGAGCAGAGGGAGGGGGACAGGGCGATGGGGAGGTGAGGAGGAGCAGAGGGAAAGGGGGGCTCAGTCTGGGAAGGCCTCCTGGAAGAGGTGAGCTTTCAATTATTGAGCATTCGCTATGTGCAAAGCACTGTACTAAGCGCTTTGGAGAATACGCCAGAATTAGCAGACACGGTCCCTGCCCACAACGAGCATCCCACAAGTAAAATAGGGTCTTTCGCACTTGACTCCCATCACATATGGATCTAGTGAAGATGAAGTACCCGAGCCCGTGGGAGAAAGGAGTCTGTGAGCAGGGAATGTGTGCTCCCTTAAATGCTTACCACACTGCTCTGCACGTTCCGGAAACGGTACAGATAATTCCAAATAATCTTTACCAGAAAGGAACTTGAAAGCACATGACCTGTGGGATGTTAAGAGTTCTCAGCTCCACTCAGTGGACAAAGAATAGACAACACTTTCATAATTATGTACTGACTAGGCTCTAAGTCTCTTCCTTTTTATTTTTTTATCAAGCCCCACCTTAAAACAAGCTGTTCCTAGATTTTTCTCAAGGAACCAGCATTATCTAGTGGATAGGACACGGGCCCGGGAGTCAGAAGGATGTAATTTCTAATCCCGGCTCTGCTACTTGTCTGCCGTGTGACCTAGAGCGAGTCATTTCGCTTCTCTGAAACCTAGGTTTCAATTACGAGCCCCGATTCTGCCTGCTGGGTGACCTTAGGTAAATCATTAAGTGCTCTGGGCCTCAGTTTTCTCATTTGTAAAATGACTGTTCAATCTTGGCTCTGCCACTTATTGGCTGTGTGACCTTGGACAAGTCACTTAAATGCACTTAAATGCCTAATTTACCTCATCTGTAAAATGGGGGTTAAGCCTGTGAGCCCCATATGGGACAGGGACGGTGTCCAACTTGCTTAGCTTGTATCTACCCCAGAACTTAGTACAGTGCCTGGCACATAATTAAACCTTTAACAAATGCCATTGAAAAGAAAACAGAAAAGGGTTTTGGGCCCGTTCTCAGACAGCACGAAAGTCTTTAGGCAGACGGGAATCCGCAAGAGCCTTTTAGCCCTTTCGATTCTCTCTCTCTCTCTACGACAGACCCCTAGTATATACTATTACTACTAATAATAATGTTGGTATTTGTTAAGCACTTACTATGTGCAGTGCACTATTCTAAGCGCTGGGGGACATACGGGGTCATCAGGTTGTCCCACATGAGGCTCACAGTCTTAATCCCCATTTTACAGATGAGGGAACTGAGGAACAGAGAAGTGAAGTGACTTGCCCACAGTCACACAGCTGACAAGTGGCAGAGCTGGGATTTGAACCCATGACCTCTGACTCCCAAGCCCGGGCTTTTTCCACTGAGCCACGCTGTACTAACAGTAATGATGATAATAATAATTTTTGTATTTAAGTGCTTATCGTGGGCTCGGCCCTCTGTTAATCACTGGGATAGGGACAAGGTTGGCACAAGACTGAATTAAGAAAAGCCCTCCTTCTTCAGGATAAAGCCAGGCTTCATTAATGCAGGGTATTGTACTCTCCCAAGCACTTAGTACAGTGCTCTGCACATAGAGAAGCAGCACAGTGGAAAGATCCCGGGCTTGGGAGTCACAGGTCATGGGTTCGAATCCCAGCTCTGCCATTTGTCAGCTGTGTGACTGTGGGCAAGTCACTTCACTTCTCTGGGCCTCACTGACCTCATCTGTAAAATGGGGATTAATGTGAGCCTCACGAGGGACAACCTGATTATCCTGTATCTCCCCCAGAGCTTAGAACAGCGCTCCGCACACAGTGAGCGCTTAACAAATACCAATATGATTATTATAGTAAGAGCTTAATGAATAAGATCGATTGATAGATCGGTTGAGAACTACAGACGGGGCGGGGTTTGGGCCACGAGCCAGAATTGTGTAGACTGTGGCAACCTGAAGCCAGGGACATGTGTCTGGCCTGGTTTGGTGAGGTTTCTATAACGTATCTGTTACTCCGAGGAAGTGCTTTCCAAGTGACGGGGACAGGTTTGGCCGATCTGTTCCCTAGCAGTGTGTTTCTCAGCATCACCCCAGAAGGGAGGTTCCGCTGCTACAACTGAATTGACAGGAATCCTTCGTGGAGCATCTGTTCAGTTTCCCTCTGGACTCCGCAAGTCCCTAAACAAAGCCGGGTTTCATCCATCCGTATCGTATCGTATCATCCACATCAGTGAATGTCCTCTAGGGAAGCAGGGTAGTCTAGTGGAAGGAGCTTGGACCTGGGAGCCGGGAGACTTGGGTTTCAATCACGGCCCCGATTCTGCCTGCTGGGTGACCTTAGGTAAATCATTAAGTGCTCTGGGCCTCGGTTTTCTCATTTGTAAAATGACTGTTCAATCTTGGCTCTGCCACTTATTGGCTGCGTGACCTTGGGCTAGTCACTTAAATTCTCTGAGCCTCAGTGACCTCATCTGTAAAATGGGGATTAAGACTGTGAGCCCCATGTGGGACAGGGACTGTGTCCACCCCGATTATCTTATATCCCAGTGCTTAGTACACTGCCTGGCACATAATAAGCTCTTAGCAAATGCCATAATTATTAGTAGTAGTATCTACCCAGTTCTTAGAACGGTGCTCGACACACAGTAAGTGCTTAACAGATACTATCATCATCATCATCATCATTACTATTATTATTTATACCTCTTCTCTCTCTTTCTTGGACTATGAACCCCATATAAGGCTAGGGACTGTGTCCAACCTAATAGCTCATCTCTATCCCAGTGCTTAGTAGAGTGCTTGGCACATAGTAAGTTCTTAAAGAAGGACATACTAATTATTACTATTTAAGCGCTAATTTAATCATTATTCAGCTTTTGGTTCCCTAGTTGGGCCAATGGCATCTCTGTTTTTCTTCCTAACTGCAAAAAAATCATTTTGGTTCTGCCTGCCTCTCCCATTATTATCATTTTCATTGAGCGCTTAACAAATATCATAAAACAAACAAAAGAAAACAAAATATTGCAGCACGTTCCAGCCAGATGGGAGCACATTTCCAGCAGACCATTTCCGATTCCCCAACATTTCTCCATCCTGAATTGTAGAGTGAAAACTATTTTATTTATTGTTCCTCATAATTAGCCTGATTCCCCATGTATCAGTTAATCAATCAATGGTATATATAAAATATATATATACAGTTTGTAGAGTAAGCACGCAGAGAAGCATCATGGCGTAATGGATAGAGCACGGGCCTGCAAATCAGAAGATTATGGGTTCTAATCCCAGCTCCACCACTTATCTGCTGTGTGACCTTGGGCAAGTCACTTTACATCTCTGGGCCTCAGTGACCTCACCTTAAAATGGGGATAGAGACTGTGAGCCCCATGTGGGACAGGGACTATGTCCAACCCGATTTGCTTGTATCCACCCCAGTGCTAAGTACAGTGCCTGGCATATAGTAAGTGCTTAACAAATCCCATAATAATAATTGTACTAAGCGCTGGGGAGAGCACAATGCAACAGAATTAAGAGACACGTTCTCCGCTTGTAATGAGCTTGGAAAGGATGGAATTAGAATATGATACTGAAAAGGCTAATCACCTGGTTTCCGGTTCTCCTTTAGAAATTCAAACCAGGCTCACAAGAGCACAAAGCTAGAACACGTAGCTTAAGCTCCGAGGCCTCCATCTTAACCAGCCGCAGGCGGCCACAGGGAGTAGTGGAATTTCTTCCCATGAAGGCCTCAGCTTCAAGATCCCAATCAATCAATCTCCAGAACAGCCAGTCTTCAACCTGTGCCTGGAAATATTCAGTTGTCAGAAGTGAGTCCTTAGGGAATGGGCAGTGATCCCTTTCTGTTTCCTACCTTGAGGAAGCGGGAGAAAATCCAGTAGACATTTAGCAAATTAACCCAGGGAATTTCTTAAGTCTTCCTTGGGGATATGAGGCAGCCTCTCAACACTCAGATGCCAAATTCTGGGTTGATGAACGACTTTCTCATCCTTCTCAATCTTATTCTGGGTACGACCTTTAGTGATCTTTCTTCCCTTCAGACCTACCAGTGGGTTTTTATTTTTCCTTTGCTTATTTTGAACAGGCATGATCAAATCAAGATCCTAAGTAGCACTTGTTCTCTGCCCTTTTGTCTTTTCTAGCAGATTTCCTCACTCACCACTGACCCGTTGCCTCAAAACATCATGCGGCAGGATCAGAGTCCGTCTAATAATAATAATTATAATGATGGGACTTGTTAAGCACTTACTATGTGACAAGAACCGTTGTAGCTACAAGCTAATCAGATTGGACACAGTCCCTGTCCCACATGAGGCTCACAGTCTTAATCCCCATTTTTCAGATGAGGTAACTGAGGCATAGAAAAGGGAAGGGAAGGGAGGGGGAGCAGAGGGAAAGGGGTTCAGCTGAGGGGAGGGGAACGGGGAAGGGGGAGGAGCAGAGGGTGGAGGGGAAACAGAGGGAAAATGTGGGGAGCTCAGTGTGGGAAGACTTCTTGGAAGAGGTGAGCTCTCAGTAGGGCTTTGAAGAGGGGAAGAGAATTAGTTTGGCGGAGGTGAGGAGGGAGGGCGTTCCGGGACCGCGGGAGGACGTGGCCCAGGGGTCGACGGTGGGATAGGCGAGAATGGGGGACGGTGAGGAGGTGGGCGGCAGAGGAGCAGAGCGTGCGGGGTGGGCAGTGGAAAGAGAGAAGGGAGGAGAGGTAGGAGGGGGCAAGGGGATGAGAGCCTTGAAGCCTAGAGTGAGGAGTTTTTGTTTCATATGGAGGTTGATAGGCAACCACTGGAGGTTTTCAAGGAGGGGAGTGACATGCCCAGAGCTTTTCTGCAGGAAGATGATCCAGGCAGGGGAATGAAGAATAGACTGGAGTGGGGAGAGACAGGAGGAAGGGAGATCAGAGAGGAGGAACAGGAGGAAGGGAGATCAGAGAGGAGGGTGACACAATAATCCAGTTGGAGTACTATGAGAGCTTGTACCAGCACAGTAGCCATTTGGATGGAGAGGAAAGGGCAGATCTTGACGATATTGTGAAGGTGAGACCGACAGGCGTTGGTGACGGATTGGATGTGTGGGGTGAATGAGAAAGCGGAGTCACGGATGACACCAAGGTTGCGGGCCTGTGAGCCGGGAAGGATGGTGGTGCCGTCCACAGTGACGGGGAAGTCAGAGAGAGGACAGGGTGTGGGAGGGAAGATAAGGAGCTCAGTCTCGGGCATGTTGCGTTTTAGGTGGCGGGCAGACATCCAGGTGGAGACGTCCTGGAGGCAGGAGGAGATACGAGCCTGAAGGCTCCACCCCAGGGCTCAATACAGTGACTGGCGCTTAGCAAATATTATCATTATGTATTATTATTAGCACTATCTGGAGATTACGATCTTGGATACTTTCACCAAGAGCCGATCCTGTTCTTGGTTCCCCCATATTGTGTGCCTGTGTCATATATGGAAGGGTTACAGTATATTTTGGGTGTGTCTAGGCTACACGAACCAGTATGAACCAGCACTTACTATGAGCCAAGCACTGATAATCAGGTCTAACGCTGTCCCTGTCATTCATTCATTCATTCAATTGTATTTATTGGGCACTTACTGTGTGCAGAGCGCTGTACTAAGCGCTTGGAAAGTACGATTCAGCAGAAAAGAGAGACAGTCTCTGCCCACAATGGGCTTACAGTCTAGAAGTGGGGAGCTAGACATCAAAACAAGTAAACAGACATCAATAGTATCGATATAAATAGAATTATAGATATATATACATCAAAATGAGTACACTTGGGGTGACAACAAAACGAGTAAACAGACATCAATAGTATCAATATAAATAGAATTATAGGTATATATATACATCAAAACGAGCGCACGTGGGGTTTAGAATCTAAGTAGGAGGGAGACCAGATACTGAATCCCCATTTTGTAGATGAAGAGAGGAAGAACGGGTATTGAACCTCCATTTTATAGATGTGGAAATGGAGGCCCTGATACGTTAAATGACACACCCAAGGTGCCACAGTTTAGAGCTCGTCTACCATCTGCACACCAAATAAAAAAGAAACAAAACGCATTTATAATCTCTACCACCTAATTTATATTCATCTGAAAGTGTCTACTGAATACCATGTTCCCCACTATCCCTCCCACCCTACCCCGTACACTAAAGAGTCCTTCTGCATTATTTAGTCTGAGAATAATTTGCTTTATGGTGGAAAATAAATAATGAAAATCCATTGAGTCCATGAGAGGTGAATAGAAGGGTTCAGAGCAGAGCAAGGTTTTCTTTGTACTAAAGAGAGGAGTCTGGGAGGTACAGAATAATTTATCAAGCCTTTGAAAGCATTTGCTGAGTGGGAGAGGAAAATTCAACTTAGTCATTAATATGAAATTGTGGTTTTCACAAATCGACGTGGGATATGTATACGGCAACGCCTCGGATCTATTGGTCCATGAGATTTCTAATATTCGTGCTGCCGTAGCTATCTAGAGAGGACGGAATAAAATGTAAAAGACAGAATGATACCATCTGAAAAAAATACATTTTTGTTTACGTATTTTAGATGTTCTATGTCAGTCACGTGTGAGTGTGTGCACATTCACACACGTGTCTTTGAGGAGATGAAAAAAGAGAAATATCTTTCCATTTCTGCCGCTGTTTATTGACGACATTCTCCTATCAAACCAGAATTATCTTACCCAGATGGGTTCTGGGCTCCCGAGGATTATGGATATTATTCAAGGCCAAGGAAATGATCGAGAAGGGAACAAACAGAAGGAAGCTTAAAGGGATATTACCTGGGGCTGCTGGGCAGCTTAAACGTATACGATGGCCCCGAGCATCAGTGGAATGAGCTCAGGCCTGAAGTCAGGAGAGCCGGGTTCTAATTCTGACTCTTCACGTGCCCCCGTGTGACCTTGGGCATGTCATTTAACTTCTCAGTGCCTCAGTTTCCTCATCTATCAAATGGGGATTCAAGATCTGTTCACCCTCCTATTCAGACTGTGAACCTGCTGTGGGACAGAGACTGTCAGACCTGATTATCTTGTATGTAGCTCAGTGCTTAATACATTGCTTGGCTCCGAGTAAGTACTTAAAAGATGCCATTATCATTATTATTATCATCAGTAATAATAATAACAATTACATTGCTAACTAATAACTGTGGAGTTCTTGTCATTATTCTTAATCATAATTGTCATTATAATGAAACAAGCTCCACAATCATATTAGCCATGGCTGCTTCAGACAACAGTAGGACCTATTCAAGTCATTAATTTTTTTTAATATCCTGTCTAATCCGTCTTATAGCATTGAAGCTCTCTAAACACTAATGATCAGGAGTGCAGAGTAAAGATCAGCATCATAGAAAGTTGACAGTATTAAAATGAATATTCTACCGCCATTTCCTCTCCAGATCTGAATCAATGTTAAAAAAGAAAAGGAAAAAACAAAAACAGCCCCTGAAAGCCACGGCCGAGCTAGCCTCATCCCTTTGAGCTTCCTCCCTGTCATCGGAAAGTGACCTGTGAGGTTCGGTTTGACCTCCTGGAAGCAGCTGTCGGTTTATCAGCAGCACGGAAGGAAAGACCCGTTTGCAAGATGATTTGTGCATCAGCGAGTCAACATTTGAGAGACCGGGTTTTGATTTTTTACCCCAGTTACTTTTGACGGGGTCTGGACTAGACGGGGCACGGCAGAGGGGGATGGGGGAAGGAGGGTGGGGATGGCGGAGGCGGGGAAACTGGCATGAGCTGACGGCAGTATGGGAGACGGCTGGCCAGGGTTTCCACAGGGAAGATTTGGAGAGAAGCCGGTGGAGGGCCAAAGAGATGGTTGGCCGTGATCTCCCCCTGCCGAGTCCGCCTGCCGCTGGATGGTGATGAGCCAGAAAGTCCTGACTGAGGCCTAGGAGTTCCCCAAACCAACTTCCTTGCTGTGTTGATCTTGTAACTGAGAGAAACCAAAAAGGATCAAAAGGCTGATGCATCGTACGAAAAGCGGGAATCTATTTAAAAGTGAGCAAACATTTCTAAAAGGAGACTTATTTAACCAATGATGTGAAAATTTTGATAATAATCGCGTAGCCGTGAATTGAAAGTAATAGTGTAGTTAGTAATAGTCAATCATTCATTCCTTCTAACAAATCTCTTGAGACTTGTTGTGTGCAGAGCCCTGTACTAAGCATCTGGGAGAGGATGATGCAACATTAAATAGACACGTTCCCTGCCCACAGCGAGTTTACATTCTAGAGTAGGAGAGATGTTAATATACATGAATAATTGCAGATATCTCCAAAAGTGCCGTGGGGATGGGAGCGGGGAAGAACAAAGGGAGCAAGTCAGGGTGGTGCAGAAGGGAATGGGAGAAGAGGAAAGGGGTTAGTTAGAGTTTTTGTTACGCACTTACTATGTGCCAAGCACTGTTCTGGGCGCTGGAGTAGATACAAGGTAATCCGGTTGTCCCACGTGGGGCTCCCAGTCTTCAGCTCCATTTTACAGATGAGGTAAGTGAGGCACGGAGAAGTTAAGTGACTTGCCCAAGGTCACACAGCAGACAAGTGGTGGAGCCAGGATTAGAACCCGTGTCCTCCGACTCCCAAGCCCCTGCTCTTTCCACTAAGCCAAGTTGCTTTTCTCTAATCTCACTAGATTCTAGGATCTTGACAATGATTAGTCTGTTAGCTCTTAACGGTACTAACGAGGGTGGCCAGTCAACCCATTTATAGCAGAGAGTCTTCAATCAATTAATTAATGGAATTTATTGAGAGCAAACTATGTGTAAAGCACCGTACTAAGTGCTTGGGAGAGATTTATATCAGAGAAGCCGCGTGGCTCAGTGGCAAGAGCCCGGGCTTGGGAGTCAGAGGTCATGGGTTCGAATCCCGGCTCCACCACCTGTCAGCTGTGTGACTGTGGGCAAGTCACTTAACGTCTCTGTGCCTCAGTTACCCCATCTGTAAAATGGGGATTAAGACTGTGAGCCTCATGTGGGACAACCTGATTACCCCAGCGCTTAGAACAGTGCTCTGCACATAGTAAGCGCTTAACAAATACCCACATTATTATTATTACAATGTAACAGAATTAGTGGACGCGTTCCTCGCCCATTAGAAACTTATACCTTTCCATTGATTAATACTTGTACCTAGAAGAGCAACTTGAAAACATTCCCTGAGGGGCCTGTGTAATGATGATGATGGTACTTGTTAAGTGCTTACTATGTGCCAAGCGTTGTTCTAAGCGCTGGCATACATACAAGGTAAACAGGTTGTCCCGTGTGAGGCTCACAGTCTTCATTCCCATTTTACAGATGAGGTGACTGAGGCACAGAGAAGTTAAGTGGCTTGCCCAAGGTCACACAGCAGACACGTGGCAGAGCCTGGATTAGAACCCACGTCCTCAGACTCCCAAGCCCGTGCTCTTTCCACTGAGCCAAGATGCTTCTCTGTACAGTAATAATAATAACCATAATCACAGTCATGGTACTTGTTAAGCGCTTACTATACGTCAAGCACTGTTCTAAGCGCTGGACTAGATACAAGCTAATCAGCTTGGACACAGTCCCGGTCCCATATGGGGCTCACAGTCTTAATCCCATTTTACAGATGAGGGAACTGAGGCACAGAGAAGTTAAGTGACTTGTCCAGCGTTACAAGCAGATGAGTGGCCTCGCTGGGATTAGCACTCGGGTCCTCTGACTCCCACTAGGCGCTGCTGCTACTCAAAGTTAGGGTTAGAAGAGAGGAAAATCTGACTCTCTGTGGGCCGGGAATGTGTCTCCCAACTCGGTTGTATTATACTCTCCCTAGTGCTCAGTTCAGGGCTCCGAACACAGTAAGCGTGCAATAAATGTCACCGCTTGATTGATTGAGAGCGGAGAGCAGGATGCGGGAAATTGGATTTTAAATAAAAGGAAGCTCTGTCTAATAATTACGACGGACCAGCTGAACCATGTAATTAAGGTTAATGATATATTGGGAGCTGGATAGCATAGTTTTTTATTTAATATTAATAAGGATCAAAGAGAGAGAGGGGGAGAAGCAGGGAAAAGAACACTGTGGAACACACACTGTACATGAGAATCCCAGCTCTGCCACTTGCCAGCTGTGTGACTGTGGGCGAGTCACTTAATTTCTCTGTGCCTCAGTTACCTCATCTGTAAAATGGGGATTAACTGTGAGCCTCACGTGGGACGACCTGATGACCCTGTATCTCCCCCCAGCGCTTAGAACAGTGCTCTGCACATAGTAAGCGCTTAATAAATACCAACATTACCTGTTCTCCCTCCTACTTAGACTGTGAGCCCCATGTGAGACCTGATTATCTTGTATCTCCCCAGGGCTTGGCACATAGTAAGCTCTTAGCAGACACTACTACTAACAACAATAATGTTGGCATTTGTTAAGCACCTACTATGTGCAGTGCATTATTCTAAGCGCTGGGGGAGATACGGGGTCATCAGGTCGTCCCACATGAGGCTCACAGTCTTAATCCTCATTTTACAGACGAGGTAACTGAGGCACCGAGAAGTTAAGTGACTCGCCCACAGTCACACAGCTGACAAGTGGCAGGGCGGGATTCGAACCCATGACATCTGACTCCCAAGCCCGGGCTCTTTCATCATCAGCTGTCTACGCCTTATCTATCAGCTCTCCTTTTCCATTTCACCCCAAAACATATTCTTCGCTCCTCCCAGAGTCATTTATGATTCCCCTGTCTCTGACCCATTACTCTTCCCTCTGTGTGGAATTCCATCCTTTCTTAATAATAATAACGTTGGTATTTGTTAAGCGCTTACTATGTGCAGAGCACTGTTCTAAGCGCTGGGATAGATACAGGGTAATCAAGTTGTCCCACGTGAGGCTCACAGTTAATCCCCATTTTCCAGATGAGGTCACTGGGGCACAGCGAAGTGAAGTGACTTGCCCAGAGTCACACAGCTGACAAGTGGCAGAGGTGGGATTCGAACCCATGACCTCTGACTCCCAAGCCCGGGCTCTTTCCACTGAGCCACGCTGCTTCCCATTTTGGAAGAAAAGAGAGATATCATTAATGCAGATTATCCCTTCTTTTTCCTCTGTCAACTCTCTGAGATAGGAAATGATCCTGGATGAAGTACGAAAAGAAAAAAAAACCAGCAAAGAATTTTTTCGTGGACCATTCTCTCTGACTTAGCCTAACACTCAGAAAAATCTCAGCCTACTAGTATTTGTTAAGCATTTACTATATGCCAAGCACTGTGCTAAGCACTGGGAAAGATAGAAGTTAATCAGACCGGACACAGTCTCTGTCCCACATGCGGCTCACCACCAAGTAGGAGAGGGGACAGGGATTAAATCCCCATTTTACAGATGAGGAAACTGAGGCATAGAGGAGTGAAAAGAGTTTCCCAAGGTCTCACAGCGGCCGGGGATTAGAACCCTTTCTGATCTCCCAACCTCCTGTCTCTCCCCACTTCACTCCGCTGCCTGGATCATCTTTTTACGGAAACTTTCTGGGCATGTCACTCTCCTTCTCAAAAATCTCCAGTGGTTGCCTATCAACCTCCTCATTCTTGGCTTCCAAGCCGTCCATCCCCTTGCCCCCTCCTACCTCACCTCCCTTCTCTCCTTCTCCAGCCCAGCCCGCACGCTCCGCACCTCTGCCGCCGCACACCTCCTCACCGAGCCTCGTTCTCGCCCGTCCCACCGTCGACCCCCGGCCCACATCCTCCCGCTGTCCCGGAACGCCCTCCCTCCCCACCTCCGCCAAACCAGCTCTCTTCCCCGCCTCAAAGTCCCACTGAGAGCTCACCTCCTCCGGGAGGCCTTCCCACACTGATCCCCCCTTTTCCTCTGCTTCTCCTCCCCTCCCCATCAACCCTACTCCCTCCCTCTGCTCTACGACCCCTCCCCACCCCACAGCACATGTGTGTATATATATGTACATATTTATAATTCTACTCATTTTATTAATGCTATCTATATACCTATAATTCTATTTATTTATACTAATGCTATTTATGCCTGTTTACTTTTTTCCATGTCTGTCTCTCCCCTTCTAGACTGTGAGCCCACTGTGGGCAGGGATTGTCTCTCTCTATTTCTGAACAGTACTTTCCAAAACGATTGAATGAATGAATAACAATGTTGATGGTATTTGTTAAGCGCTTACTACGTGCCAAGGTCTGTTCTAAGCGCTGAGCACTGTTCTAAGCTCTGAGCACTGTACTGAGTGCTGAACCCAGGTCTTCTGACTCCCAGGCCTGTGCTCTTTCCAGTAAATCATTCTGCTTCGCAATTTTCTGACCGAAGACACTGAGTGTCCGTGGACCATTCGCTGATCAAATTTTAAGTAACTGATATGAATTTAGATGCAGCCGACGAGTTTATTGTTAACCACGAAAGATTTCTACAGTGAGTATCTGACAGACCCTGGAGAGATTTCTTGGCCATATAATAAGGTATCTCTCCTCCTTCGGGTACACAAGCAATTTCTCCCGGTTATTTTTAACTTTCCTACCCTGTGATTCCTGTCCAAAGAAAAAGCACTAGCCCTGCAGGGATTTCTTCAGATGAAATGTGCATTTATTACATTAACTCAATTAAATCTCCATCCAGAATCCGTTCACCACGGAGAAACGCCAGGGAAATGGATTGTAAAATCACTATCATTTGAGGCGAATAAATAGCATCCCTGACTTCCAAATGACACACAGAGGCAACGGATCCAAGGAAACAACATATTTGGTCGGAGGCACGTCTCCTAAAAACCAGTGTCAATGTTGGTAATGACTATGGCATATGATTTTGAAAATATTGTGCAAGTATCTAAACTGCATTTTTAAAGCATTCACACCACGAAAAGCATTATGAATTATGAACCTTTCTTTGTTGATTTAACCAAGAGCGAATGGAAAAGTGTGCCTTTTTATATAGTTAAATGTTACTGCGAGATGACCTTTTCCACAGTTTAGAATATCCCCAAATACGACTAAAATTTCTTCCCCCCGCCCTCCCCCCTCAATTAGTGTAAGAAATGTGGCTTTTCCAAGACTTTAATGGTGCCATTTTGCAACTCCCCTTCCTTTTCTTTATCACTGGTGGACCCAAGTCAGGCCTCAAAGTAGTGATTCAGCTCATTCTTCCTGCCTGCTTCACATGTTGCAAGGTTTGTCTGTTCATCTTTCATGTGAGGCCTCTATGATGTCCTTGCTTCCTGTTGGAGGTAAAATGCAGAGTTCAAGAGAGTCAAGATCTGGGTAGATTCGGTTGTCTTTCCTCTTACAGTAAAGATGCAAGAAAACCCAGCCAAGTCTTCTGTGAGAATTCTGAGGAAAAACCAAAAAGAAGATCAACTGGCCACTAATTAACCAACCTTAACCATGTCTTTTTCTAGCTCCTCAGGGCTTCCAGTCAAATTGGTGGTGTTTTTGAGCCCACCAATCCCACCCCACACAAAATTCCCTCTTCACTGCTAAAGGGGGTTGAGGAATCACAGGCAGGGCCTGGAATTTTTTTTTTCTGATGGAAATGCTATGCTTGATGAAGAATATTAAAAAAAATACAATTTCAGGGGAAGGTATCTTGAAGATAAGCCTATGATTCATTTTCCAAACACTTAGGGGGTAAATTGCCTTCCTCGCCACAATAGAGATTTCCTAGTAATGGAAATAGCTTATAAATCATTTGGTGATCATTCACTGAAAGCTTGCACCTGATCCTCTGCCCTTTCCAAAACACCATCTCCCAGGGGACTACACTTTCACGTGGATGGATCCCTCCCACGTGTTGCTTCAGAAGACAGGGCAGGGCTTTTCTTGGGAAGCGATAAAGCAGAGGCCCGGCAGAGATTTCCACAGGCACACCCACTGAGAGAATTCCGTTCCATCTTCTCAAGAAATCCGTCCTTTAACTCTATGAGATCCGTGGACTTTTCGCATAATCAGGGCAGAAAATGGCCCCAGGGGACTAATGGGAATGACCCTTTGGCTTGTGCGGTTTGTCACGAAACAACAAGGTAAGAATGGAGTTATTATTAATGATAATAATATTAGCAATGATAATGGCGGTGTCTGTCAAGCCCTTCTTATTAGGTATCAAGCACTGTGCCAAGCAATAATAATAAAAATAATCATAGTGTTGGTATTTGTTAAGCACTTACTATGTACCAAGCACTGTTCTAAGCCCTGGGGTGGATACAAGGTAATCAGGTTGTCCCTCGTGGGACTCACAGTTTCAATCCCCAGTTTACGGATGAGGTAACTGAGGCACAGAGAAGTGAAGTGACTTGTCCAAGGTCACACAGCAGACAAGTGGCAGAACCGGGATTAGGACCCACGGCACTAAGGTAGACACAATCAATCAAAAATCAGTCCAATTTATTGAGTGCTCACTATGTGCAGAGCACTGTTCTAAGAGCTTGGGAGAATACAAAATGAGTTGATAGAAAGATTCCCTGCCCGCAGTAAGCTTGCAGTCTAGAGGGGGTGAACAAACAATTCCCATTGAAATAAAGCTTCAGTGCTTGGTCCACCTTTCCCAATCAATCAATCAGTTGGTGAATCAATGCGATTTACGGAGTACTTATTGTGTACAGAGCCCTGTGCTAAATGCTTGGAAAAGCACGATAGAGTTATTAACAATAAGAATAATAATTGTGGTATTTGTTAAGCACTTACTATGTGGCAGGCACTGGGGTAGATACAAGCAAAGTGGGTTGGACACAGTCCCTGTCCCATACAGGGCTCACAGTCTCAATCCCTATTTTGCAGATGAGGTAACTGAGGCACGGAGAAGTCAAGTGACTTGCTCAAGGCCACACAGCAGACGAGTGGCAGAGTCGGAATTAGAACCATGACCGTCTGACTTCCAAGCCGAGGCTCTATCCACCGTGCCGTGCCGGATAGAGTTGGCAGACACGATCTCCACCCATAAGGAGCTTCCAGTCTACAGCGTGAGACGCGGCATGGCTTAGTGGAAGGGGCAAGGGCTTGAGAGTCAGAGGACGTGGGTTCTAATTCCGGCTCTGTCACTTATCAGCTGTGTGACTTTAGGCAACTCACTTAACTTCTCTGTGCCTCAGTTACCTCATCTATAAAATGGGGGTTAAGTCTGTGAGTCCCACGTGGGGCAACCTGATTACCTTGTAACTACCCCAGTGCTTAGAACACTGCTTAGTAAATGCTTAACAAATACCATTATTATTATTATTATTACTATTACAGCAAGAGCAGCCATTAAAAAAATAACATAAAGAGGAAATAGTAGGGGCTGGGCTGAGTAATAATGTTGGTATTTGTTAAGCGCTTACTATGTGCAGAGCACCGTTCTAAGCGCTGGGGTAGACACAGGGGAATCAGGTTGTCCCACGCGGGGCTCACAGTCTTCATCCCCATTTTACAGATGAGGGAACTGAGGCACCGAGAAGTGAAGTGACTTGCCCACAGTCACACAGCTGACAAGTGGCAGATCTGGGATTCGAACTCATGACCTCTGACTCCAAAGCCCCTGCTCTTTCCACTGAGCCACGCTGCTTCTGGCATAGTGGAGAGAACCCGGGCTTGGGAATCAGAAGGGCATGGGTTCTAATCCCGTTTCTGCCACTTGTCTGCTATGTGACCTTGGGCAGGTCGTTCACGTCTCTGGTCCTCAGTGACCTCATCTGTAAAATGGAGATTGAGACTGTGAGCCCCACATGGGACGGGGACTGAGTACAACCCAATTTGCTTGTATCCACCCCAGACCTTTGTTTATATTTTATATATTTTATTTATATTACTATCTGTCTCCCCCCCCCTCGACTGTAAGCTTCTTATGGGCGGGGAATGCATCTACCGCCTCTGTTACATTGTGCTCTCCCAAGTACTTAGTTTAGTGCTTTGGACTTCTCTTCCAAGTGGCCTTCGCTTGATTAAGCCCTCAGTTCCTCTTCTCCCATTCATTCATCCAACCATATTTATTGAGCACTTACTGTGTGCAGAGCACTGTACTAAGCACTTCAGAGAGTACAATAGAAGCGAGCTCCTTCAGCCTAGACCTCGCACCTGCACCCTCTCCCTTTATCACCCGTCTCTCAGCCCCACGACACTTTTGTACGTGTCCACAATTTATTCATTTATATTAATCTCTGTCTGCCCTTCTAGACTTTCAGCTCACTGTGGACAGGGAACGTTTCTACCAACTCTGTTGTACTTACTACTTACAAATGCTTACTACAGTGCTCTGCACATAAGACTGTGAGCCCGTTGTTGGGCAGGGATTGTCTTTATCTGACTTTATCAAGTCTTTATCTCTATCTTGTCTTTATCAAGAGAAGCAGCGTGGCTCGGTGGAGAGAGCCCGGGCTTGGGAGTCAAAAGTCATGGGTTCTAATCCCACCTCCTCCACTTTCAGCTGTGTGACTCTGGGTAAGTCACTTCACTTCTCTGGGCCTCAGTTCCCCCCATCCTTAAAATGGGGATGAAGAGTGTGAGCCCCACGTGGGACAACCTGATCACCTTGTGACTCCCCCAGCGCTTAACAAATACCATCATCATTATTTATCTGTTGCCGAATTGTACCTTCCAAGTGCTTAGTACAGTGCTCTGCACACAGTAAGTGCCTAATAAGTTCGATTGAATGAATGAATGAAAGAAAGAAGTGCTCCATAAATATGATTGCGTGATCGATTGTCACGTACCAAAGTCTTCCCTCTCTTAGAAGCCTTCGAAGGCAGTCAGCAGCTGCATCCGGATCCAAGATGGTGCTCCTCGCACCCTCCCTCTTGACTGTAAACTCACTGTGGGCAGGGAACTTGGCTACTGCTCCCACTATGGGGTTCTCTCCCAAGTGCTCTCTGCACCCTCCGTAAATTAATAGTAATAATAATGTTGGTATTTGTTAAGTGCTTACTATGTGCAGAGCACTGTTCTAAGCGCTGGGGGAGATACAGGGTACTCAGTTTGTCCCACGTGAGGCTCACAGTCTTCATCCTCATTTTACAGATGAGGGAACTGAAGCGCAGAGAAGTTAAGTGACTTGCCCACAGACACCCAGCTGACAAGTGGCAGAGCGGGGATTCGAATCCATGACTTCTGACTCCCAAGCCTGTGCTCTTTCCACTGAGCCACGCTGCTTCTCTCATATCTGCCTCCCCCTCTAAACTGTAAGTTCGCTGTGGGCAGAAAACACGTCTACCAACTCTGTAATACTGTACTCTTCCAAGGGCTTAGTACAAAGCTCTGCGCACGGTAAGTGCTCAATAAATACGATCGATCGATCGATTGGGCAGCAGCCTCTATGAAGTAATAGAGTGGTTTATTTACCAAATCAATTTTCCTCGTATAATCTTATAGTAAGTGTTCAGGTTATCCTTCCTATTAGTGCTGCCCATATTCTCCATGTCTGGAAATCTAGCCCGCCCACAAAGGACGCCTCGTTGACATTCTGAGAAGTAACAGGATCCAAATAGCTGCCTATTAAATCATTTTAGTGCTAGGACAGAATGCATTAACACTACCAGGGAAAAAGCATGACTAAATCAACCCTTTTTACATTCTAATGAGAATGGTGACCTGAGCTGATGCCACATTAATTTTTTTATGGAGTTTGTTAGGCGCTTAACTATGTGTCGAATACCGTTGCGAGCGCAAATGAGTTAGATTGGACCCAGTCCCTGTCCTGCATGGGGCTCACATGTGTTAAGTAGGAGGAAGAACAGGAGAACTGAGGTACAGGAGGCAAGTCTCTTCACTTCCTGGGCCTCAGTTACCTCATCTGTAAAATGGGGATTAACACTGCGAGCCCCATTTCGGACAGGGAATAATGACGATGGTACTTGTTAAGCGCTTACTATGTGCCAGGCACTGTTCTAAGCATTGGGGTAGATACAAGGTCAACAGGTTGGACACAGTCCCTGACCCACATGGGGCTCACAGCCTTCATCCCCATTTTCCGGACGAGATAACTGTGGCCCAGAGAAGTGCAGTGACTTGCCCAAGGTCACTCAGCAGACAAGTGGTGGAGCCGAGATAAGAACATTGTAAACGAGGGATGAACTTTGGTCTAGTCAGGAAGGGAAGACAAAGAACCTTTCCACAGAAACTGATTATAATGCACAGTACTACCAATGTTCTTTGGTCCCCGAAAGTTTTGTTCCTCTTGAGGCAGTGAGTGCAATATCTATCTATCTATCTATCTATCTATCTATCTATCTATCTATCTATCTATCTATCTATCTATCTATCTATCTATCTGTCTATCTGTCTATCTGTCTATCTGTCTATCTGTCTATCTGTCTATCTGTCTATCTGTCTGTCTGTCTGTCTGTCTGTCTGTCTGTCTGGCTGTCTGGCTGTCTGGCTGTCTGGCTGTCTGGCTGTCTGGCTGTCTGGCTGTCTGGCTGTCCGGCTGTCCGTCTATCTATCTATCTATCTATCTATCTATCTATCTATCTATCTATCTATCTATCATCATCTATCTATCTATCTATCTAATCCATCTAATCTATCTCTATCTCTTTATCTCTATCTATCTATCATCTATCTATCTATCTATCTATCTATCTATCTATCTATCTATCTATCTATCTATCTATCTATCTATCTATCTATCTATCTATCTATTCTATCTCTTTATCTCTATATCTATCTATCTATCTGTCTGTCTGCCTATCTGTCTGTCTATCTATCTGTCTATCCATCCATCCATCCATCCATCCATCCATCCATCCATCCATCCATCCATCCATCTATCTTCTATCTATCTCTATCTTTTCGCATTTATTGAGCACTTACTGTGTGCAGAACACTGTACTAAGCGCTTGGGAGAGTACAATATAACAATAAACAGACACAGCTCTTCCCAGAGTGAGCTCTCAGTCCGGAGGGGGAGACAAACAATATAAAGAAATAAATTACAGATCTGTAGGTAAGTGCTGTAGGGCTGGGAGGGGGGAAGAACAAAGGGAGCAAATGAGGGTGATGAGGAAGGTAATGGGAGAAGAGGATGGGGGCTTAGTCTGGGAAGGCCTCTTGGAGGAGATGTGCCTTTAATAATGCTGTGAAGGAGGGGAGAGTCACTGTCTGTCAGAAATGAGGAGGGACGGTGTTCCAGGCCAGAGGGAGGATGTGAGAGAGAGGTCGGCGGTGAGATAGATGACAGTGAGGCACAGCGAGAAGGTTGGCATTAAAGGAGCGAAGTCTGGGGGGTGGGTTGTAGTAGGAAAGTAGTGCGGCGAGGTAGGAGGGGGCAAGGGGATTGACTGCTTTAACGCCTCGTGAGGAGTTTTTGTTTGATGCGGAGGTAGATTGGCAACCCCTGGAGTTTCTTGGGGAGTGGGCAAACGTGATTAGACTGTAAGCCCGTCGAAGGGCAGGGACCGTCTCTATCTGTTACCGATTTGTACGTTCCAAGCGCTTCGTACAGTGCTCTGCACATAGTAAGCGCTCACTAAATACTGTTGAATGAATGAATGTCTTGAATGGTTTGGTTGAACAGTGATCCAGGCAGCAGAGTGAAGTACGGACTGGAGTGGGGAGAAGCAGGAGGCTGGGAGGTCAGCAAGGAGGCTGATACTGTAATCAAGGCGGGCTAAATTGAGTGACTGTATTAACATGGTGGTAGTTTGGGTGGAGAGGGAAGGGTGGATTTTAGCAAAGTTGTGAAGGTGGGATTGACAGAATTAAATGATGGATTGAATGTGTGGGTTGAATGAGAGAGAGGAGTCAAGGATAATGTCAAGGTCAGGGGCATGTGAGACAGGAAGGATGGTGGTGCCATCTACGGTGACGGGAAAGTCGGGGGAGAGGGCAGGGCTTGGGTGGAAAGATAAGAATAGATAGATCTATCTATCTATCTACCTATCTAGCTATCAGTTTATCCACCTATTAATCTATCTGTCCATCTAGCTAGCCAGCTCTCCATCTCTCCAGCTCTCCATCTATTTATCCATCTTTCCATCTCTATATCTATCTATCCATCATCTACTCATCCATCTATCCATCCATTCATCTATCCGTTGCTCCATCTCTCTAACTGTGTGTACATACAAGAACCCTATTTGTATTTGTCTTCAAATATGTCTATATTGGAGACATATAAACCTCGCATATTTATGCGTATATATATATACACACATACAAACTCAAAATTCATTTGAAGTTGCCTCCCACCCATTTCTTTCCCAGACTAAGTAAACCCAACTCTTGAAGACCCCCCTCTTTTTCCAGTGCTCTGTACCTAGTACGTGCTCAATAAATATCAACGACTGATTTTCAGTCTTTGATCCGGTTTCTCCATTTCCTTCTTAAAATGTGAAATGCACGTCCTCATAAAGGAATTTTTGCTGAAAATGTGTTCTCAGGTTTTGCACAGTATACACATGTAAAGGTCAGTGGAGGTACTACATTGTTCAATAAATCAATCAGTGGTATTTATTGAGTACTGACTGTGTATTGAACACTGTACTACACGCTTGGGAGAGTACAATACAACAGAGTTGGTGGGCATCTCTCTGCCAACAGTGAGCTTATAGTCTAGAGGGGGAGACTGACGTTGATATATCACAACACATGAGTGGTACATAGAGACTAGTTTGATATTTTCCTTCTTCAAACTAGTCTCTCCGCATCCTTTGTTTTTGATAGAAGCAGCGTGGCTTAGTGGTAAGAGCACAGGCTTGGGAGTCGGAGGTCGTGGGTTCTAATCCCGGCTCCCTCCCGTGTCAGCTGTGTGACTGTGGGCGAGTCACTTCACTTCTCTGTGCCTCGGTTGCCTCGTCTGTAAAATGGGGATTAAGACTGTTAGGCCCAAGTGGAACGATCTGGTTACCTTGTACCTACCCCAGCACTTTGAGTAGTGTTTGTCACATAGTAAGCGCTTAACAAACACCAACGTTATTATAATTATTGATGTCTTGGACTTTGTTCAATCAATCAGTCAGTGGTATTTATTAAGCACCTACTGCGTGTGAACTACTGTGCTAAGCGCTTCGGAAAGTACAACAGAATAGAGTCTGTAGACATGATTGCTGCTCACGATGAGCTTACACTTTAGAGGAATGGAGAGATAGTAAAATAAATTACAGATAAGGGAAATGGTAGATTATAAGGATATGTACCTAAGTACTGTCGGGTTTAAGGAGTACAGATCAAGTGCTTAAGGGGTTCAGATCCAAGAACACAGACAACCCAGAGGGAAGATGAATCAAGGAAATGAGGGTTTAGTCAGAGAAGGCCTCTAAGAGGAGTTATGATTTTAATAATAATAATAATGTTGGTATTTGTTAAGTGCTTACTAGGTGCAGAGCACTGTTCTAAGCGCTGGGGTAGATAAGAGTAATCAGGTTGAGGCTCACAGTCTTAATCCCCAGTTTACAGATGAGGTCACTGAGGCCCAGAGAAGTTAAGTGACTCGCCCACAGTCACACAGCTGACAAGTAGCAGAGCCGGAATTCGAACCCATGACCTCTGACTCCCAAGCTCGGGCTCTTTCCACTGAGCCACGCTGCTTTTCCAAAATAATAGTGGTATTCGTTAAGCGCTTGCTATGTGAAAAGCACTGTCCTAAGCGCTGGGGAGATACAAGGTGATCAGGTTGTCTCACGTGGGGCTCACAGTTTTAATCCTCATTTTACAGATGAGGTAACTGAGGCATAGAGAAGTGAAGTGACTTGCCCAAAGTCACACAGCTGGCAAGCGGCGGAGCAGGGACTGGAACCCATGACCTCTGACCCCCAAGCCCGGGCTCTTTCCACTGAGCCAGCTTTGAAGCTAGGGAGAGTGGGGATCTGTTGGATATGAAGGAGGAGGGAGTTCCTGGCCAGAAGGAGGATATTGGCAAGAGGTCATCAGTGAGACAGATGAGATTGAGGTAAAAGTGGGCATTAGTTTGGCATCAGAGGAGTGAAGTGAGCAGCCTGGAGTTGTAGTAGGAGATCATAGAGGCAGGGGAGGGAGCTGGTTGAATGCCTGAAAGCTGGAAGTAAGGACTTTAGGTTGGACGTGAAGATGGCTGGGCAACTGCTGGAGCTCTTAGTTTACAAATTTGTAATCCATCTTGTTTTTCTCTAACCTTTCCTCCCAACTAACAATAATGGCACCACCTACGATTCTTCTGCGTCACTTGGCTTCCATATTCAGTCTGTCTCCCATACCTGCCGGATCTTCCATTATAGTGCCTGTCAGATCTTTATAATACCTCTCAGATCTCCTTTATAATACCTGACCGATCTTCTTTTGTAATTAATCAGTCAACTGATTGTATTTATTGAGCGCTCACTGTGTGCAGGGGACTGTCCTAAGCGCTTGGGAGATCATAAGAGAACAATATTAAAGACACATTCCCTGCCCACAACGGCCTTACAGTCCAGAGGGAGCTTACAGACTATTTCCTCCAGATATCCTTTTATAATACCTGCCAGATCTTCTTTGGCATCTGTCAGATCATCCTTTATAATACCTGATTGATTGTCATTTATAACGTCTGGCAGATCTTCCTTGATAATACCCTACAGATCTTCTTTTATATCAGTCAGATCTTCCTTCGTTATACCCGCGCCGTCTTCCTGTACCATAACTGCCCGATCTCCTTTACAATATCCGATCCCTCTTCTTGGCTAATACCTGACAGATCATCCTTTATGATCCCTGACATCTTCCTTTATAATCCCTGGCAGATATTCCTTCATAATATCTGACAGATTTGGGTTGTAATTTTCCCCTCTTACTACCATCACTTCGGTTCAACCTTTATCACCTAATAATATTAATAATAGCAAAAACTTCCGTATTCGTTCATCGCTTACTCGGATCCGAACACAGCACTGAGTAGTGGGATAGGTACGAGACAATCAGATCAGGCAGAGTTACCTTCCCTCATGGTGCTTATGGTCTAAGGAAGAGGGAGAACAGGTATTTAATACCTGCTTTACATATAAGGAAACCGAATCATAGAGACACTAAGTAATTTGCTCAAAATTAAAAGAAAAATATACGGCATTTGTTAAGCGTTTACTATATGCCAGGCACTGTACTAAGTGCTGGACACGTTACTAAGCTCTGGATGGTCGTCATTCATTCATTCATTCATTCATTCATTCATTCATTCGTATTTATTGAGCGCTACTTTATGCTTGGAATGTACCATTTGGCAACAGATAGACACAATCCCTTCCCAACCATGGGCTCACAGTCTAAAAGGGGGAGACAGGCAGCAAAATAAAACAAGTAGACAGGAATCACTACCATCAAAATAGATAGAATCATAGATGAATACACATTATTAATAAAATAGAGTAATAACTAATATACACAAATATACACAAGTGCTGTGGGGAGGGGAAGGGGGTAGAGCAGAGGGAGGGAGTAGGAGTGATGGGAAGAAGAGGAGGGCAGAGGGAAAGGGAGGGCTCAGTGTGGGAAGGCCTCCTGGAGGAGGTGAGCTCTCAGTAGGGCTTTGAAGAGGGGAAGAGAGTTAGTTTGGCAGAGGTGAGGAGGGAGGGCGGTCCAGGACAGCGGGAGGACGTGGCCCAGGGGTCGACGGCGGGATAGGCGAGACCGAGGGACGGCGAGGAGGTGGGCGGCGGAGGAGCGGAGCGTGCGGGGTGGGCGGTAGAAGGAGAGAAGGGAGGTGAGGTAGGAGAGGACAAGGGCAAGGAGAGCTTTGAAGCCAAGAATGAGGAGTTTTTGTTGTATGCAAAGGTTGATAGGCAACCACTGGAGGTTTTTGAGGAGGGGAGTGACAGGCCCTCCCTATTGTTAGTTTGTTAGTTTGGAGGAAAGGTTAGAGAAAAACAAGATGGATTGCAAATTTGTAAACTAAGAGCTCCAGCAGTTGCCCAGCCAATTTCACGTCCAACCTAAAGTCCTTACTTCCAGCTTTCAGGCATTCAACCAGCTCCCTCCCCTGCCTCTATGATCTCCTACTACAACTCCAGGCTGCTCACTTCACTCCTCTGATGCCAAACTAATGCCCACTTGTACCTCAATCTCATCTGTCTCACTGATGACCTCTTGCCAATATCCTCCTTCTGGCCAGGAACTCCCTCCTCCTTCATATCCAACAGATCCCCACTCTCCCTAGCTTCAAAGCTGGCTCAGTGGAAAGAGCCCGGGCTTGGGGGTCAGAGGTCATGGGTTCCAGTCCCTGCTCCGCCGCTTGCCAGCTGTGTGACTTTGGGCAAGTCACTTCACTTCTCTATGCCTCAGTTACCTCATCTGTAAAATGGGGATTAAAACTGTGAGCCCCACGTGGGACAACCTGATCACCTTGTATCCCCCCCGATACTTAGAACAGTGCTTTGCACATAGTGAGCGCTTAAGGAATACCACTATTATTTTGGAAAAACAGCGTGGCTCAGTGGAAAGAGCCCAGGCTTGGGAGTCAGAGGTCATGGGTTCGAATTCCGGCTCTGCCACTTGTCAGCTGTGTGACTGTGGGCGAGTCACTTAACTTCTCTGTGCCTCAGTTACCTCATCTGTAAAATGGGGATTAACCGTGAGCCTCACGTGGGACAACCTGATTACCCTGTATCTACCCCAGCGTTTAGAACAGTGCTCCGCACATAGTAAGCGCTTAACAGATACCAACATTATTATAAATCTTCTGAGGCTCCAGGTCCTCTAGGATACCTATCGCCAAGTCCTGCTGACCTAAATTGTTCAACTCCTTTTGCTTCCATCAGATAGAGTTATATACCTCTGATCCAGACTCTGATGTTAACTCCTCGATCCTTCACCTTACTTCTGGAAGCTGTGACATTTCCATTTTCTTTTTCATCTGTGCACCTTGAAATTCTCCACTTTAAGTTATGTTGCAGATTATCTCTTTAGATATTTATTTAATTGAAACTACCTGCCGGTGACTTCCAAACGGCTTCCCTTTTCTACTCCAGTGCCCTTCCTTAACTAAGCTGTCGGAATGAATCATGAAAAGCATTGTGTTTACAGTGAAATGAAACACTCATCACACTAGGCTCTCGGTGCAATTCCGAGACGGCCAAAATCAGATCAAGTGTTGAAAGAAATGCGATAGGGTATTCAAACTAAAAGGCTGTGCATATTTCAGCTCTAATTCCAGGCCTCGCACTCCAAAGCCTTCCTCTAACTCGATCCAACGCCGACTTCCAGAATCGAACAGGACTGAATCCATCCGGGCCATGACCCTTTCAAAAGTTAGCCAAGTCTTTCATTGCTCGATAGTCTGTAGACTTCTGCTTCCTCCATTCACTTAAAAGACGCTGAAACGGCCCGCAGCCGAGGGTCGGTTTATCATAATCACGACCTCGGTCCCATATCCAAAATGATGCACT
Source organism: Ornithorhynchus anatinus (assembly GCF_004115215.2). NCBI lineage: Eukaryota > Metazoa > Chordata > Mammalia > Monotremata > Ornithorhynchidae > Ornithorhynchus > Ornithorhynchus anatinus. The sequence continues at coordinate 136,428,544 of NC_041728.1, forward strand.
CATTCATTCATTCATTCATTCATTCATTCATTCAATCACTATTTACTGAGCGCTTCCTGTGTGCAGAGCACTGTACTAAGTGCTTGGGAGAGAACGATGTGACGATAAGCGGACGCATTCCCTGCCCACCATGGGCTTCCAGTCTAGAGGGAGAGGCAGACATTAATATAAATACACAAATTATAGATATGGACGTTAGTGCTGTGAGGCCGGGATGGGGAATGAATAAAGGAAGCAAGTCGGGGCGACGCAGAAGGGAGTAGGAGAAGAGGAAGAGAGGGCTTAGTGAGGGAAGGCCTCTTGGGATGTGCCTTCGATTAGGCTCTGAATTGGGGGGGATGAATTGTCTGTCCCTCACCTACTCTACCCTCTAGAATGTAAACTCGTTGTGGGCAGGGATTGTGTCTGTTTACTGTTGTCCTCTCCCAAGCACTTAGTACAGTCTGCACACAGTAAACACTCAATAAATACGATTGAATGAAGAAATGAATGAATGGATACTCTCCGTAGCCTCCGCCCCGCCGCTAAACCACAACTATTGATCAGAAATGCAGCTGCTATTGCCTACAGTTTGTCCCTTCCCTCTTCCCCTGAACCCAGATCCATTGCCGAGGGAAACGTCTGGCAGTCGCAGCCTCACCGCCCTGCGTGCTGTAGACGCGCCCGTCACCGAGGCCGAGCAGGCTGCCTTTCCTCCCCTCCGATCCAGGGCCGACACCAGCTCCCCTCCGCCCCCACTGAGGAGGCCCGGTCCTGTCACGCTTTCCGCCACTCCGGCAGGAGGGAGAAGAAACCGCCTACAGATTCATTTAGCAGGAAAGCTAGGGGCTGTGGAGGCCATTGCTGTGAACTCGGAATCACGTGGAGAAATTCTGGTCCTTATTCCACAGCTCCCTCCTGACTTTTGTTTGGATTTTGCATCTTGCAAATTTGTCCTTGTCCTTTACGCTCCTTTAGCGGTTTAGTGTTCATTTTTCCCGCTTTGTCTATCTCCTGTCCTACCCTCCAGCGCTACCTATATTCACAGACTGTGAGCCTCTCAAGGGACAGTGTCTGGGTCTAATTCCCACCTGTATATTTTTTCCCAGAGCTTAGTACAGTGCTCTGCACTAAGTGCTTTTTTAAATAGTACTTTTTTAAGTGCTTACTATGTACCAAGCACTTTTCTAAGCGCTGGGGTAGATACAGGTTAATCAGGTTGGACACAGTCCCTGTTCCACATGGGGCTCACGGTCTTAATGCCCCTTTTACAGATGAGGTAACTGAGACCCAGAGAAGTGAAGGTACTTGCCCAAGGTCACAGAGCAGACCCGTGGCAAAGCAGGGATTAGAACCCAGGTCTTTCTGACTCCCAGGCCCATGCTAAGAGGTCAGAGGTCATGAGTTCGAATCCCAGTTCTGCCACTTAGCTGTGTGACTGTGGGCAAGTCATTTCACTTCTCTGTGCCTCAGTTACCTCATCTGTCAAATGGCGATTAACTGTGAGCCTCACGTGGGACAACCTGATTACCCTGTATCTACCCCAGCGCTTAGAACAGTGCTCTGCACATAGTAAGTGCGTAACAAATACCAACTTTATTATTATTATTATGATTACTAAATCCACTACACCATGCTGCTTCTCTAAGTGCTTAAGTGCCGTGTCCACCCTGATTAACCTGTATCTACCCCAGCGCTTAGAACAGGGCTCGTCAAACCTCTTCCCCCCAGAAATATGAGCCTTTTTCCGTATTTTCCCATGACTTAAAAATACACTCCTTTGCGATAAGAAAATAGTAGAGAATTCCAGCAATAATAAATAGACGGATCTGTCCATCTGCAGTGGAGGACCGAGGTCAAAGCATTCTAAGTATGGACTCAGCGCGCTCTCTGCAAGACAGGTAATGGAGACAGGATGAGGCCAGCGAGAGACAAAAGGAGTGGCTCTGGGTTTTTACATCATGTTTCTGGAGAACAGGGAATTATTAATAATAAAAAAATTGTGGTATTTGTTAAGTGCTTACTATGGGCCAAGCACTGTACTGAGTGCTGGGGGAGATACAAGATGATCGGGTCCCACGTGGGGCTCACAGTCAAAGTAGAAGGGAGAAAGAATACTGAATCCCCATTCCGTAGATGAAGGAACTGAGATACAGAGAAGTAAAGTGACTTTCTCAAGGTCACACAGCAGGTACGTGGCGGAGTCGGGATTAGAACCGGGGTTCTCCGATTCCCGGCCCCATGCCCTTTCCACTAGGCAACGCCGCTTCTCGTGAATGCAGGGGATCTACTCTCGGAAAGTAAACGGAGCAGCCTCCTCTCTGCTCCAACCACAGTCCTCTCGTTTCCAGCCTACGTCCTGGTTTCTCTACAGGAGGAAAACGTGGCCTAGTGGATAAATCATAGATCTTGGTGTCAGAAGGACCTGAGTTCTAATCCCAGCTCTACCACTTGCCTGCTGTGTGACCTGGGTAGGTCACTTAACTTCTCTGTGCCTCGGTTACCTCATCTGTAAATTGGGAATTAAAGGACTGTGTCCAACCTGATTAGCTTCTACCTACCCCTGTGCTTAGTTCAGTGCCCGGCACACAGTAAGCACTGAACAAATACCGTATATATGAGAGACTGAACAGATCCCTGAAAAGTTTTAGCCCTGGAATTAGGCATCTGATCCTTCGAGCCACACTCTCGGGGTTCTAGCCTCCAGATTACCACACCACATTTCCTGATAAAACACTCTAACATCGTTTCTAAATTTCTAAACTCCAGTGTCCCAGAATCAATATACATGGTCTACTTCACTCATGACCCATTCCTAGCCAACGACCAGGCTGGTGTTTACCCTCTATACTCAGAGCCAGAGGTCAGCGTTTAGACCACGATCAGTCAATCGATCGATCACATTTATTGAGCACTTACTGTGTGCAGAGCACTGAACTAAACACTTGGAAGAGTACAATATAACGGCATTGGTAGACACATTCCCTGCCCACAAGGAGCTTACAGTCTAGGGGGAGAGAAATATATTTACATAAATAAAGTATGGATATGGACGTAAGTGCCGTGGGGCTGAGGGAGGGGTGAATGAAGGAAGCAAATAAAGGAATAAAGGAAGTGTAAGGCGAGGGAGAAGGGAATGGGAGAAGAGAGGAAAGGGGGCATTTAGTCAGGGAAGGCCTCTTGGAGGAGTTGTGTCAGTGGCAAGAGCCCGGGTTTGGGAGTCCGAGGTCATGGGTTCGAATCCCGGCTCTGCCACTTGTCGGCTGTGTGACTGTGGACAAGTCACTTCACTTCTCTGTGCCTCAGTTACCTCATCTGTCAAACGGGGATGAAGACTGTGAGCCTCTCGTGGGACAAACTGATTACCCTGTATCTCCCCCAACACTCAGAACAGTGCTCTGCACATAGTGAGCGCTTAACAAATACCAACATTATTATTGAATAAGGTTTTGAAGTAAGGGAGAGTGATGGCGATACAAGCAGAGTGTGAGGCGGTCACGCGGCAGGGAGGGGGAAGGCTCCCAGCAGGTTCTATCCTGGGAGTGTTGGCCGGCAGTGAACCAAAGCAGCCCTTTGCCTCGCCAAGAATCATCCAGCGGAGAGATGTCCCGCAGGAGAGGGTTGCTCTCTGACAGAGTCGAAAGAGTTTTTGATCTGAGAATTTTCCTCACGTTAATTCACAGAATTAGTCTAAAAAAATGCAGATGGTTTGGGTTTGGCTCGGATGAGGCAGGGGAGTTTATGCGAAAGCAAACACTACCGCCTTTCTAGCTGTTTAGAATGAAAACAGTGACCCGGCCCTCGTTCTGGGTGACAGACTGGAGTGGGAACCAGCTCGGTTTGGTTCATCATATCGAGCTTATCTTTATTCAAACACTATTTTTCTTGGGAGCCCAGAAGCATTAAAAGTTCCCCTACTCTCTCCCCCAACTCCGCTCTCTCGCTTCCTCTTTCGTGAACAAAGGGTTTGCCTCTCTCAGTTTGGTGGTGACCCCAGCTCGCAGGAAGGCCTCAGCAAGATATCCAGCCAGTGTCTCTTTCCTTTGATGTCTTCTGACTGGCCCTTCTGGGTCCGAGAGGCGAGGAGGAGGTATCCGTAAGGCTCTGTTTAGGACTGCTCTACTCTCCCGCGTTATCACCGAGCAGACGTGCTGCACATTCGTAACTGTGGAAATGCTTTTTGCTCATTTGAACTAGCGACTGGGTCAGTGGGGATAATTGATCTACACTGAACCATTAGTTTCCCATTAGGAAAACTGAGGGAAATGACAAGCAAATAGCTGAAGCAGAAACCACTCCCAGCAAACCAGAGGAGTTCCTCTTGTGTACTCAATCAGTTAATGGTATTTATTGAGAACTTTCTGTGTAAGGTGAGCCTGTTGGGTAGGGATTGTTTCTATTTGTTGCCGAATTGTACTTTCCAAGGGCTTAGTACAGTGCTCTGCACACAGTAAGCACTCAATAAATACGATTGAATGAATGAATGAATATTCATTTATTGTGGTGAATCCCTGCCACAAGGAATTTACAGTCTACAAAACACACACACACGTGTTTATTTTGGGTGTCTATTTGGACAGGACTTGTTTCCTAGCCAAAGGTTGCTGCATTTTTCTTATTTACTTCAAATATCCATTTTCTCAGTTATTTCCCTGGGACAGACAATGAAGGGCAAACACCAGTCTCCTCTTAAAAGCTGCTTACTCACCATTTCAATTTACAAAACTGGAGTTCTCAATATTCTCAGGTCCAGGTTCACTGAAATGGGACAGGAAAACGGCCAGTGTCCTGCACATTTGTAACTGTGGAAATGCTTTTCGTTTGATCCAACGAGTGATTCGTTCCCAAACGTCCCATGAGTCAGTGGAGATATTTATCTATCCTGAACCAATAGGGAACCTGAGATAAATGACAAGCAACTGACTTAACCAGAGGACACCGACCTGAATATCCCATCTCACTTTAACTCTCCCCTTTGGGTCGGGGCATTTTCCCCTGGACCTTTTCCCTCCAAAGCATCATTTGGATTTTTTTTAATGGATTTTGTGAAGTGCTATGTGCCAGGCACTGTACTAAGTGCCGGAGTAGATACAATCAGGTGGGACGCACTCCATAACGCACAGGGGGCTCACAGTTTTAATCCCCATTTTACAGACGAGGTAACTGAGGCCCAGAGAAGTGAATTGACCAACGTCACAGAGCGGACATCTGGTGGAGCTGGGATTAGAACCCAGTTCCTTCTGACTCCCAGGCCTGTACTCCATCCATTAGGCCACACTGCTTCTTTAAGGAATGCCCAGAATTCTCCCAGGCATATCACAGCTTTAGTAGTAGTGCTTTAGGAGAAGCAGCGTGGCTCAGCGAAAAGAGCGTGGGCTTCGGAGTCAGGGGTCATGGGTTCGACTCCCGGCTCTGCCACTTGTCAGCTGTGTGACTGTGGGCAAGTCACTTCACTTCTCTGGGCCTCAGTTACCTCATCTGTCAAATGGGGATTAACTGTGAGCCTCACGTGGGACAAACTGATTACCCTGTATCTGCCCCAGCGCTTAGAACAGTGCTCTGCACATAGTAAGCGCTTAACAAATACCAACGTTATTATTATTAGTCTAGGTTCTGGCAATAATGCTGTCTTTGAAGAATTAAAAATCTTTATACTCTATCACTTCCCCAATCTGCAAATTATTTCAACATCCATCTTCCCCTGAAACTGCAACTCCTTGAGGGTAATAATAATCATGTTGGTATTTGTTAAGCGCTTACAATGTGCAGAGCACTGTTCTAAGTGCTGGGGGGGATTTACAGGGTCATCAGGTTGTCCCACGTGAGGCTCACAGTCTTCATCCCCATTTTACAGATGAGGGAACTGAGGCCCTGAGAAATGAAGTGACTTGCCCACAGTCACACAGCTGACAAGTGGCAGAGCTGGGATTCAAACTCTTGACCTCTGACTCCAAAGCCCATGCTCTTTCCACTGAGCCATGCTGCTTCTCTAAACTGATCTAGATCTAGCTGATCTAGGGTAGGGATCATATGTACCCACTCTATTATATTGTACTTTCCCACGCGCTTAGTACAGTGCTTAAAAACGGTCACACCAAACTCCCGTTACCCGAATCAACGGTTTTTTGTTTGTCTGTTTATTTTATATCTCCCGCCCCTTTCTTGGGTGGCTTCTTGGCTGAATCTCTACATCCTTTTTAAGTGTTTCAGAATCAATTGAAAAGCTCTAGAAAAAAATATTGCCCCTGAAATTCAGTGTAATGGAGGCAACCATCTATAAAATAAACATAGCGTGGTTCAACGGAAAGAGCACAGCTTTGGACGTCAGAGGTCATGGGTTTTAATCCTGGCTCCTCCACTTGTCTGCTGTGTGACCTTGGGCAATTCACTTCATTTCTCTGAGCCTCGATTACCTCATCTTGAAAATGGGGTTTAAGACTGTGAACCCCATGTGGGACAACCTGATTACCTTGTATGTACCCCAGTGCTTAGAACAGTGCTTGGGACATAGTAAGCACTTAACAAATTCCATCATCATTATTATTATACATATATATATATATATTTATCTAGGTAGAAATGTTCTGGAAAGAGAAATCCCTTGAGAATCATAAAATATTCTAGTTTCTTTGCCCGTGAGGAAGGAAGTTTGATTCGCAGGCTATTTTTCTTTTTCCTATTAAAGTTGCTTAGCAACTATTTCCCACCTGTTCTCCATCAACTTTGCTACGGTGGTTACTTCACAAGCTGCTTCCTTTACAGTGCGACCTGAAACGATTGAAGAAGTTTCTCCTTCCCTCTCCCCAAAATATAAATAGAGAAGAAAGCTTTTTTTTTCAGGTGCCGTAATGCGATTTTCCCAAGAGTTGCACTTTTTCAACCAATAGACGGTGATAAGGATGAGGTCAAAAAAAATTTTTCTTTTAATGTTGGTATGCGTATGCCGTGATGATGCTAACGGTGATAATCGCTCTCCGGAAATGAGAATTGCAATCGCTAGATGTATAAACTTCTCGTGGGCAGGGATTGGGTCGGCCGACTCTATCGTACTGTACTTTCCCAAGCACTTAGCACAGTGCTCTGCACCCAGACGTCATTCAATGGATGTCATTGATTGATTATTTTTTTAATGGTATTTGTAACGCGCTTACTATGTACCAGGCACCGGACTAAGCACTGGGGTAGATCCAAGCTAATCAGATCGGACACAGGCCCTGTCCCACATGAGGCTCACAGTCTTAATCCCCATTTTAAAGACGAGGGAACTGAGCCACAGAGAAGTGACGTGATTGATTGAAGGATTTCATGACTGAAATGAATATCCGCCACACTCTGGTATCGACTGTCCTTGGATTATGGCTGCAGTTGTTACCCGTGGCCCTTCGGTTTTTTGCCCATCACTTTAGATGAGAAAAAACCCACTCCATGTCCAACTGCTGCAGAGAAAGTTAATAATAATGAATGTGGTATTTGCTAAGCGCTTGCATGTGCCAGGCACCTTGTACTAAGCACTGGGGTAGCGTGACTCAGAGAAGCAGCGTGGCTCGGTGGAAAGAGCCCGGGCTTGGGAGCCAGAGGTCATGGGTTCGAATCCCGGCTCTGTCAGCTGTGTGACTGTGGGCAAGTCACTTTACTTCTCTGTGCCTCCGTTCCCTCCTCTGTAAAATGGGGATGAAGACTGTGAGCCTCACGTGGGACAACCTGATCACCCTGTATCTACCCCAGCGCTTAGAACAGTGCTCTGCTCATAGTAAGCACCTAACAAATACCAATATTGTTATTATTATTACAAGATAATCAGGTCAGACACAGTCCCTGTCCCACATAAGGCTCACAGTCTTAATCCCCATTTTCGAGATGAGGTAACTGAGGCCCAGAGAACTGAAGGTACTTGCCCTAGGTCACACAGCAGACAAGTGGAGGAGCCGGGATCGGAACCAAGGTCCTTCTGACTCCCAGGCCTATGCTCTATCTGGTAGCATCTAGTATGTATCTACTTCGTGAGAAGCAGCATGGCTTAGTGGACAGAGCACAGGCCTGGGAGTCAGAGGTCGTGGGTTCTAATCCCAGCACCGCCACTAGTCTGCTGTGTGACCTTAGGCAAGTTACTTCACTTCTCTGTGCATCAGTTACCTCAGATGTAAAATGGGGATTGAGATTGCGAGCCCCATGTGGGACAGGGACTGTGTCCAACCCAATTTGCTTGTACCCACCCCGGCACTCAGTACAGTGCCTGGCACATAGTAAGCGCTTAACAAATACCATAACTCTTATTAAACCACACTGCTTCTCTATCACTGTCCTCAATTCACTAGATCACTCTCCATCACCGTTGTCAATTCTCTAGATCGCGCTCCGTCGCCGTTGTCATTCCACGGTCCGCGACTATCCCGAATCATTTGCAATTTTGCAAGTGCCTCTCCAAAACCCTCATAATCTTTTGCACCCATTCTCGGGTGGGGGCTGGGAGAGCACATTCAGCCCTCTTCAGTTATTCCTGAAACACTGCCTCCGGGATGTCTTAGACACCAGCAAAGCCTTATCCTGAACATATGGGGTGTTAAGGAAATGCTGCACAATTTCAAAGATGTCATCGTTTCCATTTCCAAAGAAAAGGATGATGTTTTTAGTGTTTCCCGTTTGCCGACTGGATTCTAGCCAGCGGCCTATGGACCGATGTTGTTCGGCCCTGGCGACCTATCAATTGGCAACCCGTCGATAGCATCGATTAGTAACCATTCCCCATCTCTTGCCCCTAATGACCTGGCCACATGCTTTACTGAGAAAATTGAAACCATCGGGCATGATTTTCCTAAAATCTCCCCTGCTCCTCTCCAGTTCCTCCCATCTCCTGCCCCTTCTTTGACTTGTCCATCTTTCCCAGCACTTCCTCAAGAGAAGATCTCAAAATCTACCCCTTCCACCTGCTGGTCCCCCCACCCCCTCATTCCGCCATCTTCAACCGTTCCCTTTCCAATGGCTCCTTCCCACCGCTTTCAAACGTGTTCGTTCATTCATTAATATTAATTGTGGCATCTGTTCAGCGCTCACTATGTGCCAGGCACTGTTCTAAGGAATGGGGTAGATACAAACTAATCAGTTTGGAAACAGTCCATGTCCCACATGGGACTCACGGTCTTAATCTCCATTTTATAGATGAGGTAATTGAGGCACAGAGAAGTTAAATGACTTGCCCAAGGTCAATCAGCAGACGAGTGGCAGAGCCAGGATTAGAGACCATGGCCTTTTGACTTCCAGGCCCATGCTTTATCCGGGCTGCTTCTCGTTAAATGCTCGGTAAATATGATCGATTGATCGATCGATCTCCCTAATAGTAATAAGGATAATAATGGCAATTGTTAAGCACTCACTAGGTGTCAGGCACTGTTCTAAGCACTGGGAGAGATACAAGTTAATTGGGTTGGACACAGTCCCTGTCCCACATCGAGTTCACAGACTGAAACCCCATTTTAAAGATGAGAGAAGTGAGGCAACAGTGAAGTGAAGCGACTTACCCGAGGTCACACAGCAGACAAGTGGCAGAGCCAGGATTAGAGCCCAAGACCACCCGACTCCCAGGCCTCTGCTCTATCCATTAGACCACAGCACTGTAGGCTGCCCACAAGTGCAGAGGCGCCCGGAGCCTGTTCACTTCTAATCCTCACCCGAGGGATTCAACCCCAAATTCACGGGGAAGGCACCGAGACACGTTGGTCCGTCCGGCACCTCCTCCACGGGGATGAAACCTATCACGAGAAATCCTTGGAAGCGGCTTTCAAAATATCATTTGGCCCTCAAACCCACTGTTCGACCTTTAAAACTTGCTCCGGCTTCACCGGTGCCACCTCCTTCTCACCCCACCTCCTCTCGTTGCTCTTGGACCGGTAGACGCGGCGGAGCATCAGCCTTGCCTGTTGGCAGAGACCCGGGCTGAGATGCCACCCTGCTTCTCCAGAGAACATCAGCTGCTCAGAAGCCGGGGAAACCGCAATGGAGAATAAACCAGATAAATGCGGTGTCGAGCGCCTGGAAAGGGTTGATCTGGTCACAGGGGCTTTGAAGTGATTATCTTCGGGGTCCACGGTCAAGCCCGTTGTTCCCCAAAACCTTTTTCTCCACCTGACGGTACCAACAGTGTTGACGACGCCACACCCTTCTCCCTTTCTCTGAATCGTGCGACCTTATCCGTGCTTCCTCACTCTCTCTCAACTCTCACGTTCAGGCTGTCACCAAATCCTCTTGGTTTGACCCCCCACCGCATTTCCCGGATCTGCACCGGCATTGAGGTCGGGGGCTCCTACTGCTGATGGCGCGGTAGTCAAACGTGGGGAATACCGCGGTGAAGGAGCCGGAGAATGCGGTGGGTCAGGCGGCTCCTTGCTGTAACACAAAAAGGCAGTTATCAGGAGCCACACGATAGTAATAACAATTATTATGGTATTTGTTAAGCGCTTACTATGTTCCAGGCACTGTACTAAGCGCTGGGGTGGACACAGGAAGATCATGTTGGACACAATCCCTGTTCCACCTGGGGCTCACAGTCTCAATCCCCATTTTACCCATGAGGTAACTGAGGCCCAGAGAAGTGAAGTGACTCGCCCGACGTCACACAGCAGACAAGAAGCGGAGCCGGAATTAGAACCTTCGATCTTCTGACTCCCCGGCCCGCGCTCTATAATAATAATGGTTTTTGTTAATAATAATAACGATGGCATTTGTTAAGCGCTTACTAGGTGCCAAGCACTGTTCTAAGTGCTGGGGGAGATACAAGGCGGTCGGGTTGTCCTACGGGGGGCTCACAGTCTTCATTCGAGAAGCAGCGCGGCTCAGTGGAAAGAGCCCGGGCTTGGGAGTCAGAGGTCGTGGGTTCTAATCCCGGCTTGCCAGCTGTGTGACTTTGGGCAAGTCACTTAACTTCTCTGGGCCTCAGTTACCTCATCTGTAAAATGGGGATGAAAACCGTGAGCCCCACGTGGGACAACCTGATCGCCTCGTATCCCCCCAGCGCTTAGAACGGTGCTCTGCACATAGTAAGCACTTAACAAATACCACCATTATTATTATTCATTCCCATTTTCCAGATGAGGTAACTGAGGCCCAGAGAAGTTGAATGACTTGCCCAAGATCACACAGCAGATAAGTGGCAGAGCCGGGATTAGAACCTACAACCTCTGACTCCCAAGCCCGGTCTCTTGCCACTAAACCACGCTACTTCTATCCACTACGCCACGCTGTTTCCCACAGTACATAGTTCAAGCGCTTAGTACGGTGCTCTGCACATAGTAAGCGCTCAATAAATACGATTGAACGGACGAATGAAAGTACATAGAACACGGAAGGGTGAGGGGATGAGGACACAGTTTCAGGCACAAAGGAGAAAGGAAAACAGGGCTGCAACAGAGAACAGATCATCCCCTCGCCTCCAGGAAAAGCGTTGTTATGGGCAATATCGAAGGAGTAGGATTCACTCCTTCATTCAGTAATATTTACTGAGCGCTTACTATGTGCAGAACACCGTATTAAGCGCTTGGAATGGACGATTCGGCAACAGAAAGAGACAATCCCTGCCCAGTGACGGGCTCACGGTCTAATCGTGATAGGATAACTAGGATAACTGCCACCCACTAACAAGAATAATAATAATGTTGGAAGTGTTAAGCACTTACTACGTGCAGAGCACTGTTCTAAGCGCTGGGGTAGATACAGGGGAATGAGGTTGTCCCACGTGAGGCCCACAGTCTCCATCCCCATTTGACAGATGAGGGAACTGAGGCCCAGAGAAGTGAAGTGACTCGCCCACAGTCACACAGCTGACAAGGGGCGGAGTTGGGATTCGAACCCATGACCTCTGACTCCCAAGCCCGGGCTCTTTCCCCTGAGCCCCGCTGCTTCTCTACAACTACCAACACGTATACACTCCTCTGGACAATCGGCCCAAGGAGGTCATCCTAGCTGACTCTTTCGCAAAAACCACATGGCCTCCCCACCAGGAGACACCCTGAAATAACGTGGACACACCTCGGTAACGCCCCAGACCACCCGGATTGACATCAGAGGTGAGAAAACCCACCTTCAGGGAGGAACTGGGGGGTTGGAGGGTGTAAAATGTGGGTGGCAGGGAATGTCGCTCTTTACTGTTACGTTGTCCTCCCATTCGTTCGTCGAGCGTATTCATTGAGCGCTTACTACGTGCAGAGCACCGTACTAAGCGCTTGGAATGGACAATTGGGCAACAGATAGAGACCGTCCCTGCCCAGTGACGGGCTCACGGTCCGGTACAGTGTTCGGCACACAGGAAGCGCTCGATTAATATGATTGAATGAATGGTCCTTTAGAGTGTCAGCCCCATGGGGGACCGGGACGATGACTAATTCCTACCTGTGTAGTCTCTTTCGGCCCTCGGTACAAAGCTCTACACATAGTAAGCACCTAATAAATTCCCAGTCGTATTTTGGGAGTGCTGACTGTGTGCAGAGCACCGTACTAAGCGCTCGGGAAGTACAATTCAGCAACAAATAGAGACAATCCCTCCCCACACAGGCACACAATCCAGTGGTCTTGGCTTTGCGGGTTGGAATCCACTGGTCCCAACACCATTCATTCAATCATATTTAGTGCTGAGTGTGTGCAAAGCACTGTACTAAGCGCTTGGGAGAGTACACTACAGCACCAGTGTCCAGGCGAGCCAGGAAACCGCACTGTTGTGGACCTCATGATGTAACGTTTTGTTCTTGATCGTTATTTATTAATACCGGGGTGACAAGTAGAGCCATTCTTTCTTTTGGGGGAATTCTCTTACGGGAACATCTGTAAGCTCGTAGTGGGCAGGGAATGTGTCTGTTTATTGTTGTATAATTATTATTATTATCATTACTAATTGTATTCTCCCAAGCGCTCTGAACACAGTAAGCACTCAATACGATACGATAGAATGAATAAACGAATCTGAACGTCGTTGATGGGTTGTGGTCATCGGCAATATCTGCCCTTTTCTCGCCACCCAAAAAGCCAAGACCCTGGTCCGGGCACTTCAGTCGATCGGTCAATCAGTCAAGGGTATTTATTGAACACTTACTATGTACAGAGCACTGTAATAAGCATTTGGAAAAGTACAACAGAGTTGGTAGATTCAGTCCCTGCCCACAGGAATCTACAGTCTACGGAAGAGACATTTATTGTTGTACAGTGCCCTGCACGCAGTAAGCACTCTATAAAGATAATAATAATAATAATTGTGGTATTTGTTAAGCCCTTACTTTGTGCCGAACACTGTTCTAAGCAGTGGGGCAGATACAGGGTAATCAGGTTGTCCCACACTGGGCTCACACTCTAAATCCCCGTCTTTCAGATGACGCAACAGGCTTCTCTGTAGAAGTGAAGTGGCTTGCCCAAGGTCACACAGCTGACGAGTGACAGAGCTGGGATTAGAACCCACGACTCCTGACTCCCAAGCCTGAGTTCTTGCCATCAAGCCATGAATTCAAATCGGTCAGAAGGGACACTTGTTAGAGGCCGCATGGCCCAGTGGATCGAGCACGGGCCCGGGAGTCAGAAGGACCTGGGTTCTAATTCCGGCTTCGTCACTTCGGGTGACCTTGGGCAAATCACTTCACTTCTCTGTGCCTCAGTTCCCTCATCTGTAAAATGGGAATTAAGATTGCGAATCCTACGTGGGACGGGGACTGGTCCAACCTGATTAGTTTGCTTTTACTCCGGCGCTTAGAACAGTGTTTGACACATAGTAAGGGTTTAACGAGTACCATCATGATCGCATCCTAGAGCCCACTGGCCTCCCTGCCTCCAGTCTCTCCCTTCTCCGTTCCTTGCTGGACTCCGCTGCTCGAGTCCTTTTTTTCTGAGGTGGAGCTTCAGAAGGGGTTTGAAGATGAAGAGAGCTGTGACCTGGGGGTTCTGAAGCAGGGGAGGGAGCTCCGGGCAGGAAGATGAGCCTGAGCATGTCTGCTGGGTGACCTTGGGCAAATCACTTCACTTCTCTGGGCCTCGGTTACCTCATCTGTAAACTGGGATTGAAACTGGGAGCCCCACATGGGACAGAGACTGTGTCCAACCTGATTTGCTTGGATCAGCCCCACTGCCTGGCATACAGTAAGCACTTAACAAATACCACAAGTATTATAATAATAATAATAATAATGATGATGATGATGGTATTTGACAAGCGCTTGTCACTTAACTTCTCTGTGCCTCAGTTACCTCATCTGTAAAAACGGGGATTAAAAAAATGTGAGCCCCAAAAGGGACAGTCTGATTCCCCTGTATCTACCCCAGCGCTTAGAACAGTGCTCTGCACATACTAAGTGCTTAACAAATACCAACATTAGGGAAGCAGCGGGGCTCAGTGGAAAGAGCCCGGGCTTGGGAGTCAGAGGTCATGGGTTCGAATCCCGGCTCTGCCACTTGGCAGCTGTGTGACTGTGGGCAAGTCCCTTAACTTCTGGGTCTCAGTTACCTCATCTGTAAAATGGGGATGAAAGACTGTGAGCCTCATGTGGGACAACCTGATTACCCTGTATCTCCCCCAGCGCTTAGAACAGCGCTCTGCACGTAGTAAGCGCTTAACAAATACCAACATTTATTTTATTTATTTATTAATTTCTCTGTTTCCTCATCTGTAAACTGAGAACTAAATGCTTGTTCTCCTTCCTTCTCAGACTAAGAGCTCCATTTAGGACTGGGACTGTGTCCAACCTGATTAACTTGCATCTACCTTTCGAACGGTGCTTGACACATAGCGAGAGCTTAATAAACACCATATTAAAAGAGGTAGGGGACCCAAAATAGAGCTCTAGGAGACACCCAGACTAAGAGAGTTAGAGCAAAAGAGACTGAGAAGGGGACACCGGAAACAACATTGTGTGGAGCCCAGGCCTGGGAGTCAGAAGGACCCGATTTCGAATCCCAGCTCCGCCACTTGCCTCCTGTGTGATGTTGGGCAAGTCTCTTCACTTCTTTGGGCCTCAGTCCCCTCATCTGTGAAATGGAGATGGAGACTGTGAGCCCCGTGTGGGTCAGGGACTGTGTCCAACCTGATTCATTTGTCTCTACCCTCGTGCTTTGAACAGTACTTGACCCATAGTAAACGCTTAACAAATATTGTTCATTATTATAATTAGAGGAACCATAATGCTAAACTGAGACTGCATAGCGTTTTCCGGAGAGAGTAGTCCACTGGGACAGAGACAGCTGAGACGTCATCGTAAACAGAACTTGAAGAGAGTAAAAGCTTTCTTCACGTTGAACGGCTATCCGGTGGCGCGTGGAAAGAGAAAGTGGAAAACAGAATTCAAAAAGTCAGCATCGACTTCGGCGGACGGAAAGAATTTGGGGATCACAGGATGACAGACTCATTCATTCATTCATTCACTAAATCTTATTTATTTGAGCGCTTACCCTGTGCAAAGCACCGTAAGTACTAAGTGCTTAGCACTGTACTGATTCCAGACCAAGTCGAAGGTCTATGTAGCCGTAGTGGTTTAGGAAACCTAAACTTGCCACCGAAACAGTGGATTCTTGAGCCGTTGAACCAACTTCCTCGTGCAACACACTCTGCCTCAGATGGCAGCATGACATTACCAGACAGAGGGTCCACGAATATGCTTCCCAACCCTGCTTTGCTGGGAGGGAAAAATGGGGCGAGTGAGTGAGGCCAAATAAGGGACTGTGCTCCAGCTGAAATTGGGTACGTGGGAACAACGAGGTCCAAAGATACATTTTAAAGTCAAAGGGCAGCACAGGCTCACGCCATTCGGTATAGCCGTGGACTTTTTAAAAAAATTGTATTTGTTAAGCGCTTCCCGTGTTCCGGACGCTCTACTGAACGCTAGGGTAAAGACGAGCTAATCGGGTTGGATACAGTCCATGTCCCTCGTGGGGCTCACGGTCTTAATCCCCATTTTACAGATGAGGTAACTGAGGCCCAGAGAAGTGAAGTGACTTGCCCACAGTCACACGGCTGACAGGTGGCAGAGCCAGGATTACTACAGTGACTGGCACGTAGTAAGCACTTAATAATAATTATGGCATCTGTTAAGTGCCTCCCGTACGCCGGGCACGACCCTGTCCCCCCTGTGGCTCACAGTCTTAATCCCCATTTTGCAGATGAGGTAACTGAGGGCCAGAGAATTTAAGTGACTTGCCCAAGATCACACAGCAGACAAGTGGCGGGATCAGGATTAGAACTCAGGTCCTTCTGACTCCCAGGCCCGGGCGCTAGCCTGGCCCTTAGAGATCTGCAGCTGTTCTCCTGGAGGAGAGATCTGGCGAAGATGAGAAGGCCAAAAGACAGGGGTGAAAACGGCAACAGGCACTTCCAGAGGCCTTTGAAACAAAATGGCCAGCGACCTTTACCTGCGACTTCACCTGCAACACGGCAAACGCTTCGTCAACTTGGACGATTTGTCAACTCTAGACCGGAAGCTCGTTACGGGCAGGGAACGTGACTGTCGCTTGTTGCACTGTACTCTCCCAAGTTCTTAGTACAGCGCTCTGCCCACTGGAAGCGCTCAATAGATACGATTGAATGAATGAAAGAACGAATGAACTTTCTGAGTTCAAGGTTCCTTAACGTTGGCATTTGTTAAGCGCTTACTATGTGCAGAGCACTGTTCTAAGCGCTGGGTTAGGTACAGGGGGATCAGGTTGTCCCACGTGAGGCTCACAGTCTTAATCCCCATTTTACAGATGAGGTAACTGAGGCAGCGAGAAGTAAAGTGACTTCCCACAGTCACACCTCTGACAAGTGGCAGAGTCGGGATTTGAACCCGCGACCTCTGACTCCCAAGCCCGGGCTCTTTCCACTGAGCCACGCTCCTTCACGAATGAGGAATGAAATACAGTTGATATACTAAGGATAACTCTGTTTTTTGTCAAGTCCTTACTCTGTGACAAGCCCCGGGTCAGATACAAGATAATCAGGTCAGACATAGTCCTTATCCCGCAGTCTAAAGTGAGAGGGTGATCGGGGATTCCATCCCCATTGTTCCAGAGGAGGAAACTGAGGCACGGAGAAGTGAAGAGACTTGTCCAAGGTCACACCACAAGCTAGTTGTAGAGCTGGGATCAGAACCCAGGCTCCCCGATTCCCAGGTCCCTGATCTTTCCACACTCCTTCTCGCTACTTCTTACGTGCCAACATAACGTCGTGTAAGTTATAAACTCAAACAAGCATGAAATTAACCTTTACTTATTTCTTCTTGGCTGAGTTGGGATTGCTTACTGTTTAAATTGAACAATGATAAAACCCTTCAGCTGATCAACATCATCCTCTCCCCGGAGACACAGAGAAGAAGGCCGGAAGCCAATTTGGCCTTTAGTCCGCATTTCCAGCACCCTCGAGATGCACAAATATTGAACAGAATAAACACAACAAATCTTTTATGAGAACCTTTGCCACAGATATCCAACTTCCTCCTTGCCTCCACCCTCTCCCCTCTCCGGTCCATATCTCACGCCTCCGCCCAAATGATTTTTCTAAAATAATCATTCTGTGCACGCCTCCCTACTCCTCCAAAACCTCCCAAGATTGCCCATCTATCTCCTCCTCAAACAGAAACTCTTCACCACCGGCTTTAAAGTACTCAATCGGTTCTGTCCTCGGCGAAGAGCAAGTGCCCCAAAATGCGACCGATTGACTGGCTTTGTGCTGGTGAGCCGGGGAATGATAGGAGTTGGATCGTGAGGTCTTTTAACTGACCAAAATAATAATAATTATCGTATCTGTTAAACACTTACTATGTGCCAAGCACTGTTCTAAGCCCTAGGGTAGATACAAGATAATCAGGTTGTCCCACGTGGGACTCGCAGTCTTAATCCCCATTTTGAAAATGAGGTAACTGAGGCACAGAGAGGTTGAGTGATTCACTCAGGATCACACAGCAGACAAGTGGTGGAGGCGGGATTAGAACCCATGCCCTCAGACTCCCGAGCCCGGGCTCTTTCCATTGAGCCACATTGACACCGCTCTGAAGTATCATGATATATACGCCCAAGTTCAGCTTTAAAGACAGGAATGGCTTGGTTCTCATTTTGGACAGGGAATGTATCTACCATGCCTTTCACACTGTACTCTCCCAAGTGCTTAGTACAGTGCTCTGAACACAGGAAGGGCTCAACAAACAAGATTGATCGATTCATTCAATCAGATAAGCAGCGTGGCCTAGTGGATAGAGCCCGGGTGTGGGAGTCAGAGGTCATGGGTTCGAATCCTGACTCTGCCACTCGTCAGCTGTGTGACTGTGGGCAAGTCACTTCACTTCTCTGGGCCTCAGTTACCTCATCTGTAAACTGGGGATTAACCGTGAACCTCACGTGGGGCAACCCGATGACCCTGTATCTCCCCCAGCGCTTAGAACAGTGCTCTGCACATAGTCAGCGCTTAACAAATACCAACATTTTTTTTTTTAATCCCAGCTCCGCCACTTGTCTGCTGCGTGACTCAGGGCAAGTCGTGTCGTTTCTCTGTGCCTCAAGTACCTCGCCAGTAAAATGGGGGTTAAGACTCTGAGCTCCACGTGGACCGTCACTGGCTGGGGATTGTCTCTATCTGTGGCCAAATCGTCTATTACAAGCACTTAGCACAGTGCTCTGCATACAGTAAGCGCTCGATAAATGCGATTGAACGAATGAATGTGGCTACGCTGCTTCCTGGTACACACACCGTTATTTCCAGGTAACACGTGTAATGCTATTAATGCTAGGAAAGGTCCGGGGAGGACGTGGAAGAGGCAGACCGGCAGCTAGATGGATAGAGACTGTAACGACGATAACAGAAGAACCCTTAGGAAGGTTACGGGTTATGGCAGAAGAGAGGACGTTCTGGAGAAAATATATCCGTAGAGTCTCTGTGAATCGGAAATGACTCGATGGCACTCGATAATAATAATAATAACACATAGAACTATTATGTTAACGATCGTCGAGTCGATCAGGTGGCATAGGATGAATCTCCAGGAGTAAGAAAACCACTGTCATCAGTCAATGGTATTTAGTATTTACTGAGTATTTACTGGGTGCAGAGCACTGTAGTAAACACCTGGGCGAGTACAATATAACAGAACACAGAAGCATGTTTCCTGTCCACAAGGAGCTTATAATCTAGAGGAGGAGACGTACATTAAAATAAATTTTGGATACGTGTATCAGTGCTGTTGGGCTGAGGCTGGGCTGAATATCAAGTGTTTAAAGGGTACGGATCCAAATCCTTAAGAAACCCAGAAGGGAGAGGGAGTAGGGGAAATGAGGGCTTAGTTGGGAAAGCCTCTGGTATTGCTCCCTTTTCCCTCTACTCCTTCTACCCCCCCCTTCACCTCTCCGCAACTAAACCCTCTTTTCCCCCCATTTCCCTCTCCTCCTCCCCCTCTCCCTTCCCATCCCCTCAGCACTGTACTCAACCGCTTAACGGTATATCTTTTCATTACCCTAATTATTTTGTTAATGAAATATACATCGCCTCGATTCCATTTATTTGCTATTGTTTTAATGAGACGTTCATCCCCTCGATTCTATTTATTGCCATCGTTCTCGTCTGTCTGTCTCCCCCGATTAGACTGCAAGCCCGTCAGAGGGCAGGGACTGTATCTGCTACCGATTTGTACATTCCAAGCGCTTAGTACAGTGCTCTGCACAGAGTAAGCGCTCAATAAATACTATTGAGTGAATGAATACTCTCCCGAGCGCTTAGTACGGTGCTCTGCACACAGTAATTGCTCAATAAATACCGCTGATGGATTGATTGGAGAAGGTGTAATTTTAATATCACTGCTCAGGGCTCACGTAACTGTCATTACTTCTGAAAGCCAAATCTCCTGTTCGGACCCTTAGAAGCTCAAGAACCCATTTCCCATCTTACCAAGCTTTCTGGACATTTCCCAGACCCGGCTTTCCTAGCCTCTGCCCTTCCAGCCAAGTCCTCTGCATTCACAGAAGCACCAGGAGAAGGGAGGGAGTCCTCGGTTCTCAAGGAGCAAATCCACCGTGCTTAATAAATGATAAGAACCGTAGTATCCGTTAAGCGATTACTATGTGCCAGGCACTGTACTAAACGCTGGGGTGGATACGAGATAATCGGGTCAGACACGGTCCCTGTCCCACACGGGGCTCACGGTCTTAATTTCCCCTTTCCGGATGAGATAACTGAGGCCCAGGGGAGCGAAGTGACGAGTCCAAGCTCACACAGCAGACGCGTGGCAGGGGCCGAGATTAGAACCCAGGTCCTCTGACTCCCAGGTCCGTGCTCTTTCCACTAGGCCACATCTCTTCTCAAGTAAGCTGCTTCTCACACTGTGCCTGTCCCCCGATCCCTCTCCCCACCATCAAATCTCCCAGTGTGCTCCACCCCAGGAGCACAGCTGGGCCGCAAGAGGAGAAAGTCAGAAGAGAGGCTAGGATGGATTTCTTGACCCCTGTTGGCCCCAGTAACTTGTCAAGAGGAGCCTGTATGCCCTGCCCGATCAATCGATCCATGGTATTTCTTGAGCGCTCACTGCGTGCGGAGCATCACCTTTCCCTGGCTCCGGAGCGAGTGAGAGCCCGGGCCTGGGAGACAGAGGACCTGGGGTCCAATCCCGGCTCCATCATTCACCTGCTATGTGACCTTGGACAAGTCACTTACCTACTCGGTGCTTCAGTTTCCTCAACTGTGAAATGGAGATTTAATAAATCCCTCCTACATAGACTCTGAACCCCCTATGGGACCTGTTTATCTTGTATCCACTCCAATGCTAAACACAGCGTTTGGCAGGGAATAAGCGCTTAACAAACATTATTATTTGTTATTATTACCACAGTTATGTCCACGGTTATTAGAGGAGATGAAAATCGTCCAATTAAGCCCCTCCCAGAGCCCGTTGTTGGGTAGGGACTGCCTCTAGTTACTGCTGAACTGTACTTTCCAAGCACCTAATACAGTGCTCTTCACACAGTAAGCGCTCAGTAAATATGATTGAATGAATGGATTGATGTGTCAGTCTCCTCGCGGATCTCCCTTCCCCCGTCTCACCCCACTCCAGTCTATTCTTCATTCCGCTGCCCGGATCATCTTCCTATAGAAATGCTCTGGGCATGTCACTCCCCTCCTCAAAAACCTCCAGTGGCTGCCTATTGAAAATCTCTTCACTCTTGACTTCAAAACTCTCCATCACCTTGCCCCCTCTTACCTCATCTCCCTTCTCTCTTTCTCCTGCCCACCCCGCACGCTCCGCTCCTCCGCCGTTCACCTCCTCACCGTCCCCCGTTCTCGCCTATCCCGTCGTCGACCCCCGGCCCCCGTCCTCCCGCTGTCCCGGAACGCCCTCCCTCCTCACCTCCGCCGAACTCTCTTCCCCTCTTCAAAGCCTTACTGAGAGCTCACCTCCTCCAGGAGGCCTGCCCAGACTGAGCCCACCTTTTCCTCTACTCCCCCTTCCTCTCCCCTCCTCACCTCTCCCCCTCAGCTCTTCCCCCTCCCCCTCCCTTCAGCACTGCGCTCATTTGTTTATATTATTTATTACCCTATTTATTTGGTTAATGAGGTGTATATCTCCTTGATTTTATTTATCTTGGTGATGTTGTCTTGTTTTGTTTTGTTCTGTTTCGCTTTGCCGTCTGTCTCTCCCATTTAGACCGTGAGCCCGTTACTGGGCAGGGATTGTCTCTGCGGCCGTTTGTCCATTCCAAGTGCTTAGTACAGTGCTCTGCACATAGTAAGCGTTCAATGAATACTACTGAATGAACGAAAGGGCAACTCTCTGTGCTAGCTGACAGCCAGTGGGTGGAAGAGCTTGACGAGGTCACTGGTAGAACTCCATCACTACCCAGAAGGTCTCTCTGCAAGACCGGGGCCTACTTCGTATAGATCTCAGACCCTCCCCTGAAAAATGAGCTTAGACCATCCCATCTGAGCTTTCCCTTCCCTCCAAAGCACAATCTGAATCAATCGATCAACCGATCAGTGCTATTTACTGAGCATCGTATTACGTACAGAGCACTATACTAACCGCTTGGGAGAGTACGATACAACAGAATTAGCAGACGTGATCCTCGTCCATAAGAAGCTTACAGTCTAGAGGGGGAGACAGGCACTGATATGAATAAATAAGTGATTTATAATGTAAAATTTAAAAAAGATTCATTCATTCACTCGCTGATATTTACTGAGCGCTGACTGTGAGCAAAACACTGTACTAGGCACTTGGGAGAATACAATATAACCACAGACAGATATGTACATAAGTGCTGTAGGGTTAGGGGTGGGGCAAATAGCGAATGTCCAGAGGTCACAGATCCAAACGGGTTGAGGACGCAGAAGGGAGAGGGAGCAGAAGGTAGAGGGAGCCAGGGAAAAGACGGCTTAACTGGGAAGGGCCTCTTGGAGGAGATAATAATAATAATAATAATAATGATGGTATTCGTTAAGTGCTTATTATGTGCTTGCCAAGCACTGTTCTAAGCACTAGGGTAGATCCAAGGTAATCAGGTTGTCCCACGTGGGGCTCACAGTGTCAATCCCCATTTTACAGATGGTAGCCGAGGCACAGAGAAATGAAGAGATTTGCCCAGAATCACACAGCTGATAAATGGCGGAGCAGGGATTAGAACCCATGACCTCTGACTCCCAAACCCATGCTCTTTCCACTAAGCCAGCTTGATGATAAGGCTTTGAATGTGGGAAGAGTGGCGGTCTGGTATATAGAGAGGGGGAGGGAATTTCAAGCTAGAGGGAGGATGTGGGAAAGGGGTCGGCGGCGAGATAGACGTGGTCGGGACAGAGTGACTAGGTTGGCTCTACAGGAGCAGAGTTTGTGGGATGGGCTATGGTAGGAGAGAATAAATTATCTGTTGCCACGGTCAAAGGTAGAATACCGGGTTGGATAGATCACTGGTCTGACTAAATAATGGCATTTCTAAGTTCTCATCTTAAGAAAATCACTCCAAAATGCAGCACTCCGGTAGGTTCCCAAGCGGAGAACTAAAGAGAGAAAGGAAAGCCAAGAAGAACAGATGATAATAATAATAACTGAGATATTTGCTAAGTGCTTCCTGTGGGCCAGACTGGGGTGGGTATTAGCAAATAGGGTTGGACGCAGCCCCCGTCCCACTTGGGGCTCACGGTCTCAATTCCCATTTTACAGATGAGGGAGCTGAGGCCCAGGGAAGCGAAGCGACTTGTTGAAGGTCACACGGCAGACAAGTGGCAGAGCCGGGATTAGAACCCAGGTCCTCCGACTCCCAGGCCCCGGCTTCTCGCGAGTGTACACGTGCTGGGAGGAATTACGGAAGAGTGAGATAAACCCCGACACCGGTTGGAGACTTGGGGACTGGAGATGGAGAGGGAAGAAGAGCTGTGTCTCTAGACTGTAAGCTCGATGTGGATAGGGAACTTTTCTGCCAACTCTGTTGTATTATACTCTCCCGAGCGCTTAGTACGCTGCTCTGCACATGATAAGCACTCGGTAAATACCGCTTAGGAGGCTCCGTCTATCTCTGGGTCTTGTCCCGCTCCCTTGTCTTCTTCCCGTCTTAGGGGAATGTTCCAGGACCAGAGCCTCGACCCTGAAAACGCAAAGGCTCTTTTCCCGTGGTTCTGGGGGGCCGCTCGGTTTCCGTTTATTCCTTTGACCCCTGAGCACGGAGCCATGCGATGAGGAGAATGATTTTTTTCAGGTTTCATTGCCTTTACTTGGCCCAAGTCCATTCATTGGTGTGAAAGGTTGCATAAACCTCATCTGGCCTCGTGGCTCAGTGGAAAGAGCCCGGGCTTTGGAGTCAGAGGTCATGAGTTCGAATCCCGGATCTACCACTTGTCAGCTGTGTGACTGTGGGCGAGTCACTTAATTTCTCTGTGCCTCAGTTACCTCATCTGTAAAATGAGGATTAAGACTGTGAGTCCCACGTGGGACAACCTGATTCCCCTGTGTCTACCCCGGCACTTAGAACAGTGCTCTGCACATAGTAAGCGCTTAACAAATACCAACATTATTATTATTATTACCCTTCTCTTTCTTCCTCCCTTTCCCTCTCCCTCCCTCTCTCTCTCTCTCTCATGTTCTAGCCCTCTTTCCTTTTCAAAATCCTCCTGTCCCTATCCCTCTTTCCATTATCTTTCCTTAATTCCCCTATCTCCTGGCCCGGATCTTAAAATCCTATCCACTCCTCTGAGCATTCTGAGATGCTATGCGCCTTGGCTGAAATGAATTAATGCTGATGATAATAGTTGCAGCATTGTGGCCTAGTGGGTAGAGCACAGGTCTGAGAGTCAGGTGGACCTGGGTTCTAATCCCAGCTCCGCCACTTGTCTGCTGTGTGACCTTGGGCAAGTCGTTTCACTTCTCCGCGCCTCAGTTATCTCATCTGTAAATGGGGATTAAGATTGCGAGCCCCATGTGGGATAGGGACTGTGCCCAGCCTGATTATTTTGTACCTACCTCTAGCGATTAGAATATTGTGGGGCACATAGTAAGCGCTTAACAAATACCATAAGAACTGCACTAAACCCTTGAGAAAGTACAACACAGTTGGTAGACACGTTCCCTGCCCACGAGGAGCTTACAGTCTAGAAGGGGAGACAGGCATTATTCATTCATTCAGTGGTATTTATTGAGCACCTACTATGTGCAGAGTGCTGTACTAAATGTTTGGGAGAGTACAATACAACAGAGTTGGCAGATACAGTCCCAGTCCACAACGAGCTTACAGTCTAGCCACTATACTGGCTCAGTGAAAGAGCCCGGGCGTGGGAGTCAGAGGTCATGGGTTCGAATCCCGGCTCCGCCACTTGTCAGCTGTGGGACTGTGGGCGAGTCGCTTCGCTTCTCTGGGCCTCCGTTCCCTCATCTGTAAAATGGGGATGAAGACCGTGAGCCTCAAGTGGGACAACCTGATCACCCTCTATCTACCTCAGGACTTAGAGCAGTGCTCTGCACATAGTGAGTGCTTAACAAATACCAACTTTATCGTTATTATTATTATACAAATAAATAAATTATGGATATGTACATAAGAGCTCGCAGTCAAGACATGAAGGCAAATCATTTTTCTATTGCTAAGCGCTTACTATGTGCAGAGCACTGTTCTAAGCGCTGGGGGAGATACAGGGTAATCACGTTGTCCCTCGTGAGGCTCGCAGTCTTTTCATTCATTCATTCAATAGTATTTATTGAGCGCTTACTATGTGCAGAGCACTGTACTAAGCGCCTGGAATGTACAAACCGGTACCAGATAGAGACAGTCCCTGCCCTTTGACGGGCTCACGGACTAATCGGGGGAGACGGACGGACAAGAACGACATGAGGTACCTGAGGCCCAGAAAAGTGAAGTGACTTGCCCACAGTCACACAGCTGACAGGTGGCAAAGCTGGGAATCGAACCCGTGACCTCTGACTCCCAAGTCTGGGCTCTTTCCACTGAGCCACGCTGCTTCTCTACAAATTAGGGATACGTATGGAAGAGCCGACAGTCTAGACATTAAGACAAATAAAGAAATTACAGATATGTACACGTCAGTGCCGTGGGGCTGAGGGTGAGGCGAATATCAACTCCTTAAAGAATAGAGATCCAATTGCCAAGGAGATGCGGAAGGGAGACGGAGTAGGGAAAATGATGGAGTCTTTGGGGGAGGCGTCTTGGAGAAGAGGTGATTTTAGTAAGGTTTTTAAGGTGGTGAGAGTGGAGGTCTGCTCTGTGCTCTGCTCTTGCAACGGGTCAGGCCCTGTACTAAACGCCGGGATAGATTTAAGATCGTCAAGTCGGATACAGTCCCTGCCCCACACGGGGCCTCACGGTCCCATGTTTAACGTCTGGTTATCTCTTGCTTCTCCCGTCTCACTACTTTCTCCGCTTCCGACCTCACGCCACATCAAGCAGTTCTTCATGTCTCCGCCGGACTCGGTCACCTCACACGCTACTTTGATCAAGTGCTTCGCAACCCAGTAGGTGTCCATTGCTCTTGAAATGAAATAGAAACTTCTGGCCCCGAACATCAAAGCCCGGCCTTCCCTACCTAGGCAGCTCCCACTTCTCTACTGAAGATAAATCGCACCTGAGCCGCCGTCTTCCAGAAAGGATACCTGTCTTCTACTTCCAAGTGCTTCGTACGGCGCTTTGCACCCAGCGGGGAGAGAGCGTCAACCCTCGGAATGGAATTAACTCTCCCTTCCCACTCATTAAATCGCCCACCCAACTTCCCTTCTGTTCCAAGTCCAGTTCCAAGAACGTTTTCTCCGCTTTCTCACTTCCCCGTCACAGCTCACCAGCTCGGTCGGATTTCCGACATCACGAGCACTTCTCCTCCAGAAAAACATCTCCGTCGCGTTATATAAGAACAAATCTACTGTGCTAACTAATCTACTTTCTGACTTTTTCCTCCGCCTAGATCATTTCAGATTCATTCGTTCATTCTGTCGGATTTATTGAGCGCTTACTGTGTGCTGAGCACTGCGCTAAGTGCTCGGAAAGGACAATTCAGCAATAAAGAGAGACAATCCCTGCCCGCACCGGGCTCACCGATGGGACTGGTTTCTTATGTTCTTGAAATAAATCCCCGTGGCATCAAGTAAATACTACCCACGCTCAGGGGGCACTCAATGAATTATTACTATTATTATGCATTCATTCATTCAATCATATCTATTGAGCGCTTACTGTGTGCAGAGCACTGTGCTATGTGCTTGGAAAGTACAATTCGGCAACAGATAGGGGCAATCCCTACCCGACAATGGGCTCACAGTCTAGAAGGGGGAGAAAGACGACAAGCCGAAACAAAACAAGTAGACGGGCATCAATACCACCAAAATTGATAAATAGAATCATAGATGTAGACACATCATTAATAAAATAGAGTAATAAGTATGTACAAATATACACAAGTGCCGCGGGGCTGGGGGAGGGGTAGAGCAGAGGGAGGGAGTCGGGGCGATGGGGAGGGGAGGAGGGGCAGAGGGAAAGGGAGGGCTCAGTGTGGGAAGGCCTCCTGGAGGAGGTGACCTCTCAGTAGGCCTTTGAAGAGGGGAAGAGAGTCAGTTTGGCGGAGGTGAGGAGGGAGGGCGTTCCGGGACGGCGGGAGGACGGGGGCCGGGGGTCGACGGCGGGATGGGCGAGAACGGGGGAGGGTGAGGAGGTGGGCGGCGGAGGAGCGGAGCGTGCGGGGTGGGCGGGAGAAAGAGAGAAAGGAGGAGAGGGAGGAGGGGGCAAGGGGATGGAGAGCTTTGAAGCCAATATTAGTATTATCATTATGATTATTATTGCATTTGTTAATCACTGAGTCGAGCACTTTTTTTAAGTTGTTTTGCTTTTCATGGTATTTGTTAAGCGCTTATTATGTGCCAGGTACTATACTAAGCCCTGGGGTCAGTACAAGTCACTCAGGTTGGACACCGCCCCTGTCCTTCCACGAGGCTCGCCGTCCGACTAGGAGGGAGACCGGGGGACGAATCCCATTTTCCGGTTGAGGAAACTGAGGCAGAAGAAAGTGAAGTGGCTTGCCCAAGGTCACGCAGCGGGCATGCGGCAGAGCAGGATTAGAACCCAGGCTCTCCGATTCCCAGGTCCACGCTCTTTCCATTGGGCCACGATGTCGATGATTTTAAAAAATAATGAGTCATCCCTGAGATCTCAGACAAGGCAGTCCCTCTGCCAACAGCGAAACTTCACCGCCAAGTAATAGTAGAGTTGGAATTTGAAGGCGGACTGTCACCTGTGGCTTCCAGTCACCTCGTCAGCAACATTTCTCTTTATTCTTCTCTTTCTCCTCTCTACGTTACAGATCACAGCAGTTAGAAATGCAAAGGCCCTTCCTTTCGCAACACTCTTTATTGTGGAACGCGCGTTCCCTTCACCCGCTGGAGGGGTCGAAATGGTAGTCATTAGGCCCTTGCGGGAGGCACAGTAAGGGGTGTTGGGAAAGAGTTTCCAGGAGTTTACAAGAGTTTTCCCAGACCTTGGCCCTCTAGAGGCTCCCAATCTATGAATCGGGATGGGGATAATAATAATAATAATAATGTTGGTATTTGTTAAGCGCTTACTATGTGCAGAGCACTGTTCTAAGCGCTGGGGGAGATACGGGGTCATCAGGTGGCCCTACGTGAGGCTCACGGTCTTATTCCCCATTTTACAGATGAGGTCACTGAGACCCAGAGAAGTGAAGTGACTTGCCCACAGTCACCCAGCTGACAAGTGGCAGAGCCGGGATTCGAACCCATGACCTCTGACTCCCAAGCCCGGGCTCTTTCCACCGAGTTATGCTGCTTCTCTAATAATGTTGGTATTTGTTAAGTGCTTACTACGTGTAGAGCACTGTTCTAAGCGCTGGGGGAGATACAGCTCTATCGTGGCTCAGTGGAAAGAGCACGGGCTTTGGAGGCGGGGCTCATGAGTTCGAATCCCAGCTCTGCCACTTGTCGGCTGTGTGACTGTGGGCAAGTCACTTAACTTCTCTGTGCCTCAGTGACCTCATCTGTAAAATGGGGATTAAGACTGTGAGCCCCACGTGGGACAACCCGATTCCCCTATGTCTACCCCAGCGCTTAGAACAGTGCTCGGCACATAGTAAGCGCTTAACAGATACCGACATTATTATTATTATTATTACAGGGTCATCAGATGGTCCCACGTGAGGCTCACAGTCTTCATCCTCATTTTCCAGATGAGGGAACTGAG
Organism: Ornithorhynchus anatinus; assembly: GCF_004115215.2. Lineage (NCBI taxonomy): Eukaryota > Metazoa > Chordata > Mammalia > Monotremata > Ornithorhynchidae > Ornithorhynchus > Ornithorhynchus anatinus. Next base: position 136,457,170 of record NC_041728.1, read on the forward strand.
GCACAGAGAAGTGAAGTGACTTGCCCACAGTCGCACAGCTGACAAGTGGCAGAGCTGGGATTCGAACCCATGATCTCTGACTCCCAAGCCCGGCCTCTTTCCACTGAGCCACACTGCTTCTCAAACTGGGACGGACACACTGAGGGCAACGAAACAATAAATGAAACAATAATAATAATAATAATAATTCTATCTGTTGCTGAACTGTACCTTCCAAGCACTTAGTACAGTGCTCTGCACAGAGTAAACGCTCAATAAATACGATTGAATGAATAAAGATGGCATTTGTCAAGCGCTTACTATGTGCAGGGTAAGCATTCTAAGAGTAAGCTGTTCTAAGCGCTGGGGAGGATACGAGGTGATCAGGTCGTCCCACGTGGGGCTCACGGTCTTAATGCCCCTTTTACAGATGAGGGAACTGAGGCACAGAGAAGTGAAGTGTCTTGCCCGAAGTCACACAGCTGACGAGCGGTGGAACCGGGATTTGAACCCGTGACCTCTTAGTGCCCAGCCCGGGCTCTTTCCACTGAACCGTGCTGCTTCGCTATAGGAAGCAGCATGGTCCAGTGAATAGAGCGTGGGTCTGGGAATAAGAAGGCCATGGGTTCTAATCCTACTTCTGCCACTCGTCTGCTGTGAGGCTTTGGGCAAGTCTCTTAACTTCTCTATGCCTCAGTTACCTTAGCTGTATAAAATGAGGATTAAGGGTATGAATCCAATGGGGGACAGGGACCGTGTCCATCCCGATTTCCTTGCATCCACCCCGGCGCTTAGTACCGTGGCTGGCACATAGCACTTAAATACCATGATTATCATTATCATTGTTATTGTTATATCATTTAAACATCATAAGAGGCAAGGAAAAATACACAACAAAATAGAAGCAAAAGCCACTACGGAATTGGACTAGAGGAGCCGAGTTTCAGGGTCCACGGTATACCCAAGCCACTATCATCGATTAATCGATCCATCGACTGTATTTATTGAGCGCTTTCTGTCTGCAGAGTACCGTACTACGCACTTGGGAGAGTACAGTATAAAACTAGCGATCGTACTTGTAAACGACGATACTTGTTAAGCCCGTACTATGTGCTAAGCACTGTTCTAAGTCCTGGGACACGTACTGCGTGGCTCAGTGGAAAGAGCCCGGACTTGGGAGTCAGAGGTCATGGGTTCGAATCCCCGCTCTGCCACTTGTCAGCTGGGTGACCTTAGGCAAATCACTTTACTTCTCTGTGCCTCAGTTACCTCCTCTGTAAAATGGGGATTAAGACTGTGAGCCTCACGTGGGACCACCTCATGACCCCGTATCTCCCCCAGCGCTTAGAACAGTGCTCTGCACATGGTAAGCGCTTAACAAATACCAACATTATTATTATTATTATTACAAGTTAATCAGGTTGGACACAGTCCCGTCCCACAGTGGGTTCACAGACCCAATCCCCATTTTACAGATGAGGGAACCGAGGGCCGGGGAAGTTAAATGACTTGCCCGGGGTCACACAGCGGACACTGGGCAAGGCGGGGATTAGAACCCAGGTCCTTCGGACTTCCGGGCCTGTGCTCCATCCACTAAGCCAGGCTGCTTCCCAAGGTGGCCAGGCGGCACGGCCTAGGGGAAAGAGCATAAGACTGAGAGGAGGAAGGCCCAGGCTCTAGTCTTGGCTAGGCCGCTTCTCAGCCGTGTGAACTTGGAGAAGTCCCTGCTAGAGATTAAGGGTAAAGCCGGAGCGGGGTGCTTTAAAATCTTTTCAAACAGAATGACCAGAAGAATCATAATAATGATAACGTTGGTGTTCGTTAAGCGCCTACTATGTGCCGAGCACTGTTCTAAGCGCTGGGGGAGATACAGGGTCATCAGGTTGGCCCACGGGAGGCTCACAGTTAATCCCCATTTTACAGATGAGGTCACTGAGGCCCAGAGAATAATAATGTTGGTATTTGTTAAGCGCTTATTATGTGCAGAGCACTGTTCTAAGCGCTGGGGGAGATACAGCGTCATCAGGTTGGCCCACGGGAGGCTCACAGTTAATCCCCATTTTACAGATGAGGTCACTGAGGCCCAGAGAAGTGAAGTGACTTGCCCAGAGTCACGCAGCTGCCAAGTGACAGAGCCGGGATTCGAACCCATGAACTCTGACTCCCAAGCCCGGGCTTTTTCCACTGAGCCACGCTGCTTCTTCGAGCTGAATCATCTGGAAGGAAGTCATTGCCACGGTTCTCGTCTGCCCGTCTCCCCCGATTAGACCGCAAGCCCGTCGGAGGGCAGGGACCGTCTCTATCCGTTACCGATTTGTACATTCCAAGCGCTTAGTACAGTGCTCTGCACAGAGTAAGCGCTCAATAGATACTATTGAATGAATGAACGAATGGTGCAAAGGGGATAATAAACAATTATTATCATTGTTATGGTACTTGGTAACTGCTTACTATGTGCCAAGCACTGCGATAGATGCAAGGTAATCAGGTTGGACACAGTCCCCGTCCCACATTGGACTCACACTCTTAATCCCCATTTTATACAGACGAGGTAACTGAGGCACGGAGAAGTTAAGTGACTTGCCCAAGGTCACAGCAGACAAGTGGCGGGATTCCTCTACCCGCCACCCCGCCCCTCAGCACTCGGGTATATATGTATAATTCTATGCATTTACATTATTGCCCGTTTACTCGTTTTGATGTGCATATATCTATTCATTCATTCATTCATTCATTCATTCAATCGTATTTATTGAGCGCTTACTATGTGCAGAGCACTGTACTAAGCGTTTGGAATGTACAAATCGGCAACAGATACAGTCCCTGCCCTTTGACGGGCTTATGTGAACAGGAAGCAGCATGGCTCAGTGGAAAGAGCACGGGCTTGGGAGTCAGAGGTCATGGGTTCGAATTCCGGCTCTGCCACTTGTCTGCTGTGTGACCTTGGGCAAGTCACTTAACTTCTCTGTGCCTCAGTTACCTCATCTGCAAAAATGGGAATTAAAAAACGTGAGCCCCACGTGGGACAATCTGATTACCCTGTATCCACCCCAGCGCTTAGAACAGTGCTCTGCACATAGTAAGCCCTTAACAAATACCATAATTGTTATTGTCATCTAGAATTCTATTTATTTATATCAAAGCCCGTTAACTTGTTTTGATGTCCGTCTCCCCCCTTCTAGGCTGTAAGCCCGGCTGGGCAGGGATGGTCTCTCTTTACTGCTGGATTGTACTTTTCAAGCGCTTAGTACGGTGCTCTGCACAAAGTAAGTGCTCAATAAATACGACTGACTGAACGAATGAATGCAGAGCACTGCCTTAAGCACTTGGGAGAGTACAGTAAAAGAGAAATTAGCAGAAATGTTCCCTGCCCATAATGAGCTTAGTGTCTAGAGGTAGGAGGAGACAGACGTTAATATGAATGAATAAGTAATTTATAATAAATAATTCTGCCTCCCCCGATTAGTCTGCGAGCCCGTCAGAGGGCAGGGATTGCCTCTCTCTGTTGCCGAATTGTACCTTCCAAGTGCTTAGTACAGTGCTCTGCACATAGTAAGCGCTCAGTAAGAACGATTGAATGAATAATTTCAAGATCTGTACATAAGTGATGTGGAGTCGGGGAGAATATCAACCGTCCACAGGTCACAGTTCCAAGAAATTAAGACAGTTGAGCCCCGTGTGGGACAGGAACTGTTTGACCTGATTAACTTGCATCTTACCCCAGTGCTTAATAATGTTGGTATTTGTTAAGCGCTTACTATGTGCAGAGCACCGTTCTAAGCGCTGGGGGGAGATACAGGTAATCAGGTTGTCCCACGTGAGGCTCACGGTCTTAATCCCCATTTTACAGATGAGGTGACTGAGGCACAGAGAAGTGAAGTGACTTGCCCACAGTCACACAGCTGACAGGTGGCAGAGCCGGGATTACTACAGCGACTGGCACGTAGTAAGCACTTCATAATTATGGTATTCGTTAATCACCTCCCGTATGCCAGGCACGAACCTGTCCCGCCTATGGCTCACGGTCTTAATCCCCATTTTGCAGATGAGCTAACTGAGGCACAGAGAAGCGAAGTGACTTGCTCAAGGCCACAAAGCAGACAAGTGGCAGAGCCGGGATTAGAACCCATGACCTTCTGACTTCTAGACCCGTGCTCTACCCACTACGCCATGCTGCTTCCCTTACAAAGTGCACAATTATTATTAACCCCATCTTTCAAATGGGGGAACTGAGGCAGGGAGAAGTGAAGTGACTTGCCCAAGGTCACACAGCAGACAAGCGGCAGAGCCGAGATTAGAACCAGGTCTTTCTGATTCCCAGGCCTGGGCTTTATCAGAGAAGCAGCGTGGCTCAGTGGAAAGAGCCCAGGCTTGGGAGTCAGAGGTCATAGGTTCGAATCCTGCCTCCGCCGCTTGTCAGCTGGGTGTCTGTGGGCAAGTCACTTCACTTCTCTGTGCCTCAGTTGCCTCATCTGTAAAATGGGGATTAAGACTGTGAGCCCCACGTGGGACAACCTGATGACCCTGTAAATCTCCCCCAGCGCTTAGAACGGTGCTCTACGCGTAGTAAGAACTTAACAAATGACACCATTATTATTATTATTTACTAGGCCAGGTCTTTCCAGTACTGGAGGCGCTTGGACGGAATTCATTCGTTCAATCGATCACATTTACTGAGCTTTTACTGTGTGCAGAGCACTGTACTAAGCGCTTGGAAAGTACAATTCAGCAACAAAGAGAGTCAATCCCCGCCCACAACGGGCTCACAGTCTGGAAGCGAGGAGACAGACATCAAAACAAGTAAAAGGGCATCAGTAGCATCAATATAAATACGATCGGCCAATCAATCAGTGATATTTATTGAGCGCTTGTTGTGCGCAGAGCACTGTACTAAGTGCTTGGGAGGGTACGACACAAAAGAATAAATGGACAGGATCCCCACCCACAGGGACATCATAGACTGCTACTATCAGTAACAATAGATGATAATGATGTCGGTATTTGTTAAGCGCTTACTATGTGCAGAGCACTGTTCTAAGCGCTGGGAGAGATACAGGGGCATCAGGCTGTCCCACGTGAGGCTCACAGTCTTCATCCGCATTTTACAGATGAGGTCACTGAGGCCCAGAGAAGTGAAGTGACTTGCTCACAGTCACCCAGCTGACAAGTGGCAGAGCCGAGATTCGAACCCATGACCGCTGGCTCCCAAGCCCGGGCTCTTCCCACTGAGCCACGCTGATGATGCCATCAGGCATGATAGTAATAATGTTGGCATTTGTTAAGCACTGACTATGTGCCAAGCACTGTTCTGAGCGCTGGGGTAGATACAGGGTCATCAGGTTGTCCCACGTAGGGCCCACGGTCTTCATCCCCATTTTACAGATGAGGGAACCGAGGCACAGAGAAGTGAAGTGACTTGTCCAAGGTCACACAGCTGACAGGTGGCAGAGGCGGGATTAGAACCCATGACGTCTGCCTCCCAAGCCCGGGCTCTTTCCACTGAGCCACGCTGCTTCTCCGCTGTATCGGTGGATCAAACTCAGGCCAAAATTGAACTGTGACAGACAAGAGATTCCTAGGTAATCTGACGGGCCTCATCTCAGTTCATTCATTCCTCATTCATTTGATCGTATTTATTGAGCGCTTACTGCGTGCGGGGCACTGTATTAAGCGCTTGGAAAGGACAGTTCGGCAACAGATGGTCCCCTCAGCTTCTTGACCTTTAACAAAATCCTGACCGAAGAAGTCTCACGAAGAAAGTCAACCGTCTCCAAACCCTGCCCGGAGGGTCCCCCCACCTAAATCCCCACCTTTCTAAGCGTTGGATTTCATTCCTTCTATTGTATTTATTGAGCGCTTACCGTGTGCAGAGCGGGCCCTTAGCCCTGTACCCAGTCTACCCACGAGAAGCAGCGCGGCTCAGTGGAAAGAGCACGGGTTTAGGAGTCAGAGGTCATGGATTCCAATCTCGCCTCCGCCACCTGTCAGCTGTGTGACTTTGGGCAAGTCACTTCACTTCTCGGTGCCTCAGTTCCCTCATCTGTAAAATGGGGATTAAGACTGTGAGCCTCACGAGGGACGACCTGATGACCCTGCATCTCCCCCAGCGCTTAGCACAGTGCTCGGCACATAGTAAGCGCTTAACAAATACCAACATTATTATTATTATTAACCTACCCCTCGCCCCTCAATACACAGGATTTCCAGCTCAGATACCGTGGCGCCTGGGAACCGCAAGCCGAAGATTCATTTTTTCCGAGGATGTGACTGAAGTAACAATTACGAGAGCCCTTCCTCTCCGTGCCCCGAGGGCCGTGCGACCGAAGGTCCCCGAAGAGGGTCGGACACCGGTGCCGTATTTCCTTCTCTGCTTTTGATTCCGCGGCATTAAATACGTTTTCATGGGCCTAGCCTAATGAGGAAAGCGGACTCCCTGCCAGAGAGGAGGATAACGGGCTCAGTTTCACATCTCGGACTCTGGATTTTGCTTCCGTAACAGGCAGCGGGGACACCTGCAGAAATATCACGCGAAACACCGAGTCGACAATAATTTTGTTTTGGCCAAACGTTAGCGAGAAAGAAAAGGCAGCTGCCTCAGGAGTTTAGAGGGGCTGTTTACGAGGTGTTTTGCAAGCTTACCATATGGCTAACTGTCTTCCCGATGAGAGTCAGGAAAACGGTTCCAAGCGCTTTGTACAGTCCAAGCGCTTAGTAAAGTGCTCTGCACATAGTAAGCGCTCAATAAATGCTACTGAATAAATACTGACTTTTCTGTTCCATGAAATCAATGAAGGGAAATCTGCAGATTTTTCTCGATCGTTTAATCCATAAGATAGTATCGGCCCCGACAGTATTTTGAGCAGCTGACGCCCTTTACTTATTCATACAGAACGGTGCCTTGTGTGAGTCTTAGTCGACACGCCTGTTCGTGTGATCTTGAACGCAATCGGGGGGTCGTTCTGAGCCTCGGTCTCCCCATCTGTGAAACGAGCTCTGGCTCCTCCTCCGTTTGGCTAGCTGCAAGCTCACTGAGGCTAGTCCATTCATTCATTCACTCAATCGTATTTATTGAGCGCTTACTATGTGCAGAGCACTGTATTAAGCGCTTGGAATGGACAATTCGGCAACAGATAGAGACCATCCCTGCCCACTGACGGGCTCACAGTCTAATCGGGGAAAAGTCCAGTGTCCAAGGTGAACCGGGCTACCCACCGTCTCAAGGTCTAGCGCGATCCCAGCAAAGCGGAACTCGGGAGCACGGGCGGGCCACGGCCCCCACGGCCGAAACCGAGGCCGGGAATACGGGAGATGTCCTTCATCCCCACGCCAATCATATAAGGTACGAAAGTGGGATTGGACAAGTAGAAACTGGAAGTCCACGTGGCCCGGAAGGAGAGGTGGTAAATTCCGGCCGCCGCCAACGTTCTGGGTGGTGGATGGAGACGCGCAGCGGCTGGCTGCGGGCCGCCTCTGCCCAGAGCGTGGGAGGCCCGCTCTGCCTGCACCAAGTGGGGAGCCTAGTACAGTGCTCTGCCCACAGTAAGCGCTCAGTAAATACAATTGAGTGAATGAATGAATGAGCCGTGGGATGGGCGAACGTCCCGCTGAAAGCTGGTGGGACTGAAAGCTAGATGGCTTCGCCGCGGATGGGTAACGCATAAATGGATTGCTTCCGAGTGGGAAGCGTTCACGGGTGGGAGCTAGATGTTTCGCCAAGCGCGGGTAACACATAAGCGGATTCTTCCCGAGTGGGAAGCGGCGTGGCCTACAGGATAGGACACGGGCCTGGGAGGCAGAAGGACCTGGGTTCCAATCCCGCCTCCGCCCCTTGTCTGCTGTGTGACCTCGAGTGAGTCACTTTACTTCTCTGGACCTCAGTTACCTCATCTGTAAAACGGGGATTAAGACTGTGGGCCCCGTGTGGGACAATCTGATTACTTTGTATTCATTCGTTCGATAGTATTTATTTCGCCACATCGGTGCTCAGGGCCTGAAACGTCAAAATAACAGCCGACTTCTAAGGATCATCACTAGATAAAATTTCTCTGAAAAGAATTTGAGTCCTAATTGACATTCATGAAATGATAATGAGGTATTAGTAGAAGCAGCATGGCTTACTGGAAAGAGCCCGGGCTTAGGAGTCGGAGGACGTGGGTTCCAATCCCAGCTCAGCCACTTGTCTCCCGCGTGACTTTGGACAAGCCACTTAACTTCTCCGGGCCTCAGTTATCTCATCTGTAAAATGGGGATGAAGACTGTGAGCCCCATGTGGGACAACCTGATCACCCCGTATCTCCCCCCGCGCTTAGAACAGCGCTAAGCATATAGTACGTGCTTAATAAATGCCATTATTATTATTATTAATAACCCACTACTGCACTGCTGTCAATTGCTCCAGGCCCAAGTTTTTGCACAACCTTCTATTCATTCAACAGTTTTTATTCAATAGTATTTATTGAGTGCTTACTATGTGCAGAGCACTGTACCAAGCGCTTGGAATGAACAAGTCGGCAACGGATAGAGACGGTCCCTGCCGTTTGACGGGCCTACAGTCTGTTGTAAGGAACAGAGATCTGTCCTTCTAAGGTTTTGAAACCAGTCCAGACCTTAACTGCCAAAAATAAAGTCAAAGGTGGTTTAGTACTGATATTTTTAAGCTCTTTATGTGCCAAGTGCTGTACTACGTACTGGTGTAGATAAGAGGTGATCTTTCAGACCCAGTCCCTGTCCCACACAGGGCTCACGGTCTAAATCAGAGGGAGAATGGGTATTTAATCTCTATTCTGTCTTGTCTTATGCCGTCGGGTCGTCTCGGACCCATAGCGACGCCGTGGACACCCCTCTCCCAGATCGCCCCCCTCTCCATCTGCAATCGTTCTGGTAGAGGATCCATAGACTTTTCTTGGTCAAAATACGCAAGAGGTTGACCACTGCCTTCGTCCACGCAGTAAGCTTGAGTTTCCGCCCTTGACTCTCTCTCACGCCGCTGCCGCCGAGCACGGGTGAGTTTGTAGCAGCTGGCCTTCCACTGGCTAGCCACTGGCCAAGCTAGGAATGGAACGGACAGCCCTCGGCTTGACTCCCCCTCCCGTCGTCGAGACTGGTAGAGGACTGGAAACTCTCCAGGTGCCATCCTGAGAGGGGAATCCCTATTTTACAGATGAGAAAACTGAGGAACAGAGAAGCTACATGACTCGCCCAAGGTCACGCAACAGACAAGCAGCAGAACAGGAATTAGGGCCCAGGTCCTCTGATTCCTAGGCCTAGGTTCTTTTCTGGTTTGCTTTAGGGCTTTAGACTGGGACCCAATCAGGTGTCTGGGAAGCAGGGTGACGTAGTGGATAGAGCACGGGCTTGGGAGTCCGAGGACATGCATTCTAATCCCGGATCCGCCGTTGGTTTGCTGCGTGACTTTGGGCAAGTCACTTCACTTCTCCGGGCCTCGGTTCCCTCATCTGTAAAATTAAGACCGTGAACCCCATGTGAGACAGGGAGTGTGTCCAAACTGACTCATTCCTCCATTCGATCGTATTTTTTGAGCATCTACTGTAGGCAGAGCACTGTACTAAGCAGTTGGAAGAGCACGATACGAGAGGACAGCAGACACATTCCCTGCCCACAACGAGCTAATGGTCTAGAGCGCCAAAGCACCGTGCTAAGCACCGGGATAGATAGAAGAGTTATCAGATCAGATAGAGTCCCTGACCCGCATGGGGTTCAACATCTGGAAGGACGGCTTTCTTATTCCCATTTTGCAGATCCAGAAATTGAAGCGCAGAGGGGTTAAGAGACTTGCCCAAGATCACAGAGCAGGCCAATTGCAGAGCTGGGATCAGAATCCAGGTCTCTGGACCTACAGCTCGTCTCCCTGATCGTTTGCCATGACGACTCTGACCTTGAAAAGAGAGAGGAAGAAGAGTGAATGGCAAACTGGAAGGAAGTGAATATAAACTGCCCAGGTTCGGGAGTCCCAATAAAGGACAGAGAGAACGCAGGAAAATAAAGAAACTTAACCTTAAGAAAGCAGATTTCAACAGGCCTGGAGAACTAGCTATAACAAGGAGTCTTAAGTGGCAGAGAATCTAGGAGAGTTGAATGTGTTTTAACATCATAATGTTGAAGATATATGAAGAAATATCCATATATACAAAAAAAAGGAAATGGACAAGAAAATCCCATGATTTCAAGACAGAATAATAATAATAATAACCGTGGTGTTGGTTAAGTGCTTATTTTGTGCCGAACTCTAGGCTAAGCACTGGGGTAGACAATACAGAGAAGGTATCTAATCACCATTTTACTCAAAGAAGTCAAGTAACTTGCCCAAGGTCACACAGCAGGCAAGTGGCAGAGCTGGGATTAAACCTCAGGCTGAGACGTAATGGAAAGACTACAGTAAGTGGGAGCTGGGGCAGATTCCTTGAGTGGAAAAAAGCAGAGAGCAAAGACAGCTGAGCCTGGAAATGAGGAGCACCGTGACAGGAAATAAAAGGAAACAGAAAAAAAAACACCCAGTCCTTTGATATATTAGGAAGCAGGGAAAGTTAATGAAAAATGCTATCTCCCTATTAGAGCAGGGTCCTTATTAGATGGTTTCCTGGGAGTCAGAGGTCAGGTTCGACTCCCCGCTCTGCCACTTGTCAGCTGCGTGACTATGGGCAAGTCACTTCACTTCTCTGTGCCTCAGTGACCTCATCTGTAAAATGGAAATTAAGACTATGAGCCTCACGTGAGACAATCCGAGGACCCTGTATCTACCCCAGCACTTGGAACAGTGCTCCGCACATAGTAAGCGCTTAACAAATACCAACATTATTATGATCCGATGAGGGGACGGCAAAAAGATGAGTTTTTTTATGCATCTCATTTTAGCCCCAGGGTTTTACAAATAAACTAACTGACAACAAAACTGAGAAGGCCACCTACAGAGGGGCTGATGAAAAACCGAACTGGAGTGGGAAAGACCTGGTGAGAGATTTTTTAAAGAAGCTAAATATGTATGACTCTGTCAGCCTCGGTGGCATTTGCCCTGGCTACTTAAAGATTAGCAGGGCAGCCGGCTCTGAGCTTTAAGTGCTCACGAATGGTTGAAAATGGGCCAGAGGAGGGACTCTACTGATCACTTTGTGCAGAGCACTGTACTAAGTGCTAAGGAGAGTATGTTACAACAGAGTTGGTAGACACTTTACCTGCCCACAACAAGCTTAGAGTCTAGAGGGAGCCGGAGGCTTTGAGACCGTACTTTATTTTTTATAATGGTACTTGTTAAGTGCTTATCCCGTAGCAGGCACTGTTCTCAATGCTGGAGTCAATACAAGACAATCAGGTTGACACAGTCTCATTTGCATATATATATATATATAGTATATATGTATATATTCATATATATGTATATTGTGTATATATGTATATACCATTTATAATAATAATAATAATGGTGGCATTTGTTAAGCGCTTACTATGTGCAGAGCACTGTTCTAAGTGCTGGGGTAGATACAGGGTAATCAGGTCGTCCCACGTGAGGCTCACAGTTAATCCCCATTTTACAGATGAGGTAACTGAGGCACACAGAAGTGAGGTGACTTGCCCACAGTCACACAGCTGACAAGTGGCAGAGCGGGGAGTCGAACCCATGACCTCTGACTCCGAAGTCCAGGCTCTTTCCACTGAGCCACGCTGCATTTATACCGTGAACCTGTTGTTGGGCAGGGATTGTCTCTATCTGTTGCCGAACTGTAGATTCCAAGCGCTTAGTACAGTGCTCTGCACATAGTAAGTGCTCAATAAATTCGATTTAGTGAATGAATGAATCTATTATCTATTCATTTACATTAATGCCCACTTTACTTGTTCTGATGTGTACATATCTCTAATTCTATTTACTTATACTGATGCTACTGATGCCTGTTTACTTGTTTCGATGCCTATCTCCCCCTTTCTAGACCTCTGAGCCTGTTGCGGGCAGGGATTGTCTCTCTTTGTTGCTGAATTGTGCTTTCCAAGCGCTTAGAACAGTGCTCTGCACACAGTAAGCACTCAGTCGATTAGGATTAAATGAATGAATGAAAGAATAAGAGGGACGACGCGGCCCGTCCGTAATTTCCGGGTCCGCAGAAGGGCGTCTACGTCTCTGTGTCCCATCAATGGCTACCCCACCCTGCTCTGGAGCAAGGCTGGTCCAGGAAGGAGCACTGGCAGAGGTGAAAAGGACAAAGGGCAGGTGGGTTGATTTTCTTACGTCAATCGCTAAGCCGTAAGCTCCTTGAGGGCAGGGAACGTGTCTGCCAACTCTGTTATGCTGGAGTCTCCCACTCAGTCCACAGCTCTGCACAGGGTCAGCACTTAATGAACACCCCTGACTGATGGAGCGATTGAGGCTGGGAAAATGGATATTTTTCAGCATAAAGAATAGCCGGCATCTCCTTCCGAAAGGGGGTTACAGTGACCTTGCAGCCTAAGCCAACTTTGGAGTCCAAATAAAAATACCCTAACAACAAAGCAAAGCAGCGTGGCTTAGTGGAAAGAGCCCGGGCTTGGGAGTCAGAGGTCGTGGGTTCTAATCCCGGCTCTGCCACCTGTCTGCTTGTGTGACCTTGGGCAAGCCGCTTAACCTCTCTGTGCCTCGGTTACCTCATCTCTAAAATGGGAATTGAGACGGTTAGCCCCACTTGGCACGACCTGCTTACCTTATCTACCTCAATGCTTAATACAGTGCTTGGGCATAATAAGCGCTTAACAAATACCATAATGAATATTATTCCCTTCTAGACGGTGAGCCCGTTGTGGGCAGGGATTGTCTCTCTTTGTTGCAGAATTGTGTTTTCCAAGTGCTTAGTAGTTTGCTCTGCACACAGTAAACGTTCAATAAATGCGATTAAATGAATGAAAGCACTGATCATTTAAATCGAAGTATTCAGATTTCTAATGAGCAGTTCTTAAAAGTACTCTTTGCTTGAAGATCGCAACCTTCTCTGGAGGCCTTCTTTCCCAGTGAAAAACTCACGCTAGACCTCAGTCTGAGGCAGTGGAAAAAGAAATGCTTGCGGATTTCCAGCACAACCAAAATATTTGTTTCACAAGTTTCAGTAAGTACTGGGATCAGGTTTCCCTGTGGGTGTGAAAAGAAGAAAAACTGAGAAAGAAAAGCCATGTCGATGAAGACAAAAACAGGAAGTGGAAAGCGATGGGGGAAAGACAAATGGAATTCAAATCGGGGAAGATCAGGAGGGGAAGGAACAGTCAGTTTTTAATCTAATTTGTCCCTCATACCCCAGGCTCCATTGGTAATTTTCTGCCTTTCTCCCGTTTTAGGCCGTAAACTTATAGTGGGCAGGGAATGTGTCTCATATTGTTTTATTATGCTCTCCCAAGTGCTTAGTACAGTGCTCTGCACCCAGTAAGCGCTCAATAAAGCAGCATGGCATAGTGGATAGAGCACAGGCCTGGGAGTCGGAAAGTCATGGGTTCTAATCCCGGCTCTGCCACTTGCGAGTTATGTGACCCTGGGCGAGTCACTTCACTTCTCTGTGCCTTACTTACCGCATCTGTAAAATGGGAATTGAGAGTGTGAGCCCCACATGGGGACAAGGACTGTGTCCACCCCAGTGCTTAGTACAGTGCCTGGCACATAGTAAGCGCTTAACAAATACTATTAAAAAAATAAATATGATTGACTGATTGATTTGAGCTTCCTTTCAGGCATCCTGTGCTGGGTCAGAAGTCATTTAAATATATTTTGCTTCCCCAGGAGATCGTAAGCTCCTTATGGGTAGGGATCATGTTGGACAACTCTCTGATCAGCCTAGTCACGGAGTGCAGCGTATTACCATTTAATGCAGGGTTTGGAGAAAATTGTTGAGAGGAGAACGAAACCTCATCCTTCAGATTTCATTTTCATAAATTTGTTTTCATGGTTCTAAGACCCAGTTGTCCAAATTATGATTATTCTTCCAGTGCCAAACTCAAAACTCCCCACCAAGTTGAAATGTTCCCGGTGGGTGTAAAACTGTGGGAGGCCCAGAGATAATTGAGCATACATTAAAAATGAATCATTCTAGGTCTCATTAATAGTGATGAACACTTAGCGTGGCGTTTGTTTTAAGTGCTTACAAGCGCTTAGATATATTATAATGAAATCAGACCCAGTCCCTGTTCCACCTGAGGTCACAGTCCACAGGGGTGGGAGGACAGGCATTAAATCCCCATTTTAGAAAAGAAGAGACTGTGACACAGAGAAGTCCAGGGACACGTCCAAGATGCCACAGCAGGAGAACGGCAGGGCCAATATCCCCAGGTCCTGAGGCATGGCGTGACTTCGTACCGACTCTTGACCTCAGTTGCTTCACGATAAATGCCCAATTAGCGGGAACCTAGTATGCCGAATTCATTCTGAAGTGGTTTTAAAGCAATCAGCTTTAATAATAACTGTTGTATTTGTTAAGCACTTACTATGTGCAGAGCACTGTAATAATAATTATAGTAATAATAATTGTGGTATTCGTCAAGTGCTTACTATGTGACAAACACTGTTCTACGCATCGGGGTAGATAGAAGGTCATTCATTCATTCAGTCGTATTTATTGAGCGCTTACTGTGTACAGAGCACTGTCCTAAGCGCTTGGGAAGTACAATTTGGCAACAGATAGAGACAATCCCTACCCAACAACGGGCTCACAGTCTACAGTCTTGATCCCCATTTTATGCACGAGGGAACTGAGACCCCAAAAAGTTAAATGACTTGTCCAAGATCACATAGCAGACATGTGGTGGAGCCTGGATTTGAACCACGTCCTCTGACTTCCAGGCCTGTGCTCTTTCCACTAGGCCACACTTCCTTAAGCGCTGGGGTAGGTACAAGACGAGCAGGTCCCACAAGGGGCTCATTCGTTCATTTGTATTTATTGAGCGCTTACTTTGTGCAGAGCACTGTACTAAGTGCTTGGAAACTACAATTTGGCAACAAATAAAGACAATCCCTACCCAGCGGGTTCACAGTCTAGAAGGGGGGAGTCAGGCAACAAAACAAAACAAAGCTCACAGTCTAAGTAGATGGGAGAATCTCAGTTTTACAAATGAGTGAATTGAGGCCCAGAGGAGGTAAGTGATTTGCCTAAAATTCCAGAGCAGACAGGTAGAAGAGCTGGGATCAGAACCGAGGCCCTCTGATTTGCAGGCCCGGGCTCTTTCCACTAAGCCACGCTGCTTCTCCTAATAATGATGAGGAAGGGAAGGATGACAATAATACTGCAGGGAAAAAAATCCATTCCCCAGCAAGACTGAAACACAGGGTGGCCCAGCGTGGTCTAGTGGATAGAGCCCGGGCCTGGAGTCAGAAGGATCTGAGTTCTTATTCCGGCCCTGTCATTTGTCTGCTGTGTGACCTTGGGTAAGTCACTTCACTACTTTGAGCCTCAGTTACCACATGGGTAAAATAATAATAATGATATTTGTTAAGTGCTTAATTTGTGCCAGGTACCGTACTAAGTGCTGGGGCACTATACTAAGCACGGGGATGGGGATAAACACGGGGAGCCCTACGTGGGACAGGGACTGTGACCAACCCGAATACCTTATATTCATTCAATAGTATTTATTGAGCGCTTACTATGTGCAGAGCACCGTACTAAGCTCTTGGAATGTACAGTTCGGCAACAGAGAGACAATCCCTGCCCCTTGACAGGCTTACAGTCTAATCGGGGGAGACAGACGGACGAAAACAAGACAACTTAATCACGTTAAATAGAATCAAGGGGATGTACACCTCATTAACAAAATAAATAGGGTAATAAAAATCTATACAAATGAGCACAGTGCTGAGGGAAGGGGAAGGGAGGGGGGGAGGAGCAGAGGGAAAGGAGGAAAGGGGGCTTAGCTGAGGGGAGGTGGGGGGGTGGGGCAGAGAGGGAGCAGAGGGAACAGAGGGAAAAGGGGAAGCTCAGCTCTTGGAGGAGGTAAGTTCTTGCCCAAGGTCACACAGCAGACGAGTAGCAGAGCTGAGATTAGACCCCAGGTCCTTCGGAATCCCAGGCCCATCCTTTTTTCACTAGGCCATGCCGTTCAGTTCTGCAACAGTTCAGTGCCGCAGTGTAGAGTGCTTAATGCAGTCTGCACACAGAAAGCACTCGATAAATAGCACTGTTTGGTCACTGAAGCTATGGGAATGAAGGTGAAAAAGTCTAGCAGCCATGTCAGATCCAGAAGAGGAACAGCTCTGCTTATGGTCATTAAAGTACCCTCCCTTCACTCCGTGTGGCTTCTGTTTTCTGGCCCCTTTCTCAGGGCTTTTCTTAGCAATATTGCTAAGTCGATTAAAGCTCATCCTGGAGGCTCAGGAACAATAGCTCCAGAGCAAGCCAAAGAAATTCCTCGAAGAGCAGGCCGCTGAGAGGGTGTGGGAAGGCTTCCTGGGAGATGTGGGAACTGGGACCCAATCATTAAGTGGGTAGGGCCGTCTACTTCCCAGATGGACTGCTTGGGGAATAATCACAATAACTGTGGTATTTGTTAGGCACTTATTACGTGCCAAGAGCTATACTAAGCATTGGGTAATCGATGGGTAACAGCATGGCCTAGTGAAAAGAACATGGGTCGGAGAGTCAGAAGGACCCGGGGTCTAATCTTGGCTCTGCCACTCGTCTGCTGTGTGACCTTGGGCAAGTCACTTCACTTCTCTGGGCCTCAGTTCCCTCAGGTGTAACATGGGGATCAAGACTGTGAGCCCCATATGGGACATGGACTGTGTCCAACCTGATTAGCTTGTGTCGACCCTAGTGCTTAGTACAGTGCCTGGCACCTAGTGAAGGCTTAACAAAACAAGTCTGACATAGACTTGTCCACAGTATAAATGGAGGGAGACCGGATAATAATAATAGTAATTGGAGTTGTTAAGTGCTATGTGTCAAGCCTGGTCTAAGCACTGGAGAAGATACAAATTTATCAGTCCCTGTCCCACATGAGGTTCACAATCTCAATCCCCATTTTACAGATGAGGGAACTGAGGCCCAGAGAAGTGAATGACTTGCTCAAGGTCACACAGCAGACGGCAGAGCCAGGATAAGAACCCATGGCCTTCTAGCTAGACTGTAAGCCCGTCAATGGGCAGGGACTGTCTCTATCTGTTGCCCATTTGTACATTCCAAGTGCTTAGTACAGTGCTCTGCACATAGTAAGCGCTCAATAAATACTATTGAATGAATTGAATGACTTCCAGACCCATGGTTCTATCCATTACACTGCGCTGCTTCTCATTACGTCATGATTTCCCGTATTACGGAGGAGGAAACAGAGCCACAGAGAAGCAAAGTGACATGCCCAAGGTCACACAGCAGACAAGTGATGGCGAAGTTGGGATTAGAACCCAGGTCCTCTGACCTCTGGGCCCACCTCTTTCCATTAGGTTACACTTCTTTGCCATCAGTGGTGAGCTTTTCTGCCCTAAAACCATCTTTGGCTCTCGGCAAAGTGGTCAGGTTGAGCAGGAAATCCTTAAAAGCGGCTAGCCCGGAGAATGAAGACGGCAGCGGTGACCGAGTTCAAACAACGAACCGGTGTCAACACTGTGCTGCGCTCACTTGTGCTACAGACCTAAAACTCCTTTCTACACACTTCACCATGTCCCACAGATGTCAGGCAGTCGTATTTACTATGTGCGGAGTAGCACAGAGGATGTGGACCAGAGGTCGGTGGCGAGATAGAGGAGATGGAGGTAAAGGGAGAGGGTTGGCATCAGAGGAGCGAAGTGTGCGGGTTCGGCTGTAGTAGGTCCGGAACACCGTCCCTCTTCGTATCCGACGGCCGGTGACTCTCCCCACTTTCAAAGAGGCCTCCTCCAAGAGGCCTTCCCTGACTATGCCCTGATTTCCTCTTCTCCCACTCCCTTCCGTGTCCCGCTTCCATGTGGATTTGCTCCCTCTAGTCACCCCTCCCTCAGCCCCACAACACTTTCGTACGTATCGGCAAATCCATTATTTATATTGTCCGCCTCCCCGTCTAGACCGTAAGCTCACTGCGCGCAGGGAATGTATTGTCGTCACATTGTACCCCGCACACAGAAAGTGCCCAGAAAGTGCTCAATGATACCACTGGTTTCCTGACTGACTACAAGCAGAGTAGGAAGAAGAATGGTATTTGTTAAGCGCTTACTATGTGCAGAGCACTGTTCTAAGCGCTGGAGTAGATACAGGGTCATCAGGTTGTCCCGCGTGAGGCTCACAGTCTTCACCCCCATTTTACAGACGAGGGAACTGAGGCACAGAGAAGTGAAGTGACTCGCCCACAGTCACACAGCTGACAAGTGGCAGAGTCGGGATTCGAACCCATGACCTCTGACTCCCAAGCCCGGACTCTTTCCACTGCTTCTCGAAGTACCGTGACTGCATCCCCTAAAGCTGTGGCGAGTAGGAGTGGTGATAATGTTTATTAAGCGGTTACTTAACGCTAGCAGAGAACACAGTTGGCCATTTGGGAAGCAGCGTGGCTCAGTGGAAAAGAGCCTGGGCTTCGGAGTTAGAGGTCATGAGTTTGACTCCCGGCTCTGCCCCTTGTCAGCTGGGTCACTGTGGGCAAGTCACTTCACTTCTCTGTGCCTCAGTTACCTCATCTGTCAAATGGGGATCAAGACTGTGAGCCCCATGTGGGACAACCTGATTACCCTGTAACTCCCCCAGCGCTTAGAACAGTGCTCTGCACATAGTAAGCGCTTAACAAATACCAACATTAATTAGAATGGTCGCTTGCCCTCTGGGAGGGCAAGGCCGGGGGTGGGGGGGCTCAGAAAGCGAGACCCCACTGGACGTTCTCCACCCCCCTCCCATGGAGTCACGACGTCCAACGAGCTACAGAGGCACCTCAAGCACATAGTAAGCGCTCAATAAATACGACTGAATGAAGGACTGACTGAATGAATAGTCCATGCCTACCGTCTGGGAAATAGGACGGTGAAGAACCTGTGAGGAAGCTCGTTGTGAGCAGGGATGGTATCTCCCAAATCCGTTAAGGGAAGCAGCGTGCTCAGTGGAAAGAGCCCAGGCTTGGGAATCAGAGGTCATGGGTTCAAATGCCGGCTCTGCCACTCGTCAGCTGTGTGTGACTGTGGGCAAGTCACTTCACTTCTCTGTGACCTTATCTGTAAAATGGGGATGAAGACTGTGAGCCTCACGTGGGAGAACCTGATGACCCTGTATCTCCCCCAGCACTTAGAACAGTGCTCTGACATAGTAAGTGCTTAACAAATACCAACATTATTACTTGCTTAATGGTTTGCACAGTGCTCTGTGCACAGTAAGCCCTCAGTAAATACCACTGATTGATTGATCGATTAATGATTGATTGATCGATTAATTCAAACCCTTCAGGCCCGTTAGGAGACGGCCTCGTGAGGAGATGGTCCCCGTCGGCTGTGCTCCGCACACAGTAAGGCCTCAAAAAATACCACTGATTGGTCGATCGATTAATTCAAACCCTACTGGCCTGTTGGGCGACGACCTTGTGAGGAGATTGTCCTAGTCGACTCAGTGCTCCGCACACAGTGAGACCTCAATAAATACCAATGATTGATTGATCGATCGATTCAAACCCAACAGGCCTGTTTGGAGACGGCCTGTCCGGAGATGATCCTGGTCAGCTCCCCGGAGGACACCACACAAACACCCGTTCACAAAGCCCTACAAGCCGTGGGTTTTTCGTTGAGTTGATTCAAACCGCGGGCCCAGGACTTCTTAAAATGAAACGTTTTTCCCTTTACTCCACAGTGACCTAGAGTTCTGGGCAAACTAAAATACACTGCGCCGATTTTGCAGTTGTATATCGAGAGCCTTAACTCTACCCTATAGATATTCCAACGCATTATGTTGTCGGTTTAGCGGAGATTACAATAAAGGGGATCGTTATAAGACTTTGTGGGTAACTCGCTTTCCCGGTGGAAGAGCATTTGACCTTCTGTTCAAAAAGGGAGGCTCCTTTTCATCTGGTTTCAATTCTCTTGTTTGTGCACCTTGTCATATTTATTATTGAATTCCTAGTTTCTTCTTGTTGTTTCATGTTCCTTGTTCCAGTGATTTATGAGAAATTGCTGATCCAGATGTTATCTTTGGCATTCGGTGACTGTGTACAGAGTCAAGAATGCGGAGAAAGTAAATGGGATTTTGAACTCTATAATGTCCAACCTTCATGGTTGGTGGGTCAAATGAAGTAATAGGCCAGTTGAGAACTTTCACAAGGCACAGTTTCCTTGATAATAAACACTCTTCTAATGAGAGAGGGAGGGTGAAGTTTCTCTTCTCTTTATTCTTTTGGAAGGAAAGCTGGGTCCCATGGCAATTCAGAGAAAATTCGAGCTGTGAACATCAAAGTTTTGTGGTAAAACCCAAAAGGAACATAACTTTTGGGACACTTTAGCAAAGTGGTGTTGCTAAGCAGTAGAAGTGGACTATTCATTCCTTCATCCCTACTGGAGGGAGAGTGAAGCAGAGGCTTGTCCATTCCATTCCTGGCGTGGCCTGTGGCTAGCGAGTGGAAGGTCATCTGCTACAAGTCAAAACTCCCCCGTGCTGGGCAGCAGCGGCACGGGAGGGAGTCGAGGGTGGAGACTCGGAAGGAGGCAGTGGTAAACCACTTCCATATATTTACCAAGAAAACTCTATGGATACATTGCCAGAACGACTGCAGAAGCAAGTGGGGTGTTCTGGGAGAGATGTGTCCATGGCACTGCTATGGGTTGGACACGACTCCATAGCGTAAGACAACAACAATAACCTGTACAGAGCTCTGTAATAAGCGCTAAGTACCACAATAAAGTGCAATGACGTGGGCCTGGGAGTCAGGGGACCTGGATTCTAAAGCCGGCTCCGTCGCTGGCCTGCTGTGTGACTTGGGCAAGTCAGTTAACTTCTCTGGGCCTCAGGTTCCTCCTCTGTAAAACATAATTCGATACCTGTTCTCTCTCCCCCTTAGACCGTGAACGCTTTGTGATACTGGGATGGTGCCCAACCTGATTGTCTTGCCTCTACCCCAGCGCTTAGTATAACACTTGGCACACGGTAAGCACTTAACAAATCCCGCAATTATTATTGAGGCTACTCTTTCAACGCTGCTGCACCATTCATTCATTCAGTCAATCATATTTATTGAGCACTTACTATGTGCAGAGCACTGTACTAAGCGCTTGGAATGTACAATTCGGCAATAGATAGAGACAATCCCTGCCCACTGACGGGCTTACGGTCTAATCGGGGGAGACAAAAACAAGATACTTGACCTCTCCTAAAATTTTATCTTTCAGTGTTTGCCGCTGATCGACTCAGCTCACAAACTTTGAGTTACCTTCTTAGGCTGTGATGTTTTACCTCATCCTGATTGGACTCTGCATGGCTATCACTGCCGTGGACTTCGGGTAACTAAAGAGATGCACCAGTGCATCTACAAATCGATCATTGTAGAATTGTATTTCCTAGAGCTCTACATCTCCATCTTGTTTGAAGACATAAAGACATAAAAGGAAATTAAAGGATGTTCTGTAAATAAGTCAAGTACTAGGGAAAAATGAGGTTTTCCCTTTGGCGGAGAGGGGTTAAGATATATAATGATGGTATTTTAAGGGCATATCATTCTAAGCGCTGAGATAGATACATGTTAATCAGTTCAGACACAGTCCCTGTCCCACATGGGGCTAAAAGTCTCAGTAAGAGAGAGATCATAGAGTGAATCCCCATTTCACACATGGAAACTGAGGCAAGGAGAAGTTAAGCAGTGTGGCTCAGTGGAAAGAGCCTGGGCTTGGGGAGTCAGAGGTCATGGGTTCGAATCCCAGCTCTGCCACTCCTCAGCTGTGTGACTGTGGGCAAGTCACTCTGTGCCTCAGTTCCCTCATCTGGAAAATGGGGATTAACTGGTGAGCCTCAAGTGGGACAACCTGATTACCCTGTATCTACCCCAGCTCTTAGAACAGTGCTTTGCACATAGTAAGTGCTTAACAAATACCAACATTATTATTATTATTAAGTGATTTTCCCAAGGTCACACAACAGATAAATGGAGGATCCGGGATTAGAACCCCGGTCTTCTGACTCCCAGGCCTGTGATCGTTCAATGAGATCTGTTTAGACTGTGAGCCCAATATTGGGCAGGGATTGTCCCTATCCCTTGCCGAATTATACATTCCACGCGCTTAGTACAGTTCTCTGCACATAGTAAGCGCTCAATAAATACGATTGAAGGAATGAATGAATGAGATCATGCTGTTTCTCCGTAATATTTTCCTGTACATCTACAGCAGTTTGAACTGTATAGGCTGGTGGAGTAGGAAGTCATTCAGTCGTATTTACTAAGCACTTACTGTGCGCAAAGCGCTGTATTAAGCGCTTGGGAGAGGACGATACAGGAACAGACACAGTCCCTGTCCACAACGAGCTCACAGTCAAGAGGAGCCGCTATAAAATGGAAAAGATTTACTTAAACCTTTATTAAGGTGCAGTAGCTTCCCTGCTAAGGAATTGGCTTTCCGCCATCATACAGAACAGTGGGTTGGGGTGGTGAGTGGCTGTCTTCTCATCCCACTGGAGATCAAGAAACAAGAGAAAAAGACTTCAAGCCAGAAGAGTATCAAGAATTTCCTGATGCTGGACTGTGACCAAGCAGATGAAGCAGGATGATGATAATAATACTAATAATGGCGGCATTTGTTAAGCGCTTACTATGTGCAAAGCACTGTTCTAAGCGCTGGGGGGGGATACAAGGTGATCAGGTTGTCCCACGTGGGGCTCACAGTTTTAATCCCCATTTTACAGATGAGGGAACTGAGGCACAGGGAGGTTAAGTGACTTGCCCAAATGACTGTGGTATTTGTTAAGTGTCTACTAGGTGCCAGGCACTCTTCTAAGCGCTGGGATAGGTACAAGCAGCAAAATCAGGTTGGACACAGTTCTTGCCCCCCCAGGGGACTCACGGTCTCAATCCCCATTTTACAGAGGAGGGAACTGAGGCCCAGAGAAGTGAAGTGACTTGCCCAAGGTCACACAGCAGACGAGTGGCAGAACTGGGATCAGAACCCAGGTCCTTCTGACTCCCAGACCCGTACTCTATCCATTAGGCCAGGCCGCTTCCCCAGCAGGGTGAGGAATCCTTTCTCTGGACTGTTCTAAGAAAAAGGCTCTAGTTCTGGGCTGTGTTCTGCACTGGCATAATCCCTCCTCAATCCTACAGGATGTGGCTCAGTGGAAAGAGCCCGGGCTTGGGAGTCAGAGGTCACGGGTTCGAATCCCAGCTGTGTGACTTTGGGCAAGTCACTTCACTTCTCTGGGTCTCCGTTCCCTCATCTGTAAAATGGGGATGAAGACTGAGAGCCCCACATGGAACCCCCTGATCACCTTGTAGCCCCTCAGCGCTTAGAACAGTGCTTTGCACATAGTAAGCGCTTAACAGATACCATCATTATTATAAAGCCTGACCTAGTAGCTCCTCACCACCAGCTTTAAGGCACTCGATCAATTCTTCCCTTTCTAGCGTGGAGCAGTGGAAAGAGCCCGGGCTTGGGAGTCAGAGGTCATGGGTTCGAATCCCAGCTCTGCCACTTGTCAGCTGTGTGACTGTGGGCAAGTCACTTAACTTCTCTGTGCCTCAGTTACCTCATCTGTAAAATGGGGATGAAGACTGTGAGCCCCACGTGGGACAACCTGATTCCCCTCTGTCTACCCCAGCGCTTAGAACGGTGCTCGGCACATAGTAAGCGCTTAACAAATACCAACATTATTATTTACCTTTCCTCCTGCACCTCCCACCCACTGCCCAGCCCGCTCTCTTCGCTCCTCTAACACCAACCTACTTACTACACCTTCACCTCATCTCTCTTGCCATCAACTCTTTGCTCACATCTTTTTTCCCATGGTATTTATTAAATCTTTACTATGCTCCAGTCACTTTGCTAGGCACTGGGGAAGATGCAAGCTAGTCAGGTTGGACACAGTCCACATCCCTCTTGGGGCTCACAGTCTTACTCGGCATTTTACATTTTACAATGTAGATTTTACAGATGAAGAGACCGAGGCACCGAGAGGGTAAGTGATAGGCCCAAGGTCACATCGCAGATAAGTACAATTCGGCAACAAATAGAGACAATCCCTACCCAATGGACTCACAGTCTAGAAGGGGGGAGACAGACAACGAAACAAAGCAAGTGGACAGGCGTCGATAGCATCAATATAAATAAATAGAATTATGATATATACACATCAGTAATAAAATAAATAGAATAATAGATATACACATATATATATGTGGGGTACGGTGGGGGTAGAGCAGAGGGAGGAAGTAGGGGCGATGGGGAGGTAAGGAGGAGCAGAGGAAAAGGGGGGCTCAGTCTGGGAAGGCCTACTGTCTCTATCTGTTGCCGAATTGTACTTTCCAAGTGCTTAGTACAGTGCTCTGCACACAGTAAGCGCTCAGTAGATACGATTGAATGAATGAAATGACGGAGCCAGGAGCAGAACCCTGAAGGTCATGGGTTCTAATTCCGCCTCTGCCACTTGTCTATGTGACCTTGGGCAAGTCACTTCACTTCTCTGGGCCTCAGTGACCTCATTTATAAAATGGGGATTGAGACTGTGAGCCTGACACCTAGTAAGCACTTAAAAAATGCCATCATTATTATTCTCAGGACTGTGCTCTTTCCACTCCCTCCTCCCTAGAACTTCCTCCCCCTTTACATCCAACAGATCATCACTCTCCCAGTCGTCGAAGCCTTACTCAAACGATAGCTTTTTAAAATAGTATTCGTTAGGCGCCTGCTATGTGCCAAGCACTGTACTAAGCCCTGGGGTAAATGCAAGCGAATCAGGTTGGACAAAGTCCCTATCCCACATGGGGCTGCCCTCAGCGTTAGTCCCCACTTCACAGATGAGGTAACACAGAAGTGAAGTGACTCGCCCAGGGTCACGCAGCAGGCGAGCGGCGGAGGCGGCATGAGAAGACAGGTCCCTGCTCTATCCACTAGACCGCACTGCTCCTCTAGCTCTTCTAAGAGGCCTTTCCTGCTTTAGCCCTCATTTTTCCACGGTATTCACGCTCTCTTCCACACTGTCTATCCACTCGAGGCTGTATCCTTTAAACACTTTGCTATACCACACCACATACATACATATCCTCCTACTGCAACACTCACCCTACCTGCAATTTATTTTAATATCTGCCTTCCCAACCAGATGTAAACCTATTTGGGGCAGAGATCATGTCTGCCAACTCTGTGTTGTACTCTCCCAAGCACTTACTATATTTTTCTCTGCACACAGTAAGTAATCTATTACTATTACTATAATATATTATTATAGTATATTATTAATATTACTATATAATATTAAATACTATTGATTGGAGTTTTCAACTTTTTTTTTTATGGTATTTGCCTAAGCACCTACTATGTACCATGCACTGTTTTAAGTGCTGGAGTAGATACAAGTTAATCAGGTGGGGTACAATCCATGTCCCATATAATAATAATAATAATGGTATTTGTTAAGGGCTTACTATGTGCCAGGCACTGTATTAAGTGCTGGGGTGGATACAAGGTAATTGGGTAGGATACAGTCCCTGTTTCTCCTGGGACTCACAGTCTCAATCCCCATTTTAGAGGTGAGGGAACTGAGGCACAGAGAATAAATAATAATGATGGTATTTGCTAAGCGCCTGCTATGTGCCGAGCACCGTTCTAAGCGCTGGGGTAGACACATGGGAACGAGGTTGTCCCACGTGGGGCTCACAGTCTTAATCCCCATTTGACAGATGAGGTAACTGAGGCACAGAGAAGTTAAGTGGTTTACCAAAAGTCACACAGAAGACAAGTAGCGGAGGTGGGATTAGAACCCAGGTCCTTCGGGCTCCCAGGTTTGTGCTCTATCCGCTAGGTCATGCTCCTCCTTAAGGTGTTCCCTAGCTCTGCGCATAACATCTCTAACCTCTCTCCTTTCCCCCATGCCACTCCCAGTTCATTCCAAGCTGGGAAAGGAGAAGGAGCCTGTGAAGGAAGCCACATCATCGTGGTATTTGATAAGCGTTTACTATGCGCCAAGCACTGTACTAAGCACTGCGGTAGATACAAGATAACCAGGGTGGACCCAGACCCTATCCCACATAGGATCACAGTCTCAGGAAGAAGAAATCTCCATTTTACTGATGAGAAAATGAGGCCCAGAGATGTTAAGTGACTGATATATGACAGAGCCTAGACTGTAAGCCTGTAATGGGCAGGGATTGTCTCTCTTTATTGTTGTATTGTACTTTCCGAGCGCTTAGTACAGTGCTCTGCACATAGCCTTCAATGAATATGATTGAATGAATGGATATTAATCCAGATTTTTTTTTAATGGTATCTGTTAAGCACTTACATGTATGCCAGACACTATACTAAGCGCTGGGATAGTTACAACGTAATCAGGTTGAACGCAGTCCCTGTTCCACATGGGGCTGACGGTCTTAATCCCCATTTTCCATATGAGATAACTGAGGCCTAGAGAAATGAAGTGACTTGCCCAACATCACATAGCAGGCAAGGGGTAGAGCCAGGATTAGAATCCAGATCCTCTGACTCCCAGGCCCGTGATCTTTTTACAGTGTCACAGTGCTTCTGGTGCCAGGCCCCTCTCTCAGAGCTTGGCCTTGCTTCCACTGTCTACATTTTGAATGAGGTTGGGAACCCACAGCCCCGGCCCTGGCCTTGCTCTTCGAGTGCCTCCCCAGATGCCGAGGAGGAAGTACGTGTGTGTCGATGTGGAATTCTCTTCGGAAGCAGCTCGTTAGATAGATTTCTCAGAAAGCCTTCTCTCAGTGGACTGTGATTTGGAAAACTTCGTTGATTTGTGGAATAACCTTGGACTTTTGGTTCTTCACTCTGTCTTGCTACTTTTTTCTGAGGGTATTTGTTAAGCACCGCTGGACACTGTTCTAAGCACTGGGGTCGATACAGAGGAATCAGGTTGGACACAGTCCGTGTCCCACATAGGGCTCACCGTCTTAAGCCCCATCTTACATATGGGGTAACTGAAGTACAGAGAAGTGACATAGCTTGCCCGAGGTCCCATAGAATATAAGCGGCAGAGCCGGGATTAGAACCGAGGTCCTTCTTTTCATTCATTCATTCAGTGGTACTTATTGAGTGCTTATTATGTACAGAGCACTGTACTAAGCCCTTGGGAGAGTACGATATAACAATAAAGACACATCCCCCGCCCACGACGAGCGTACAGTCTAGCGGGGACTTTCAGGCTCATGCTCTACCCACCAGGCCACACTACTGAGGATGCAAGAAGTTCTTTGGCAATCCCACTGTCTCACGAAGCCTATAAGTGCATATCGCTTCCAGCTATCATTCCAATAACACATTTCAGTGTAGAGATTACATAAAAGGATGCTATACCGCAGTGCTACTTTGGATGTGTCTTTCTTTTCCATAAAAGAAACCTTGACCATGGCTACCTGGATCATTTCCATCGAGAGGAGTTTCAACTGATGGAGGAAATTATTCTCTGCATTCAAAAAATCCACGTAGTGGATCTGAAGAGGTCGGAGGGAACTGTTTCACTTTAAAAAAGCAACGTGGACTAGCGGAGAGAGCACTGCCCTGGGAGTCAGAAGGACCGGAGTTCTAATCCCATCCATCTTCGTATCAAACTAAAACTCCTCTCCATTGGCTTTAAAGCAGTCCATCACCTTGCCCCCTCCTACCTCACCTCGCTTCTCTCCTCCTCCAACCCGGCCCACACGCTTCGCTCCTCAGGTGCTGACCTTCTCACTGTGCCTCCATCTCGCCCGTCTCGTCGCCGACCCCTGGCCCACGTCCCGCCTCTGGTCTGGAATTCCTTCCCTCCTCTAATTCAACAGACAACCACTCTCCCCCACTTTAAAACCTTATCGAAGGCCCATCTCCTCCAAGAGGCCTTCCCAGACCAAGCCCCACTTTTCCTCATCTCCCACCCCCTTCTGCGTCGCCCTGACTCGCTCCCTTTGCTCTCCCCACCTCCCTGCCCCTAAGCACTTACGCATATATCTCATTTTCTTTATCTGTATTGACGTCTGTCTCCCTCACTCTAGAATGTGAGCTCACTGTGGTAATGTCACTGTTTATTACTGGATTGTACATTCCCAAGAGCTTAGTATGGTCCTCTGCACCCAGTAAGCGCTCAATAAATACGACCGACTGACTGAATGAATAAATGAATAATCCTGGCTCCGTTGCTTATCTGCTGCGGAACCTTGGGAAAGTCACTTCACTTCTCTGGGCCTCAGTTCCTCATCTGCAAAATGGGGGTTAAGGGTATGATCTCTATGTGGGACTTGGACCGTGTCCAACCTGATTAGCTTGTATCTACCCCAGCGCTTAGTACAGTGTCTGGCACAGCGTAAGCGCTTAACAAATGCCCTAAAATACAAAAAAAGTTCATTCCAACTTCCCTAAAGTCCTCGGGACTCTTCAGTAATGGAAAGAAGCTGGCTCCACCTACTGGAAAATCAATCCGATTACAATCCCAGATAAACTATCGCAGAATAGGAAACGTTATTTAAATAAGACTCGTTTTTACAAAAGCTCAGGCTACTATTTATCAAAGACGTCTTTGTTTATAATCAGTGAAGTCTAGGACTTTTTATGGTATTTGTTAAACTGCTCCTCTGCATCAAGGGCTGTTCTAAGTGCTGGGGTGGATACAGGTTTATCCGTCGGATGCGGGCCTGGTCCCACGTGGGGTTCACAGTCTAAATTGGCGGGAGGAGCAATTAATTCCCATTTTACAGATGAGGTAACAGGTACAGAGAAGTTAAGTGACTTGCCCAAAGTCACACAGCAGGCATATGGCAGAGCTGGGATTAGAACCGGGGCCTCTGACTGCCAGGCTCTAGGCCCTTTCTATTTGGCCTCGCTGCTCTCCATCAAACCCTTTGGAAGAGCTGTCTCTTTAATCTCTTGCTCGAAACCTAGTTAATTTACAGTAGGAGAAGGAATAATATTATTTTTATGAAGTGCCTTCTGAATGCAATGTGTTGTACTAAGCACATTCTACTCTCTCCTGCTGACACTATGAGGCCCATGTGGGACAAGGCCTGGGTCCAGCCTGATAAATACGACTGAATGAATAAATGGATAATCCTGGTAAACCCATCATTGCGCAGGGATTGTCTCTACCTGTTGCCGAATTGTACATCCCAAGCGCTTAGTACAGTGCTCTGCACAGAAGTCGGTAGAGCATCAGACTTTTAATCTGAGAGTCCAGGGTTCAAGTCCCTGTTCGGGCGAATCCCTCTTTTATTTTAGAGAAGCAGCGTGGCTCAGTGGAAAGAGCATGGGCTTGGGAGTCAGAGGTCATGGGTTCGAATCCCGGCTCGGCCACTTGTCAGCTGTGTGACTTTGGGCAAGTCACTTCACTTCTCGGTGCCTCAGTTCCCTCATCTGTAAAATGGGGATGAAGACTGTGAGCCCCACGTGGGACAACCTCATTCCCCTGTGTCTACCCCAGCGCTTAGAACGGTGCTCAGCACATAGTAAGCGCTTAACAAATACCAACATTATTATTATTGACATTATTATTGAATGAATAAACTTGTATCTACCCCAGCACTTAGAACAGTGCTTGGTACACAGTCAGGGCTTAAGGAGTATTGTTATTATTATTGTTATTAGGAAAGCACAACAAAAATACAATACAATGAGCTTCACTCCCCAGCCCACCTCAAACTTGTAATTTGTCAAGTTCCCCTTTTGTAGGCCTGGGAGTCAGAGTCCCAGGGTTCTAACCCCATCTTTGCCACTTGCCTGCGTGTGACCTGGAGCAAGTCACCTAACTTCTATGCCTAGTTTGTTGTCTTATGTTGTCGAGCCGTGTCCGACCCATTGCGACGCCATGAACACAGCTCTCCCAGAACGCCCCCCCATCCATCTGCAATCGTTCTGACAGTGGATCCAGAGAGTTTTCTCGGTAAAAATACAGAAGCGGTTTACCACTGACTCCTTCTGCTCAGTGAACCCGAGTCTCCGCCCTCGACTCTCTCCCGGGCCGCTGCTGCCCAGCACGGGTGAGTTTTGACTTGTAGCAGGTGGCCTGCCACTGGCTAGCCACCGGCCAAGCTAGGAATGGAATGGACAGGCCTCTGCTTGACTCTCCTTCTCATAGTCGAGACTGGTAGAGCACTGGAAACTCTCCAGGTGCGACCCTGAGAGGTGATGCCTAGTTTACTCAACTGAAAATAGGAACTGAATACCTGTTTCCCACTTATACTGGGATCCTCATGTGGGAGGGGGACCTGTGCCTGACCTGATTATGTTTTATTTACTCCAACATTTAGTTCAGTGCCTCACACATAGTAAGTTCTTAACAAATATTATTATCATTATGCAAATTCTACCAGTTAAAGGCATATATTATTTTGGTCCAGTTACTTTTCTGGATCCTGAACCAATCAGGATGCTGCATAATGCGTAAGACCAAAGTACAGTACAATCATATCTACTGACTCTATTGCGTTATAATCAATTGCTTAGCACAGTGCTCTGCAGAGAATAATCACTCAATGAATACTATTGATTGGTTGATTCTGTATTTACACAAAGGTGGCCAAAATTATTGATCTTGGGGACATCAGAAGCTCGACCCTTTGAGCCACATGTGGGACAGGGACTCTGTCTGATCTAATTTTACTGCACTTGGACTGTAAGCTCGTGTGGGCAGGGATTGTGTCGGTTATATTGTACTCTCCCAAACGCTTAGTACAATGCTCTGACCACAGTAAGCGCTCAATAAATACCACTGACTGACTTAACACAGTGCTTGGCACATAATACACCCAATCATTACCATCAAGACACGAGTGAGCAGTGAAGACAGAGGACAAGGTGCTCCTGAAAGAGGTGACATTCACCACTCCTTCCCTTTCCCCACTACCACATCCTCTTCCCCAAGAAATCATCCCCTCCTTGTCTTAAAAAATATTCTCCCGGTGGGTGTGGGCAGAGCTGCTTTCCAAACGTTGGGTGGGGAGGCTGGTGGGTGGGTGGCGAATCGCCGCCAGGAGCATTCCTTGGCAGGAGGAGAGTTGCAAAGTGTGTGTTCTTTGGGAAACTCCCAGGAGCAGCATTTTGACTTCAAAAGAGTCCAAAACCGAACCTCTCGGAATCAGTGTGTGGCTGTGGCCGTCCAAGCCCTGCCCAGGCATGAGGGGAAATGGCCGGACATTTTAGAACGGAGGCATAATTTGCCCTTAGACTCCTCCACTAGAGGAAAAGCTCTTATGCATGGAATGTCAGTCACTCAAAGGGGGACATGGGTCAGAGCCCAGTCAGTTAGCGAGGCTCACAGAGTTAGCCCCCATTTTGTAGATGAGGTGACTGAGGCATGGGGAATAATAATAATAATGGTATTTGTCAAGCTCTTATCATGTGCCAGGCACAGTTCTAAGAAGCGGGGGGGGGGGGGGTTATGAGCAAATGGGGTTGGACACAGTCCCTTTCTCTCATGAGGCTCACAGTCTTAGCCCTCATTTTATAGATGAGGTAACTGAGGCCCAGAGAAGTGAAGTGACTTGCCCGAGGTCACACAGCAGACAAGTGGCAGAGCTGGGATTAGAACCCGGGACCTTCTGTCTCCCAGGCCTGGGTTTGGCTTAGGCAGAGGGTGATCCCAAAGAAAAGCAGCTAAGCGGCATTGAGTGGTGGTTGTGCCAAAGGTGAAGAAAGTTTACTATTATTATTAATAATAATGATAATAATAATTGTGACATTTGTAAAGTGCTTACTATGTGCCAGGCACTGTACTAAATGCTGGGATATATACAACCAAATGGAGTTGGACACAATCCCTTTCTCTCATGGAGCTCACAGTCTTAACCCCTATTTTACAGATGAGGGAACCGAGGACCAGAGAAGTGAAGTGACTTGTTCAAGGTCACACAATAACCAAAGGCGTTCCAGAGAGATGGCGGAGTGTGTTGGGGGACGGGCATTCATTCATTCAATAGTATTTATTGAGCGCTTACTATGTGCAGAGCACTGTACTAAGCACTTGGAATGTACAATTAGGCAACAGACAGAGACCATCCCTGCCCATTGACCGGCTTACGGTGTAATCGGGGGAGACAGACGGACAAAAACAAGACAGTTTAATAGCAGTAAATAGAATCAAGGGGATGTACACCTCATGAACAAAATAAATAGGTAATAAAAACATACACAAATGAGCACAGTGCTGAGGGGAGGGGAAGGGGGAGGAGCAGAGGGAAAGGGGGGAAAGGAGGCTTAGCTGAGGGGAGGTGAAGGGGGGGCAGAGAGGCAGCAGAGGGAGCAGAGGGAAAAGAGGAAGCTCAGTCAGACAAGCAGCCTCGGAGTGGGGTAAAATGTGAGAGGGGAGGTTGCAAATGCAGATGATCAGAGACCCAGCCGACAGCAGGATTTGGGATGGGCCCAGAAGGCAGAGCCCCACCCCGGCCCAACTCACGTTGACGGGGGCATCGGCCCCGGCCACCGGACGTAGGCGGCGGGCCTGGCTAACCGGACCCCAGATTCCTCCTGTCTCTTTCAGGGGGCCCAAGTCTAAGTGTCATAGAATCCTGGAAATGATCTGACTTTGCCTTCACTGACACTGTGCTCTCCTGGTTCTCGTCATCTCTCTGGCTGCTCCTTCTCAGATTCGTTTGCGGCCTCCTCCTCTGCCTCCCACCTACTAATTGTGGGAGTTCCTCAAAGCCTAGTTCTGGATCCTCTTCTATCCTCCATCTACACCCACTCTCTTGGAGAACTCACTCGCTCCCGTGGCTTCAACTATTATCTCTATGCAGATGATTCCCAAATCTACTTCTCCATCCCTGACCTCTCTCCTTCTCTACATTCCCACATTTCCTCCTGTCTTCAGTTCATCTCATCTTGAACTCATTCGATCGTATTTATTGAGCGCTCACTGTGTGTAGAGCACTGTACTGAGCTCTTGGGTGAGTACAATATAACGATAAGCAGACACATTCCCTGCCCACAACGAGCTACTTGAATGTCCCACCGACACCTCACACTTCACAGTCCAAAACAGAGCTCCTGATCTTCCCACCAAAACCCCGACCTTCCCCTGACTTTCCCGTCACTGTAGACGGCACCGACACCCTCCCTGTCTCACAAGTCTGTAACCTTGGCATTATCCTCCACTCGTCTTTCTCATTCAACCCACATATTCGATCTGTCACCAGGTCCCGTCGGTGCTACCTTCACAACATCTCTAGAATCTGCCCCTCCTTCTGCATCCAAACCTCTTCCGCGCCGATCCGAGGTCTTATCCTAACCCTTCACCGATCTCATACCGCTAACCTAGAGCCCTGGATCACGTCCAGTCCGTCACCAAAACCTGTCGGTCTCACCTTCTCAACATCGCCAAGATCCGCCCTTTCCTCTCCATCCAAACTGCTACCTTACTGGTACAATCACTTATCCTCTCCCCACTGGATTACTGCATCAGCCTCCTTTCTGAACTCCCAATCTTCTGTCTCTCCCCACTTCAGTCCATACTTCACCCTGAAGCCTGGATTATCTTTCTACGGAAACGGTCTGGGCATGTAACACCCTCCCCTCAAAAATCTCCAGTGGTTGCCTATCAACCTTGATATGAAGCAAAAACTCCTCACTCTTGGCTTCAAAGCTGTCCGTCTCCTTGCCCCCTCCTACCTCACCTCCCTTCTCTCCTTCTACAGCTCAGCCCGTACGCTCCGCTCCTCTGCTGCCGCTCACCTCCTCACTGGGCCTCCTTCTCGCCTGTCCCGCCGTCGACTCCTGGCCCACGTCCTACCTCTGGCCTGGAATGCCCTCCCTCCTCACCTCCGCCAAACCAGCACACTTCCCCCTTCAAAGCCCTACTGAGAGTTCACCTCCTCCAGGAGGCCTTCCCAGACTGAGCTCCCCTTTTCCTCTGCTCCTCCTCCCCTCCCATCACCCCGACTCCCTCCCTCTGCTCTACTCCCTCCCCGCCCCACAGCACTTGTGTATATATGTACACATTTATGATTCCATTTATTTTATTAATGATGTGTATATATCTATAATTTTATTTATCTGTTTTGATGCTATTGATGCCTGCCTGCTTGTTTTGTTGTCTCTCTCCCCTTTTAGATTGTGAGTCCGTTGTTGGGTAGGGATTGTCTCTATCTGTTGCCGAATCGTACTTTCCAAGCGCTTAGTCCAGTGCTCTGCACACAGTAAGCGCTCAATAAATACGATTGAACGAATGAACGAATGATCACCTGCACTGCCCGCTTCCTTCGCTCTTGAGCTCGAGCCGCAGAGTGCCGCTAGTGGAAATCTAAATATCAGGCCGACTTCATCCACTTCAAACATATCCTGGGGTGCTTTAACTCTGCCCTCCCCTCTGCCCAGAAAAATTATTTCTCCACCCTTAGTGATACCCATGCCCATCGCCCTTGCCACTTATTCCAGATGTTTAACCCCCCCCTCAGGCCCCCTGTCCTCCCGCCTACCCCATCCTTTGCCACTAACTTTTTTAAGAAACTTGACACTATCAGGCGTGAGCTCCCTAAAATCACCCCTCCCCCTCCTCAGTCCTTCCTCCCTCCTGCCCCCTCTTCAACTCTCCCATTTTTCCCAGCAGTATCTCTAGAGGAGACCTCCTGCTTTCTCTCAAAATCCAACCACCCCCACACACCTGCACATCCAACCCCATTCCTTCGCACCTCATCAAATCACTTGCCCCCTCCCTTCTCCCCTCCTTAACAGCCATCTTCAATTGTACACTCTCTAATGGCTTCTTTCCCACTGCTTTCAAACATGCCCATATATCCCCTATCCTAAAAAAAACAAACAACCCTCCCTTGGTCCCACGACTGCCTCCAGTTACCACCCAGTCCTCCTCGGACATTCCTCTCCAAACCCCTTGAGGGAGTCGTTAACACCCACTGTCTCACATTCCTCGCCTCCAATTCGTTCCTAGACCCCTTCCAATCTGGTTTCCATCCCCTTCAGTCCACAGAAACTGCCCTTTCAAAAGTCACCACTGATGTTCTTCTTGCCAAATCCAACAGCCTCCAATCCATCCTCATCCTTCTCGACCTCTCCTTCGACCACTGTTGACCATCCCCCTCTCCTGGAAACATTATCCAACCTTGGCTTCCCTGGCACTGTCATCTCCTGGTTTTCCTATTTCTTTTAGCCACTCATTCTCAGTCTCCTTCATAGGCTCCTCTGCTTCCCACCCCCTAACTGTGAGGGTCCTTCAAGGTTTAGTTCTGGGTCCCCTTCTATTCTCCATCGACACCCACTCCCTTGGAGAACTAATCCGCTCCCACGGCTTCGACCACCACCTCTATACAGACGATACCCACATCTACATCTCCTGATCTCTCTCTCTGTCTCTCCAGTCCTTCATCTCCTCCTGCCTTCAAGGCATCTCTGCTTGGGTGTTCTCCCATCACCTCAAACTTAACTTGTCCAAAACAGAGCTCCTTATCTTCCCACCCAAACCCTGTCCTCTCCCTGATTTTCCCATCGCGGTAGACGGCACCACCATCCTTCCTGTCTCACAAGCCCATAACCTTGGTGTTATCTTTAACTCCTCCCCCTCTTTCAACCCACATATTCAATCCGTCATTAAATCCTGTCGGACCCACCTTCGCAACATCGCTAACATCTGCCCATTCCTCTCCATCTGAATTGCTACCGTGTTAATGCGATCACTCATCCTCTTCCACCTGGATGACTGCATCAGCCTGTTTGTTGGCCTCCCAGCCTCCTGTCACTCCCCACTTCACTCGGCTGCCAGATCATTCTTCTACAAAAGCTCTCAGGACATGTTACCCCACTCCTCAAGAAACTCTAGTAGTTACCCATCCACCTCCGCATCAAACGAAAAACTCCTCACTATTGGCTTTAAAGCAGTCAATCACTTTGCCCCCTTCTACCTCGCCTCCCTTCACTCCCACTACAACCCAGCCCACACACCTCACTCCTCTGGAGCTAACCTTCTCACTGTGCCTCCATCTCGCCTGTCTCATTCATTCATTCATTCATTCAATAGTATTTATTGAGCGCTTACTCTATGCAGAGCACTGTACTAAGCGCTTGGAATGTACAAATCGGTAACAGATAGAGATAGTCCCTGCCCTTTGACGGGCTTACAGTCTAATCGGGGGAGACAAGACAGACAAAAACAATGGCAATAAATAGAATCAAGGGGATGAAACATCTCATTAAAACAATAGCAGATCAATAGAATCAAGGTGATGTACATCTCATTAACAAAATAAACAGGGTAATGAAAATATATACAGTTGAGCGGACGAGTACAGTGCTGAGGGGAGGGGAAAGGAGGGGGGAGGAGCAGAGGGAAAGGAGGGAAAAGAGGGCTTAGCTGAGGGGAGGTGAAAGGGAGGGTAGAGAGGGAGCAGAGGGAAAAGGGGGAGGTCAGTCTGGAAAGGCCTCTTGGAGGAGGTGAGCTCTAAGTAGGGTTTTGAAGAGGGGAAGAGAATGAGTTTGGCGGAGGTGAGGAGGGAGGGCGTTCCGGGACCGCGGGAGGACGTGGCCCGGGGGTCGACGGCGGGATAGGCGAGAACGGGGGACGGTGAGGAGGTGGGCGGCGGAGGACCGGAGGGTGCGGGGTGGGCGGTGGAAAGAGAGAAGGGAGGAGAGGTAGGAAGGAGCAAGGTGATGGAGAGCCTTGAAGCCTAGAGTGAGGAGTTTTTGTTTCGTGTGGAGGTTGATAGATAGCCGTTTGGGTGGAGAGGAAAGGGCGAATCTTGGTGATGTTATAAAGGTGAGACCGGCAGGCTTTGGTGACGGATCGGATGTGTGGGGTGAACGAGAGAGCCGAGTCAAAGATGACACCGAGGTTGCGGGCCCGAGAGACGGGAAGGGTGGTCGTACCGTCCACGGTGATAGGGAAGTCAGGGAGAGGACAGGGCTTGGGAGGGAAGATGAGGAGCTCAGTTTTAGTCATGTTGAGTTTTAGGTGGCGGGCAGACGTCCAGGTGGAGACGTCCTGGAGGCGGGAGGAGATACGAGCCTGAAGGGACAGGGAGAGGACAGGGGCGGAGATGTAGATCTGTGTGTCATCTGCATAGAGATGACAGTTGAAGCCGTGAGAGTGGATAAGTTCACCGAGGGAGTGAGTGTAGATGGAGAACAGAAGAGGGCCGAGACCTGACCCTTCAGGAACCCCAACTGTTAGAGGATGGGAGTGCCCACGTCCCGCCTCTGGTCTGGAACGCCCTCCCTCCTCAAATCCAACAGACAATTCCTCTCCCCACCTTCACGGCTTTATTGAAGGCACACCTCCTTCTAGAGGCCTTCCCAGACTAAGCCCCTCTTTTCCTCTTCTCCCACTTCCTTCTGCATCACCCTGACTTGTTCCCTTTGTTCATCCCCCCTCCCAGCTCCACGGCACTTAGGTACATATCTGTAATCTATTTATATTAATGTCTGTCTCCGCCACCCCACCTAATAATAATAATTATGGTATTTAAGTGCTTACTATGTGCCAAGCACTGTTCTAAGCACTGGATAGATAGTTGGTGATCAGGTTGTCCCACACGGGGCTCAGAGTCTTAATCCCCATTTTACAGATGAGGTAACTGAAGCACAGAGAAGTGAAGTGACTTTCCCAAGATCGCTCAGCAGACATGTGGCAGATCCGGGATCAGAACCCACGGCCTCCGTCTCCCAAGCCCGGGCTCTTTCCACAAAGCCAAGCTGCTTCTAGGCTGTAAGCTCACTGTGGGCAGGAAATGTCACTGTTTATTGTTGTATTGTACTTTCCCAAGTGCTTAGTACATTGTTCTGCACACAGTAAGTGACCAATAAATTTAATTGAATGAGTGAATATCTTGCCTTATCTATTGCATCAGCCTCCTTGCTGACCTCCCTGCCTCCAGTCGATACTTCAGTCTGCTGACCAGATCATTTTCCTAAAAACCCATCAGTCCACATCTCCCAACTCTTCCAAAACCTTCAGGGGTTGCACATCCACCTCCCCATTAAACTGTGAGGCCGTCACTGGTCAGGGATTGTCTCTATCTTTTGCCGAATTGTACATTCCAAGCGCTTAGTACAGTGCTCTGCACATAATGAGCGCTCAATGAATGAACAAAAACGACTTAACCACTGTTCGACATTCTATCAGCTAGACCCCCTCCTACATTATCTTGCCCATCACCCGCCACAACGCAACCCACATATTTCACTCCTCTAATGCCAACCTACTTACCGTACCTCAGTCTCACCTGTACCTCAATGCTTTCTTGCTATATTGTACTCTCCCAAGCGCTTAGTACAGTGCTTTGCACGCCATAAGCATTCAATAAATACGACCGAATGAATGAATCTCACCTGCCTCACTGCCAACCCCTTGCTTATGTCCTTCCTCTGGCCGAAACTACGCCCTCCTGCTTATTCATTCATTCATTCAATTGTATTTATTGAACGCTTACTGTGTTCAGGGCACTGTACTAAGCGCTTGGGAAAGGACAATACAATAATAAACGGTGACATTCCCTCCCCACAAAGAGCTCACAATCTAGAGTAGGGGAGACAGACATCAATACAAATTCATTCATTCAATCATATTTATCGAGCGCTTACTACGTGCAGAGCACTGTACTAAGCGCTTGGAATGTACAAATCGGCAACAGATAGAGACAGTCCCTGCCCACTGATGGGCTTACAGTCTAATCGGGGAGAGACAGACGGACAAAAACAATAGCAACAAATATATAAAATGATAGGTATGTATATAAATGCTGCGGGGCTGGGAGGAGCAAAGGGAGCAAATTGGGGTGATGCAGAAGAGAGTGGGAGATGAGCCGGTCAAAGGGCAGGGACTGTCTCTATCTGTTACCGATTTGTACATTCCAAGCGCTTAGTATAGTGCTCTGCACATAGTAAGCGCTCAATAAATACTATTGAATGAATGAATGAATGAGGAAAAGTGGGGCTTAATCTGGGAAGACCCCTTGAAGCCTTTGAATAAGGCTTTGAAGTGGGGGGAGGGTGGTTGTCTGTTGGATTTAGAAGAGGGAGGGCGTTCCAGGCCAGAGGCAGGACGTGGGCCAGGGGTCGGCAGCGAGACAGGTGAGACCGGGGCCGGGTGAGGAGGTGAGCGGCACCAGAGGAGCGGGGTGTGCGAAGAGGAGAGAATGGAGGTGAGGTAGGAAGGGGCAAGGGGATTGAGTACTTTAAAACCAATGGAGAGAGGTTTTTCTTTGATAAGGAGGTGGATGGGCAACCACTGGAGGTTTTTAAAGGGGGGGGTGATGTTTCCAGAATAAACAGTAATAATAAACTGCTTTGAGAGGCAGTATGGCTTAGTGGATAGAGCAGGGGCCTGGGAGTCAGAAGGACCTGGGTTCTAGAAGCAGCGTGGCTCAGCGGCTTAGGAGTCGGAGGTCACGGGTTCTAAGCCCGGCTCCACCACCTGTCAGCTGTGTGACTTTGGGCGAGTCGCTTAATTTCTCATCTGTAAAATGGGGATTAAGACTGTGAGCCCCACGTGGGACAACCTGATTACCCTGTATCTCCTCCAGCGCTTAGAACAGTGCTTGGCACATAGTA
Source organism: Ornithorhynchus anatinus (assembly GCF_004115215.2). Taxonomy (NCBI): domain Eukaryota; kingdom Metazoa; phylum Chordata; class Mammalia; order Monotremata; family Ornithorhynchidae; genus Ornithorhynchus; species Ornithorhynchus anatinus. Next base: position 136,496,705 of record NC_041728.1, read on the forward strand.
AGTACTTAACAAATACCAAAATCACTCCTCCACTTGTCTGCTGTGTGACTTCTCTGTGACTCAGTTACCTCACCTATAAAATAGGGATTAAGGCTGTGAGCCCAATTTGGAACAGGGACTGTGTCCAACCTGATTTGCTTGTATCTACGCAAGCGCTCAGAGTAGTGGCTGGCACAAGGTAAGCGCTTAACAAACTATTATTATTATTATTACATCTGACAGACCTCCATTTCCCCTACTTTCAAACCCTTTTAAAAATCACACCTCCTTCAAGAGGCCTTCTCTGACTAGGCCCTCCTTTCTCCCATTCCCCCTCCCTTCGACGTGGCCTGTGCATCTGGCTTTGTGCCCCTTAAGAACTTTATATTCCTCCTCAGCCTCACAGCTGTTAAAAACATATCTCTACTCTCCCATTCTCCCATCAGTAACTCATTTTAATGTCTGTCTTTTCCTCTAGACCGTGAGCTCCCCGTGGGCAAGGCATGCGCTCCATATCTAAGGTATTGTTCTCTCCCAAGCTCCTGGTTGAGTGCTCAGCATCCAGGAAGTGCTCAATAAATACGATCGATTGATTGGAAGCAAGTGGAAGAGTCAATCTCGAGGTGCACAGACGTGGAATCCACCCCAAGAGAGAAATCACCACCATCTTGCAACAGAATTCTGAAACCACGAGAAAAAGCCAAGAGATGCATTAAGAAGAGAGCAAATGGAAAGCGGACTGGAGATTGAAAAACTACCCGTCGCTTTTCTATTTTTATGGTATTTATTAAACACTTACCGTAGGCCTAACCACCAACCAAAAAGAGAATTTTTTTTCCAAAAGAGACTCGATCGATCCGTCAGGCAGTGCTTACTGGATGACGAGCACTGTACGAAGGCCTCGGGAGAGCACAGTGCAGTAGTGTTGTAGACACAGTCCCTGCCCTCAAAGGAGCGGCATGAGAAGCAGCATGGCCTAATGGCAAGAGCACGGGCTTGGGAGTCAGAGGACCTGGGTTCTAATCCTGGCTCCGCCACCTGTCTGCTATGTGACCTCGGGCAAGTCACTTAACTTCTCTGTGCCTCAGTTACCTCATCTGTAAAATGGGGATTAAGGGCGTGAGCCCCAGGTGGGACAACCTGATTATCTTGTAATAATAATAATGGTGGTATTTGTTAAGCGCTTATTATGTGCAAAGCACTTTTCTAAGCACTGGGGGGATACAAGGTGATCAGGTTGTCCCACGTGGGGCTCACAGTTTTAATCCCCATTTTACAGATGAGGGGACCGAGGCCCAGAGAAGTGAAGTGACTTGCCCAAAGTCACACAGCTGGCAAGCGGCAGAGTCTGGATTAGAACCCATGACCTCTGACTCCCAACCCCGGGCTCTTTCCACTGAGCCACGCTGCTTCTCTTGTATCTACCCCCAGCGCTTAGGACAGTGTTTGGCACATAGTAAGTGTTTAACAAATACCATTATTATTGTAAATATAGTTATATAATTATAATAAATAATTTACAGCTCTAGCGAGGAGCTTAAAGTCTAGTGGTTTAATTGGCTTCTTAATTTTATTCATTCATTCAATCGTATTCATTGAGCGCTTACTCTGTGCAGAGCACTGTACTAAGCACTTGAAATGTACAATTCGGCAACAGATAGAGACGATCCCCGCCCAACGCCTGGCTCACGGTCTCTTTCATTTTGTAGTAACGATGAGCACAAACCTTTTTCCTAAAATATTTACTGTGGCAAATTCTGTTTTTATTGGTTTAAGCGAGACAGAGGATGCCCTTCTCTCCCTTACGCTATAGCTATATAGTTTCCTTTATATTGGAAGAAGACCCCACCGACGTGAAATTCACCTCTGAAAAGGCCACCATCTCTGCCCACACGGTGCACATTAAAAAAGGCTGTCCCTCTTGTTGCCGAGCTTAATATTTCATCCATTCAATGATATCGATTGAGCACTTACTGTGTGAAGAGCACTGTTCTAAGTGCTTGAGAAAGAACAATACAACAGGAACCAGTGACATTCCCCGCCCACCGTGAGCTTGCAGTCTAGATGGGGTGGGGGAGACAGACATTAATATAAATAAAATGAGAGATATAAACATAAGTGCTGTGGGGCTGGGACGGGGGCGGGGGGAGAGTAAAGGGAGCGAGTTCCAGAGTCTGGCGAGGCTTTCTCTTCGGCCTCCGAGTCTCCTTTTACGTACAGAGCTTTTGTTCATAAGGAGGGCCTCCCTTCCTCACGGCAGTGAACCGTGCTGGTCTGTCCTTAGCAACTGACTCCCAATTTGACTCTGTAAACAGTTTACAGTTTACAGCGTGGCTCAGTGGAAAGAGCCCGGGCTTGGGAGTCAGAGGTCATGGGTTCGAATCCCGGCTCTGCCACTTGTCAGCTGTGTGACTGTGGGCAAGTCACTTCACTTCTCTGTGCCTCAGTTCCCTCATCTGTAAAATGGGGATTAAGACTGTGAGCCTCATGTGGCACAACCTGATTACCCTATATACCCCAGCGCATAGAACAGTGCTCTGCACATGGTAAGCGCTTAACAAATACCAACATCATTATTATTATTACAGCTAAGATTTTGTCTTCCTGGATCCTTGAAACGATTCCTTTGCCAAGCGGCAGGGCCTGGTGGACAGAGCACGGGCTTGGGAGTCGGAATGTGGTGGGTTCTAATCCCGGCTCTGCCGCTTGTCTGCTGTGTGACCCTGGGCAAGTCACTTTACTTCTCTGGGCCTCAGTTACCTCATCTGTAAAATGGGGATTGAGACCGTGAACTCCACGTGGGGCTGGGCTGTGTCTGACCCAATTTGCTTGTGTTCATCCCAGCACTTAGTAGAGAAGCAGCGGGGCTCAGTGGAAAGAGTCTGGGCTTGGGAGTCAGAGGTCATGGGTTCGAATCCCAGCTCCGCCACTTGTCAGCTGTGGGACTGTGGGCAAGTCACTTCACTTCTCGGTGTCTCAGTTACCTCATCTGTAAAATGGGGATTAACTGTGAGCCTCACATGAGACAACATGATTACACTGTATCTACCCCAGAGCTTAGAACAATGCTCTGCACATAGTAAGCGCTTAACAAATACCAACATTGTTATTACAGTAAGTGCTTAACGAATACCATCATTATTATTATTTCAGTTTCCAATTTCAGCTCCCCTGCCTGGGCTTCCCTTCCCCTCCATCCCACAGGCCTCCCCATCCTCAAAGTCCAAATCACTGGGCCAGAACAGACACTTCTCCACCTAATCAGGGAAATACCTGCTCAGGTGAATTTCCGCCAAACTGATTCTCTTCCCCTCTTCAAAACCCTACTTAAAACTCACCTCCTCCAAGAGGCCTTCCCAGACTGAGCTCCTCTTCTCCCTCTACTCCCTCTATCACCCCCCCTTCATCTCTCCGCAGCTTAACCCTCTTTTCCCCCCATCTCCCTCTGCTCCTCCCCCCTCCCTTCCCATCCCCTCGGCACCGTACTCGTCCGCTCAACTGTATATATTTTCATTACCCTATTTATTTTGTTAATGAGATGTACATCGCCTCGATTCTATTTAGTCGCCATTGTTTTTAGGAGATGTTCTTCCCCTCGACTCTATTTATCGCCATCGTTCTCGTCCGTCCGTCTCCCCCGATTAGACCGTAAGCCCGTCAGACGGCAGGGACTGTCTCTATCTGTTGCCGACTTGTTCATTCCAAGTGCTTAGTACAGTGCTCTGCACAGAGTAAGCGCTCAATAAATACTATTGAATGAATGAATTTCACAAGGAGAAGGTGGCAGAGAGAAAGATTGCTCCCTCACCTAAAGTCCTAGTTGTAGGCAGGGAATGTGTCTCATTGTTGTATTGCACTCTCCCAAGCGCTTAATACAGTGCTCCGCACACAGTAAGCGCTCAGTAAATATGATTGGATGAATGATTCCCTGTATAGTCATTGTAAATAATAGTAGTATAATAATGATACTAATGACATTTATTAAGTGACTATTATATGCCAATCATCATGAGGTACATACAAGGTAATCAGGTCAGATATGGTCCCTGTCCCACAGTAATAATACTTATGGTATTTGTTACACCCTTACTATGTGCTGGGAACTGTAATAATAATAATGTTGGTATTTGTTAAGAGCTTACTATGTGCAGAGCACTGCTCTAAGCACTGGGGTAGATACAGGGTAATCAGGTTGTCGTATGTGAGGCTCACAGTCTTCATCCCCATTTTACAGATGAGGTCACTGAGGCACCGAGAAGTTGAGTGACTTGCCCACAGTCACACAGCTGACAAGTGGCAGATCTGGGATTCGAACTCATGACCTCTGACTCCAAAGCCCGTGCTCTTTCCACTGAGCCACACTGCTTCTCTACTAAGCACTGGGTTGGATACAAGCTGATGGGGAATGAGACTGTGAGCCCCATGTGGGACAGGGACTGTGTCCAACCCGATCTACTTGTATCCGATCTGCGTGGGAAGCAGCGTGGCTCAGTGGTAAGAGCCTGGGCTTCGGAGTCAGAGGTCATGAGCTCGACTCTCGGCTCTGCCACTTGTCAGCTGTGTGACTGTGTACGAGTCACTTCACTTCTCTGTGCCTCAGTTACCTCGTCTGCAAAATGGGGATTAACTGTGAGTCTCACGTGGGACAACCTGACTACCCTATATCTCCCCCAGCGCTTAGAACAGTGCTCTGCACCTAGTAAGTGCTTAACTAATACCAACATTATTATTATTATCATCCACCAGTGCTTAGTACAGTGCCTGGCACACAGTTAAGCGCTTAACAAATACCATAATTATTATTATTATTATTAATCGGGTTGGACGCAGTCCCTGTCCCACGTGGAGCTCACAGTCTCGATCCCCATTTTATAGATGAGGTAACCGAGGCACAGAAAAGTGAAGTGACTTGCCCACGGTCACACAGCAGACCAGAGGCGGAGCCGGGACTAGAACCACGACCTTCTGACCTCCAGGCCCGTGCTCTAGCCACTACGCCGTGCTGCTTCTCCAAGGGGCTCACAGTCTGAAGCAGGGGGAGAAGGGGTATTTCATCTCCATTTTACAGATGATGAAACTGAGGCACAGAGCACTTAAATGATTTGCTCATGTTCCCGCAAGTGAAGTGGGACCCAGAATCCAGGTTGCCTGACTCCCGGGCCGGCGCTCCCTTTGACGTCAAGCAAAAGAACCTCTCAGTTTAAAAAAAGGCTTGGCCACACATACGTCTATAGATGTATATGTCCCCTCGACTGTAAACTCGCTGTGGGCAGGGAACGAGTCTACCGACTCAGTTGCACTGTACTCTCCCAAGCACCTAGTACAGTGCTCTGCACACAGTCGAAGCTCAATAAATACCATCGATCGATATCGGTCACCTAAATCGGAGCCTCGGCCTTTGAGTAAACGCCGGGAATTGGCATGACTCGAATTTCAGCTAAATCAGTGGTTGTCCGTTCATCAGACAACCACCGAAAAGCAGCGTGGCTCAGTGGAAAGAGCCCGGGCTTGGGAGTCAGAGGTCGTGGGCTTGTCTGCTGTGTGACCTGGGGCAAGCCGCTTAACTTCTCTTGGCGTCAGTTACCTCATCTGGAAAATGGGGATTAAAACTGTGAGCCCCACGTGGGATAACCCCCGATTAGACTGTAAATCCGTCAAAGGGCAGGGACTGTCTCTATCTGCTGCCCATTTGTCCGTTCCAAGCGCTTAGTACAGTGCTCTGCACATAGTAAGCTCTCAGTAAATACTGTTGAATGAATGAATAACCTCATCACCTTGTATCCTCCCAGCGCTTAGAAAGGTGCTTGGCACATAGTAAGCGCTTAACAAATACCATCATTATTACTATTATTATCCGGCTGGAAGTACCGCGGCATCTCCGCGTCAAACAAAAACTCCTCACCGTCGGCTTCAAAGCGCACCATCACCTTGCCCCTTCCTACCTCACCTCACTACTCTCCTACTACAACCCAGCGCGCACCCTTCGCTTCTCTAACGCCAACCTTCTCACTCTACCTCGAGCTCGACTATCTCACCACCGACCTCTCCCCCTCATCCTGCCTCCGGCCCGGAGCACCCTCCCTCTTCGTATCCGACAGACAATGACTCTCCCCGCTCCTTCAAAACCTTACTGGAGGCCCATCTCCTCCAAAAGGCCTTCCCTAAGCCCTCCTTTCCTTTTCTTCCACCCCCTTCTGCATCTTCCTGACTTGCTCCCTTCATTCATTTTTCCCCCCCCCCAGCCCCACAGCACTTACGTACAGTTCTGTCATTTTTTTATTTATATTAATGTCCACCTCCCCCTCTAGACTGGAAGCTCACTGTGGGCAGGGACTGTGTCCGTTCTCTTGTTATATCGTATTCTCCCAAGTGCTCGACTCTCTTTACCGTGATAACGTTGTCTTGTGTTTGTTCCCTTCTGCTTTGCTCTGCCGTCTGTCTCCCCCGATTCGACCGTGAGCCCGTCACTGGGCAGGGATTCTCTCTATCTGTTGCCGAATTGTACGTTCCAAGCGCTTAGTGCAGTGCTCTGCACGGAGTAAGCGCTCAATAAATACTATTGAATGATGAATGCTAAGTGCTCTGCACACAGAAAGCACTCAATAAATACAATTGATTGATTGATTGATTGATTGATATGAGGTCTGCTTGACATGCCAGTTTGGAGTCCTGACCTGCGTGGCTCAGTGGAAAGAGCCCGGGCTTGGGAGTCAGAGGTCATGGGTTCGAATCCCAACTCTGCCCTTGTCAGCTGTGTGACTGTGGGCAAGTCACTTCACTTCTCTGTGCCTCAGTTCCCTCATCTGTAAAATGGGGATGAAGACTGTGAGCCTCACGTGGGACAACCTCATCCCCCTGTATCTCCCCCGCTGCTTAGAACAAGTGCTCTGCACGTAGTAAGCGCTTAACAAATACCAACATCATTATTATTATTATTACACTGCCCCTTCAAGGATCCCATCTCTCCCCTGCCATCCACAGTGTCTTGTCTTATGCCGTCGAGTCATTTCCGACCCATAGCGACGCCAAGGACATATCTCTCCCAGAACGTCCCACCTCCACCCAGATAGCTAAAATGATTTTTTTTGTTGCTAATAATAATGTTGGTATTTGTTAAGCACTTACTAGGTGCCAAGCACTGTTCTAAGCGCTGGGGTAGATACAGGGTAATCAGTTTGTCCCACGTGGGGCTCACAGTCTTAATCCCCATTTTACAGAGGAGGTAACCGAGGCACAGAGAAGTTAAGTGACTTGCCCAAAGTCACACAGCTGACAGGTGGCGGAGCCGGGATCAGAACCCATGATCTCTGACTCCCAAGCCCGGGCTCTTTCCACTGAGCCACGCTGCTTTGCTGTTCCACACTTAGGAGGACATCACAAGCGGTAACTAATCGCTCTCACATACCTGTGAAGCAAGAATGCTTCCATCAGTCGGAGAAACTGAACTCATGGAAGGGGATTGATGAGCAATTACCTGAAAAAGCCCTATTTCTTCAAAAGCACATTTCTTTTGGCCTGACAACTGAATAATCCACCTCAACTCTCCATCTCTCTTTGTGTAAACGCAGCATGCGACAAGGTGTTACTGAAAACACCTTAATAGGTGTTAATAACTTCCATGTAGGAGTTCATTGGGAAGGAAATTGGCATTTTTCATTTTTTATGATCCTTGTTAAGTGCTTACCCTGTGCCAGGCACCCTATTAAATGCCGGGGTAGATACAAGCTAATCAGGTTGTACACAGCCCTTCTTTCACATGGGGTTCACCATCTTAATCCCCATTTTACAGATGAGGTAACGGAGGCACAGAGAAGTAAAGTGACTTACCCAAGGTCACACAGCAGATTCGTAGCAGAGCCAGGATTAGAACTCAGATCTTCTCTGACTCCCAGGCCCGTGATCTATCCGTTAGACCGTGCTGCTTTTCCATCCGAGCCGGGGCCTTCGAAGCACGTGGTCACCTCTTTGCCCATCAAAGCCGGGGCAGTTTGCGACATTTCACCTTGGATAAAAAAGCAAATATCCAGGCTTGATTTGAAATTCAATAGGTGGTTCACTAAAGTGCAAGGGCCCCAAAATTCCTTATCGGCCTTCAGCCCACAGTCAGGGGCAGGAAGTAATTAAACAAATGTTAAAACATCGGGGGGGGAAACGTTAACGCTAACAATGTTCTGGCAGGTTTTACCAGGTCAGAGCTGTGAAACTGGGCCCCGTGATTATGAAAGCGCCGATCTCTGTTTTCTTAGCTTTTCAACAGAGATAATCTATATCTCATTTGGATTAAATAACAGTCGTCTCCCTACAAGTTGGAACTCCAGAAGAAAAAAACTCACTGCAAGGATATCTTGTTGTTTTTGACTCTGAGTCTCAGTTACTCCCCGTACTCAGAAGACCACATTGGGGTCGGCACGTTGGAAAAGGTGTATTATTGCATTACGATTCTTTGAAATATGAGACCACAATTTCAGAACACAGTCGTTAGTCAAGTCTTTTCCTGTTGAACCGAACAGGACGAAATCGGTGTTATCGGGACTCCCCACGCTGGTCACTCCAAGATATTTGGCATTTTATTTAATGTTCTCAAAGCATCTTATAAACTTCGAGGTGCCCATTTTTCATTTGAAACACGGGGGCCTAGAGGAGGGGTGGAGCCGGAGGCCAGTCTTCCAGAAATAACAGTAGACTACGGTCGCGGTTGGAGGATTCAGAAGTGTCTGCAAAATTCATTCATTCATTCATTCAATAGTAATAGAAGCAGTGTGGCCCAGTGGAAAGAGCACGGGCTTTGGAGTCAGAGGTCATGAGTTCGAATCCCAGATCTGCCACTTGTCAGCTGTGTGACTGTGGGCAAGTCACTTCACTTCTCTGTGCCTCAGTGACCTCATCTGTAAAATGGGGATTAAGATTGTGAGCCCCACATGGGACAACCTGATTCCCCTGTGTCTACCCCAGCGCTTAGAACAGTGCTCTGCACATAGTAAGCGCTTAACAAATACCAACATTATTATTTATTGAGTGCTTACTATGTGCAGAGCACTGTACTAAGCGCTTGGAATGTACAAATCGGTAACCGATAGAGACAGTCCCTGCCCTTCGACGGGCTTACGGTCTAATGGGGGAGACGGACAGACACGAACAATGGCAATAAATAGAACCAACAATTCTGAAGCATATTCAGACTATAACGATAAAAGATCATGGGGTTCGAAGCCGGCTCTGCCATTTGTCAGCCGTGTGACCTGGGGCAAGTCACTTCACTTCTCTGGGCCTCAGTTACCTCATCTGTAAAATGGGGATTGAGACCGTGAGCCCCACGTGGGACAGGCACTGTGTCTAACCCCATTAGCTTGTATCCACCCAAACACTTACTAGTAATAATAATAATAGTACTGATGGTATTTGTTAAGTGCTTACTGGGTGCCAAGCAACGTTTTAAGCGCTGGGGTTGATACGAGGTGTTCAGGTTGTCCCCCGTGGGGCTCACAGTCTTCATCCCCATTTTACAGATGAGGTCACTGAGGCACAGAGAAGTTACGAGAGAAGCAGCGTGGTTTAGTGGTAAGAGCACGGGCTTGGGAATCAGAGGATATGGGTTCTAATCCCAGCTCGGCCACTTGCCTGCTGTGTGAACTTGGACAAGTCACTTAACTACTCTGTGTCTGTTACCTCAACTGTAAAATGGGGATTGAGACTGTGAGTCCGAACCTGATCACCTTGCATCCATCCCAGAGCTTAGAACGGTGCTTGACATATAGTAAGTGCTTAACAAATACCATTAATAAGCACTTAACAAATACCATTATTATTAAGTGACTTGCCCGAAGTCACCCAGCTGACAAGTGGAGGAGCTGGGATTAGAACCCACGACTTCGGACTCCCAACCCAGGGCTCTTTCCACTAAGCCAGGCTGCCTGGCACATAGAGAAGCAGCGTGGCTAGAGAAACAGCGCGACTCAGTGGAAAGAGCCCGGGCTTGGGAGTCAAAGGTTATGGGTTCGAATCCCAGCTCTGCCGCTTGTCACCTGTGTGACTTTGGGCAAGTCACTTCACTTCTCTGTGCCTCAGTGACCTCACCTGTAAAATGGGGATGAAGACTGTGAGCCTTACGTGGGACAACCTGATGACCCTCTATCTACCCCAGCGCCTAGAACGTGCCCGGGCTGGGTGCCGGGGCAAGAGACCAAATGCAGAGACCCCGGCAAGGAGAGGATGGCGCTCTGGAAAGAGCACGGACCTAGGAGGCAGAGGACGTGGGTTCTAATCCCTCCTATGCCACACATCTCCTGGTTCACCTTGGGCAAGGCGCTCCACTTCTCTGGGCCTCAGTTACTTCATCCGTAAAGCGGGGATGAAGACCGGGAGCCCCGCGTGGGACAAGAACCGTGTCCGACCCCATTACCTCGTATTCGTTCATTCAGTCGCATTTATTGAGCGCTTACTGTGTGCAGAGCACTCTGCTGAGCTCTTGAAAAGTATGATTCGGCATCAGATAGAGACAATCCCTGCCCACAACGGGCCCACGGTCTAGAAGCAGGGAGACAGACATCAAAACAAGTTAACAGGCATCAATAGCGTCAACATAAATAGAATTATAGACACATCATTAATGAAATAAATAGAATTATAAATACGTACATATACACACACGCAAGTGCTCGTATCTACCCCAGTGCTTAGAGCAGTGTTTGGCGCAGAGTTAAGCGCTTAACAAATACCATTATTATTATTATTTAACCTCTGCAAGCCTCCTCTAAGGGGTGGAGTAGATACAAGGTAATTAGGTCAGACAGAGTCCCCATCCCACACGGGGCTCAGAGTCTTAATCCCTATTTTTCAGATGAGGTAACTGAGGCACAGAGCAGTTATAAGTGACTTATCCAAGGTCACGCAGCAGACAAGTGGCGGAGCTGGGATCGGAACAGCGCTTCTGACTCCCAGGCCCCTGCTCTATCCATTAGGCTACGCTGCTTCTCTGGCCATCTGACTCCAAACCTGCCCAAGCATCTCTCTCTGGACTACCCTTCTACGCAAACGCTATCTAACTTTGGTCTTTCCGACAATCCTCTCCTCCTTCTAGCTCCTTGCCGGCCCTGCTCAATCTCCGGCTGCCTGTTCCTTTGCCTCCCTTTCTCCTCTCACGTTTATTCAAATGATCTTTGTTAAGCATTTACTAGGGGCCGGGAACTGTACTCGGGGCTGAGGTAGACAAGATAATCATGTCCCACATGGGACTCACAAGCTTAACCCCCATTTTACAGGTGAGGTAACTGAGGCAGAGAAGTTAAGCGACTTGCCCAGGGTCGCATAGACAAGCCGTGGAGCCAGAATTAGAACCCAGGTCCTCTGGCTCCCAGGCCTGACCTCTTTCCACTAGGCCCCGCTGCTTTCCGCTTACTCCCTTAGGAAACTCAACTGCCTCAGGGCTTCAACTACAGTGCCTGGCACATAGTAAGTGCTTAACAAATACCATAATTATTATTATTATCCATCTCCAATCTACCTTACTTAGTCCCAACCCGCTCTCCAACCCCACATCTCCTGCTTCTAGAATAGGGCCACGAATGGCCCACAGGCAATAATATAGTATTTAAGTGCTGACTATGTGCCAAGCACTGTTCTAAGCGCTGGTGTAGATACAAGGTCATCAGGGTGCCCCATGTAGGGCTCAGTCTTCATCCCCATTTTACAGAGGAGGTAACTGAGGCACCGAGAAGTGACTTGTCACACAGCTGACAAGTGGCGGAGCCAGGATGAGAACCCATGACCTCTGGCTCCGAAACCTGGGCTCTTTCCACTAAGCCACGCTGCAATGAAGCCCGACATCTCCAAAACTACTTTTCCTCACATCCAAATCCTCCTCTACTTCAGCCTCTCTGCCCAAGCCCAACTTCTCCGTTTTTCAAACCCCACGTTGTTACCAAATCCTGTTGGTTCTTCCACATCGCCAGAATCTTTTTTGTTTTGTATTTGTTAAGCGCACTGTTTTAAGCGCTGGGGTAGATACAGCGTAATCAGGTTGTGCCACGTGAGGCTCACAGTCTTATTCTCCATTTTCCAGATGAGGTAACTGAGGCCCAGAGAAGTGAAGTGACTTGCCCACAGTCACACAGCTGACAAGTAGCAGAACTGGGATTCGAACCCATGACCTCTGACTCCCAAGCCTGGGCTCTTTCCCCTGAATCAACCCCTTCCTCTCCATGTAAGCCCATTCACTCATTCAATCGCATTTATTGAGCACTTACTGCGTGCAAAGCGCAGCACTGAGCACTTGGGAGAGTACAATATAATGTCGGTATTTGTTAAGCGCTTACTATGTGCAGCGCACTGTTCTAAGCGCTAGGGTAGATACAGGATAATCGGGTTGGCCCACGTGAGGCTCACAGTCTTAATCCCCATTTTACAGACGAGGTAACTGAGGCACCGAGAAGTGAAGTGACTTGCCCATAGTCACACAGCTGACAAGGGGCAGAGCCGGCATTCGAACCCATGACATCTGACTCCAAAGCCTGGGCTCTTTCCACTGAGCCATGCTGCTTCCCAATATAGTAATTAACAGACACATTCCCTGCCCACAATGAGCTTACGGTCTAGAGTTGGGCAGGGGGAGAAAGACATTAATATAAACTAGATATGGACAAAAGCACTCTGGGGCCAGGAGTTGGGGGGGAGAATAAAGGGAGCAAGACATAATAATAATAATAATAATAATAATAATGTTGGTATTTGTTAAGCGCTTACTATGTGCCGAGCACTGTTCTAAGCGCTGGGGTACACAGGGGAATCAGGTTGTCCCACGTGGGGGTCACAGTCTTAATCCCCATTTTACAGATGAGGGAACTGAGGCACAGAGAAGTTAAGTGACTCACCCACAGTCAAACAGCTGACAAGTGGCAGAGCTGGGATTCAAACTCATGACCTCTGACTCCAAAGCCCGTGCTCTTTCCACTGAGCCACGCTGCTTCTGCACATGGTGACGCAGAAGGGAGTGGAAGAAGAGGAAAGTGGGGCTTAGTCAGGGAAGGCCTCTCGGAGGAGATGGGTCTTCAATAAGGCTTTGAAAGAGGGGAGAGTCATTGTTGGATTTGAGGAGGGGGTTTCGGGGCACAGGCAGGATCCATTCATTCATTCAATACTATTTATGGAGCGCTTACTAGGTGCAGAGCACTGTACTGAGTGCTTGGAATGGACAATTCGGCAACAGATAGAGACAGTCCCTGCCCATTGACGGGCTCACAGTCTGATCGGGGGAGACGGACAAAAACAATAGCAATAAATAGAATCAAGGTGATGTACATCTCATTAACAAAATAAATAGGGTAATGAAGATAATATACAGTTGAGCGGACGAGTACAGTGCCGAGGGGAGGGGAAGGGTGGGGGAGGAGCAGAGGGAAAGGGGGGAAAAGGGGGCTTAGCTGAGGGGAGGTGAAGGGGGGGCAGAGAGGGAGCAGAGGAAGCCAGTGCAGGGATAGAGGAGATAGAGGCATTCATTCATTCATTCAATAGTACCTATTGAGCGCTTACTATGTGCAGAGCACTGTACTAAGCGCTTGGAATGAACAAGTCGGCAACAGATAGAGACAGTCCCTGCCCTTTGGCAGGCTTACGGTCTAATCGGGGGAGACAGACAGACGAGAACGATGGCGATAAATAGTCGAGGGGAAGAACATCTCGTAAAAACAATGGCGACTAAATAGAATCGAGGCGATGTCCATCTCATTAACAAAATAAATAGGGTAATGAAAATATATGCAGTTGAGCGGACGAGTACGGTGCCGAGGGGACGGGAAGGGAGAGGTGGAGGAGCAGAGGGAGATGGGGGGAAAAGAGGGTTAAGCTGCGGAGAGGTGAAGGGGGGGCGGGAGAGGGAGTAGGGGGAGAAGGGGAGCTCAGTCTGGGAAGGCCTCTTGGAGGAGGTGAGTTTTAAGTAGGGTGGTGGGAGGCAGAGGGTGGTGGTTGGAGCTGGGTTAGGGAGAAGGGGACAAGGCGACTGCTTCGAAGCCAAAGGTGAGGAGCTTTTTGAGGAACCCTTATTCATTCAATCATATTTGTTGAGCGCTTACTGTGTGCAGAGCACTGTACTAAGCGCTTGGAATGTACAATTTGGCAGCAGATAGAGACAATCCCTGCCCAGCCACGGGCTCACAGTCTAAAAGGGGGAGACATACAGCAAAACAAGTAGTCAGGCATCAATACCAGCAAAATAGATAAATGGAATCAGATATATGCACATCATTAACAGAGTAATAAATAATACATAAATACATACAAGTGCTTTGGGGAGGGGAAGGGGGTAGAGCAGAGGGAGGGAGTAGGAGTGATGGGGAGGAGAGGAGGGGCAGAGGGAAAGGGAGGGTTCAGTCTGGGAAGGCCTCCTGGAGGAGGTGAGCTCTCAGAAGGGGAGAAGGGGGAATAATGTTGGTATTTGTTAAGCGCTTACTATGTGCAGAGCACTGTTCTAAGCGCTGGGGTAGACACAGGGGAATCAGATTGTCCCACGTGGGGCTCACAATCTTAATCCCCATTTGACAGATGAGGTAACTGAGGCACCGAGAAGTGAAGTGACTCGCCCGCAGTCACACAGCTGACAAGTGGCAGATCTAGGATTCGAACCCATGAAGCGTACTGGTTTGGCGGATGTGAGGAAGGAGGCATTCCAGGTCAGAGTACGTGGGCCAAGGGTCAACGGTGGGACAGAGAAGAACGAGGCCCAGTGAGGAGGTGAGCGGCAGAGGAGCGGAGCGTGCGGGCTGGGCAGTAGAAAGAGAAAAGGGAGGTGAGGTAGGAGGGGGCGAGGGGATGGAGAGCTCTGAAGCCAAGAGTGAGGAGCTTTTGTTTCGTGCGGAGGTAGATAGGCAACCATTGGAGATTTTAGAGGAGGGGAGTGACATGCCCAGAACGTTTCTGTAGGAAGATGGTCCGGGAAGCGCAATGAAGAATAGACTGGAGTGGGGAGAGACGGGAGGAAGGGAGATCAGAGAGGAGGCTGACGCAATAATCCAGCCGGGTTATTATGAGAGTTTGTACCGGTACGGTAGCCGTTTGAGTGGAGAGGAAAGGGTGGATCTTGGCGATATTGTGAAGGTGAGACCGGCAGGGGTTGGTGACGGATTGGATGGGTGGGGTTAATGAGTGGAGTCAAGGATGACGCTGAGGTTGCGGGACTGTGAACACTCAGGCTAGTGCAATATAACCGAGTCAGTAGACACCTTCCCTGGCCACGATCTCGGGGCCGGTGTCCAACCTCATTTGCTTGGATCCACCCCAGCGCTAAGTACAGCGCCTGGCACATAGTATGCGCTTAATTATTATCACATCACCATCCTCACAGACCTCCCTGACCCAAATCCATTTCTCTAACCCATCAACAGGTCTCCCCATTCAAAACACTCCACGTTACCCACCTCTATCGCAACCAGGAACTCCGACCATTGGCTTTAAGGCACTCAATCTGACTTCTCTCCACTTTATCCTGGCTTTTCCCCCACTATACTCTAGCTCACATAATGACGACGGTATTTGTTAGGCACTATGTGCCAAGCGCTGTTCTAAGCACTGGGGTTTCCATTCATTCGATCGTATTTACTGAGCACTTACTGTGTGCAGAGCACTGTACTAAGCGCTTGGGATGTACAATTCGGCAACAGATAGAGACAATCTCTGCCCAACAACGGGCTCAGTCTAAAAGGGGGAGATAGCAAAACAAAACAGGTTGTCCCACGTGGGGCTTGCAGTTTTAATCCCCATTTTACAGATGAGGGAACTGAGGCCCAGAGAAGTGAAGTCACTTGCCTGAGGCCACACAGCTGACACAGTGGCGGAGCAGGGATTAGAACCCATGACCTCTGACTCCCAAGCCCGGGCTGCCTTCCTGGGCTTTGCTGTCAAGACTCGCTGCCCTCTCTAAAGCCTTCTCTCTCCCCAACTTCAAGGCCCCCCTGCATCATCGGAGAGTTTACAAACCTTTTGGACTTACGTACCCACCGTGGCTCAGTGGAAAAAGCCAGGGCTTGGGATTCAGAGGTCATGGGCTCAAATACCTACCAATTGTGACTGTGGGCAAGTCACTTCACTTCTCTGGGCCTCAGTTCCCTCATCTGTAAAATGGGGATTAAGACTGTGAGCCTCACGTGAGACAACCTTATTACCCTGTATCTACCCCAGCGCTTAGAACGGTGCTCGGCACATAGTAGGCAAGCGCTTAAATATCAACATTATTATTATTCTAGTATCACCTCCTACTCGTTGGTCTCCACCACTAGAATGTAAGCCCCTCACAGGACGGCACTTTCCTTTTTCAGTGTACATCATCACACACCTTCTCCAGTGCCAACGGTGCTCTGCATGGAATAAACACTCAAATATTAAGTGTAATCTCACTCTAGGCTTCAAAGCTGTCCATCCCCTCGCCCCCTCCTACCTCTCCTCCCTTTTCTACTGCCCACCCCACACCTCTGCCGCCCACATCCTCACCCGCCCCCCGTTCTTTTTATTACCCTATTCTATTGATTATATTTATTGCTATTGTTTTTGTCTGTCTCCCCCGATTAGACTGTAAGTCCGTCAATGGGCAGGGACTGTCTCTGTTGCCGATGTGTACAATCCAAGCGCTTAGTACGGTGCTCTGCACACAGTAAGCGCTTAATAAATACTATTGAATGAATGAATGAATGTAAAAGCACTCAGCCTAGCATTCCGTACTATAAATTCAAAACAGAGATGAAACAAGCATGGCTCGGTGGGAAGAGCACGGGCCTGGGAGTCAGAGGACCTGGGTTCTAATCCCGGATCTGCCAACTGCTTATTGCGTGATCTCGGACAAGTCACTCTGCCTCAGGACCCCGGTTCAGAATCCACCCCCGCCACCGGACAGGGACCGTGTTCCATGTAATCAATCTGTATCTACTCCAGGGCTCAAAACAGTAATAGTAAGTACTCAAAATACCATAACAAAAAGCCAAGCCTCTGGGTCAGAGTACAATGTTTTTATTCACCAATAAGTTAGGAAGTGCTGTTATAAATAGATGTCTTAGTCCCTTGTACACTGTACTTGAAAACACAGCCCTGCCACTTGGAAGGCTGCACCTAGTCTTCAGATTCAGATCCTTCATCATCTTGACTAATCTGGAAGTAACGTAGCTCATAGGTCTCCTTATCAGAGGCGACCACCCGAAGCCAGTCACGGAGGTTGTTCTTCTTCAGGTACTTCTTGGTGAGGTATTTCAAGTACCTTTAGAAATAAAACCGGTCAGGATTACAAAATCAACTGGGTTTAGGAATAGCTTTATGTTAATTGATTAGACGAATATTCTAGTCCTCCATACATCCGGCTTATCACTCTCCTTTTCCTCCCACCTGCAGTCATTTTGCATGATGCTCACGCTAGATTTTTAACTTCCCTGAGGACTGAGTAGGAAGTGTTCAATACAATCCATTTATTACAAACTGAAAACAAATGTCACACTGATCTTAACTGAGAATTCCAGAAGCTGACCGTTTAGACTTCATTTGCCTGGTCAATTTTTAAGTTTGTATGGAACAGCACACCGTCCTACAAGCTCAGAAGGACATTAACTGCTTTCATGACCACCTCAGCACTACAAACCCCAGGGGCGAGAAATGTGAAGTGGTATGGTGCGACAGATGGGGAGGCGGTGAGAGCCGGAGGTGTGCTAGGACAATGATTCTCCATTTCTGGTTCCCCGATTCCAGAAAAATGTATTTCTTTCTGACCCGCTCGCTCCCTTTCACCATATACAACATCTGCAGCAAGTGTGACTATTTTCAACAACAGGGTTGCTCGCTGTTCCACCCTAGGGATGGCGTGGTTGGAAGAAACCTTTAGGTCAGTACAGACGGGAAAAGCAAGTCTCTGGGGATTTTTGCCCCACGACGTGGCTGAATGAATTTCAAGACTTTTATGTTGTGGGAGGCTCCGATTTCCTCTGTGAAATCCTCGTGGAGCTAGTTACCGGAAGAAGCTTATTTTGCCACCCATCCCATTCAGCCAAAAGTCTGCCCAGACCCTAACTTACCCCCAGAGGGGATGGGGCTCATACATGCAGTTACTCCTGCGGGGGACCGTGACCCCCTCTGACCTAAGAGTGGCAAGCACTCTTACCTAGGACCTGTCTGTGGCCGGTGATTATTTTTTCCCACTTAGAAATGACTACCGTTTGCTGGCATACCACACGGAAAGGAAACGCGCCCACCTTTTGGAAAACTGTTTCTCGGATACAACTGTAATCTTGTTCTTGAAGCGTTCAATATGAACAACATTTCCCAGGTTCCCAGTTTTCCCATTGACCTTAACCTTTTCCTTCAAAAACTGCTCCTGTTTTAATAAAGCAGAAGAGACGGTACACTAGGGAAGAGAACCCTAGAGATTCACTAGGGAAGGTACCCTAGCCACACAGCTCAGGTTAAAAATCGCATACAAAAACATATCAATATTTTACTTGTAAAAAAAACAACAAAAACCTCAGCAACAGCTTCAACAAATTGCTTAAATGCAAAATGGCACTCGCGCGGTACAAACATACTTATAAAAGTTATGAGAAATGAAACTTACGAAGTTTCCAGAATCAAAGATTCCATCTTCTACTGGATGGGTAAGGTCAAGGCTAAACTTCCAGGTTGATTTCTTAGCTTTTCTGTCCTTTGGCTATGAACAGAAGAAGTCATTATTGGAGGAAATCCATCTGTCGGTGTCGTAAGATAAAAATCCTTTGCGTGTGGACTTGAATGTATCTACCCTCTAGTAATTTTCCACGATGAGCATCAACTCCACCTCCCACAAAAAGGGACCCAAAATATTTCTCTTGACTGGAATTAATGTACCCTGAGATAACCTAAGGGAGTCTGAGAAGGGAGGAAATGGTCTAGATCAGATAGAGGCCACACTAACAAGAATTATAGCATTTATCAAGTACTTACTATGTGCCAGGCACTGTTCTAAGTTGCTGGGGTAGATACCAAGACACAGCCCTTGTCCCACATAGTGCTCACACTCTAAATCCCATTTTACAAACGAGGGAACTGAGGCCCGGAGAAGTTAAGTGACTTGCCCAAAGTCACACAGCAGAGAAGTGGGGGAGCTAGAATTAGAACCCATGACTTTCTGACTCCCAGACCCGTGCTTTACTCACTAGATCATGCTGCTTCTCAACTAGCACTCAGTACCAAGCAGAGTGCAAGCATTTGGTCCGGTCCAACCTGTCCTGATGACAGGAAAAGGGATGTGGGCAAGGGGGTGTGACGATGCCTCAACTATTGCTCATTTTCCACACAGCACTCATTAATTAGAGAAGCAGCATGACCTGGGAGCATGAAGGGAGGGTGAAACGGGTGGGGAAATGAGAAGTTAGCCAGGGAATTCTAGCTGGAGGAGATTGGATTTTAGTAGCAGCGTGGCTCAGTGGAAAGAGCCCGGGTTTGGGAGTCAGAGGACGTGGGTTCGACTCCCGGCTCTGTCACTTGTCAGCTGTGTGACTGTGGGCAAGTCACTTCCCTGTGCCTCAGTTACCTCATCTGTGAAATGGGGATTAAAAGTGTGAGCCCCACGTGGGACAACCTGATGACCCTGTACCTCCCCCAGCGCTTGAACACTGTTCTGCACATAGTAAGCGCTTAACAAATACCAACATTATTATTATTATTATACTAAGCGCTGTGGTGAACACAAGCAAATCGGGCTGGACACAGTGCCTATCCCACACGGGTCTCAGTCTCAACCCCCATTTTATAGATGAGGTCACTGAGGCGCAGATGTGAATAGGAGGTGGCACTGTCTCTATCCACTGCCGAACTGTACATTCCAAGCATAGTAAGTGCTCAATAAATACTACTGAATGAATTTCTCAGGATGCTGCCTGCAAAAGCGGGGCTCCCCCAATTCGGAACCCGATCCTCAGGCTCCAGGTGATAACCTGGGGATGGTGGACGAGGAAGCCATTTTCCCTTTAAGAGGAGGGCCTCTTGGGCTTCCAGAGGTTTAGGCCCGATTCCAGCTGCATCCAATACTTATATATGCACCTTTAAATGAGATATTATAAGTGAGATATGATATATTATAAATGAGATATTGTACTGTCCCGAACACTTAGTAGTGTTCTCCACATAGTAATCGCTCAATAACTACTGTGGAGTGATGGATAGAGCATGGGGTCGGGAGACAGAAGGTCATGGGTTCTAACCCCGGCCCCGCCACTTGTCTGCTGTGTCCATTCACTAATTCAATTGTATTTCATTCAATCGTATTTGTTAAGCGCTTACTGTGTGCAGAGCACTCACTTCCTGTGTGCAGAGCACTGTATTAAGCGCTTTGGAAAGCACAATACAACAATAAAGGTTGACAATCCCTATACACGAGTATAGGGGAGGGGGGACGACGACATACATTTAGTTACATATAGGACCTCGGGCAAGTGTCACTTTGCATGGGTTCGAATCCCAGATCTGCCACTCGTCAGCTGTGTGACTGTGGGCAAGTCACTTAACTTCTCTGTGCTTCAGTTACCTTATATGGAAAATGGGGATTAAACCTGTGAGCCTCACGTAGGACAACCTGATGGCCCTGTATCTCCCCCAGCGCTTAGAACAGTGCTCTGCACATAGTAAGCGCTTAACAAATACCAACTTTATTATTATTATTATGCCTGCCTCCTTGTTTTGTTTTCGTCTCCCCTGTTTAGACTGTGAGCCCGTTGTGGGCAGGGACTGTCTCTGTTGCCCAACTGGACACTCCGAGCGCTTAGTCCAGTGCTCTGCACACAGTAAAGTTTCAATCAATACGCTTGAATGAATATTAATAAAATTATAAACATTATATATATATGTATATATACACAATATCCCTATATGTATGTACGGGACTGTCCAACCTATTGTCTTATAATAATGTTGGTATTTGTTAGGCGCTTACTACGTGCCAAGCACTGTCCTAGGCGCTGGGGGAAGATACGGACCCATCACCCCAGCTCTGCCACTTGTCAGCTGTGCGACTTTGGGCGAGTCCCTTCACTTCTCTGGGCCTCAGTGACCTCATCTGTCAAATGGGGATGAAGACTGTGAGCCTCGCTTGGGATATCCTGATTCCCCTGTCTCTCCCCCAGCGCTTAGAACAGCGCTCGGCACATAGTAAGCGCTTAACCAATACCAACATTCTACAGCGTGGCTCAGTGGAAAGCGTCCGGGCTTGGGAGTCCGAGGTCATGGGTTCGAATCCCGGCGCGGCCACCTGTCAGCTGTGTGACTTTGGGTGAGTCCCTTCACTTCTCTGGGCCTCAGTGACCTCATCTGTCAAATGGGGATGAAGACTGTGAGCCTCACGTGGGACAACCTGATGACCCTGTATCTCCCCCAGCGCTTAGAACAGCGCTCGGCACATAGTAAGCGCTTAACAAATACCACCATTATTAGTATTCTGGGCCTCAGTCCCCTCATCTGCAAATCGGGGATGAAGACTGTGAGCCCCACGTAGGGCAAACCTGATTCCCCTGTGTCTCCCCCAGCGCTTAGAACAGCGCTCGGCACATAGTAAGCGCTTAACCAAGACCAACATTATTATGGATAAAACTTCAAAAAGCACAACCCTTGAAAGACTGCTATTAATTACTTAGCGAAAACCGTTCTAAAAACTACATGGCGGCCCCCAAGGGTCCCGGCTGCGGCCCGGCCCCGCCGCCCTCAGACACTCACCGGCGCCATTTTGGCCACGCGCAGGGCACAGGGCGAGAGAAGAGAAAGACGGCGGCGCGCGCCCTTATACCCTGACGCAGCACGCGTCTGCCTACGTCAGCGCGTCCCGACGTCAGCACGCACGACGCCGAGCCGCGGGAGGAGACGAGAGCCGGCGGGGAGGGGGCGGGGCGTAACCGAGGAGAGCAGAGCCGTCGCCTCGGTGCGCAGGCGCGACGCCCGCCTTCATTCATTCGTGCCTTCCAGCCTACCTCATTCATTCATTCGTTCATTCCGGCCTATTTCATTCATTTATTCATTCTTCATTCATTCATTCTAGCCTATTTCATTCATTCATTTCTTGCAGCCTATTTCATCCATTCGTTTATTCATTCATTCCAGCCCATTTCATTTATTCATTCTTCATTCATTCATTGCAGCCTATTTCATTCATTTATTCGTTTATTAATTGCAGCCAATTTCATTCATTCATTCATTCATTGCAGCCTATTTCATTCATTCCTTACAATCGCCACTTAGAATTCCTTAACTCCCACTCTCTCCTGGACCCCCTCCAATCTGGTTTCCGTCCCCTCCACTCTACCGAGACTGCTCTCTCTAAGGTCACCCGTGACCTCCTTCTTGCCAAATCCAATGGCTCCTACTCCATTCTGATCCTCCTTGACCTCTCTGCTGCCTTTGACACCGTCGACCATCCCTTTCTCCTCCACACCTTATCTCACCTCGGCTTCACGGACTCCATCCTCTCCCGGTTCTCCTCTTACCTCTCTGGCCGGTCATTCTCGGTCTCCTTCGCTGGAGCCTCCTCCCCCTCCCATCCTTTAACTGTCGGAGTTCCTCAAGGGTCAGTTCTTGGCCCTCTTCTGTTCTCCATTTACACTCAGTCCCTCGGTGAACTCATTCACTCTCACGGCTTTGACTACCATCTCTACGCAGATGACACGCAGATCTACATCTCCGCCCCTGTCCTCTCCCCCTCCCTTCGGGCTCGCATCTCCTCCCGCCTCCGGGACGTCTCCACCTGGATGTCGGCCCGCCACCTAAAACTCAACGTGAGCGAGACTGAGCTCCTCATCTTCCCTCCCAAACCCGGTCCTCTCCCAGACTTCTCTATCACCGTGGATGGCACGACCGTCCTTCCCGTCTCTCGGGCCCGCGATCTCGGTGTCATCCTTGACTCGTCTCTCTCGTTCACCCCACGCATCCTATCCGTTACTGAGACCTGCCGGTTTCACCTCTACGATATCGCCGAGATCCGCCCTTTCCTCTCCACCCAGACGGCTACCTTACTGCTACGGGCTCTCGTCATATCCGGGCTAGACTACCGTGTCGGTCTTCTCTCTGACCTCCCTTCCTCCTCTCTCGCCCCGCTCCGGTCTATTCTTCACTCCGCTGCCCGGCTCATCTTACTGCAGAAACGATCTGGGCCTGTCACTCCCCTTCTTAAACTACTCCAGGGGTTACCTATCGACCTCCGCTCCAAACAAAAACTCCTCACTCTAGGCTTCGAGGCTCTCCGTCACCTTGCCCCTTCCTACCTCTCCTCCCTTCTCTCTTTCTACCACCCACCCCGCACGCTCCGCTCCTCCGCCGCCCACCTCCTCACCGTCCCTCAGTCTTGCCCGTCCCGCCGTCGACCCCCGGGCCACGTCCTCCCGCGGTCCCGGAACGCCCTCCCTCCTCACCTCCGCCAAACTGATTCTCTTCCCCTCTTCAAAACCCTACTTAAAACTCACCTCCTCCAAGAGGCCTTCCCAGACTGAGCTCCCCTTCTCCCTCTACCACCCCCCCCCTTCACCTTTCCACAGCTTAACCCTCTTTTCCCCCCATTTCCCTCTACTCCTCCCCCTCTCCCTTCCCATCCCCTCAGCACTGTACTCGTCCGCTCAACTGTATATATTTTCATTACCCTATTTATTTTGTTAATGAGATGTACACCGCCTTGATTCTATTTAGTTGCCATTGTTTTTACGAGATGTTCTTCCCCTCGACTCTATTTATCGCCATCGTTCCCATCCGTCCGTCTCCCCCGATTAGACCGTAAGCCCGTCAGACGGCAGGGACGACTTGTTCATTCCAAGTGCTTAGTACAGTGCTCTGCACATAGTAAGCGCTCAATAAATACTATTGAATGAATGAATTCATTCATTCCAGCCTATTTCATTCATTCATTCATTCATTGCAGTCTATTTCATTCATTCATTCATTGCAGCCTATTTCATTCACTCATTCATTCCAGCCTATTTCATTCATTCATTCCAACCTATTTCATTCATTCATTCCAACCTATTTCATTCATTCATTCCTGATTCATTCCACCCTATTTCATTCATTCATTCTCTCCAACCTATTCCATTCATTCATTCGTTCATTCATTTCAGTCTAATTCATGCATTCACTCACTCATTCATTCCAGCCTATTTCATTCCTTCAATCAATCATTCAATCATATTTACTGAGCACTTTCATTCAGTTGTATTTATTGAACGCTTACTATGTGCAGAGCACTGTACTAACCGCTTGGAAAGGACAATTGAAAACTACGAGAAGGAGGGTGGCTTAATGGAAAGAGCCCGGGGTTGGAAGTCAGAGGTTGTAGGTTCTAATTCCTGCTCCATCACTTGTCTGCTGAGTGACCTCGGGCAAGTCACTTGACTTCTCTGGGCCTCAGTTCCCTCATCTGTAAAACAGGGATTAAAAGTGTGAGCCCCACCTCGGACAACCTGATTACCCTGCATCTACCTCAGCGCTCAGTACAGTGCTTAGCACATAGTAAGCGCTTAAATACCATCATTATTATTACTATTACAATTCGGCAACAGATAGAGACAATCCCTCCCGCACAACAGGCTCACAGTCTATTATAACAATACTAACAATGATCTCCACGATAATTATAAAACCTCAGGATGGAAAAGTGTTTTTCAGGGAAGAAATACAATTTCTCCAGTTTAAGATTAAGCCCATGATCAGGCCTCATAAACTGGGAAAAGACATACTCGGGACAGATACTTTTTAATGGATCTCATGGCTTTAAAATACATAGCTTTAAAATATAGATTATGAGTTTTTTATTTATATTAGTGTCTGTCCCTTCCCCCTGCCCCCAGACTGTAAACTCACTGGGCAGGGAACAGGTCTGACTTTTGTATTGTACTCTTCCAAGTGTTTAGTACAGTGCTCTGCAAATAAGAATAATAATAATAACGATGGTATTTGTTAAGCACTATGTGCCAAGCACTGTTCTAAGCACTGGGGTAGATACAAGGTCATCAGGTTGTCCCATGTGGGGCTCAGTCTTAATCCTCATTTTCCAGATGAGGTCACCGAGGCACAGAGAAGTTAAGTTGGCTTGCCCAAGGTCACACAGCAGACAAGAGGCAGAGGCAGGATTAGAACCCGCATCCTCTGGCTCCCAAGCCTGTGCTTTCCACTAAGCCATGCTGCTTCTCAAGTAGTAAGCGCTCAGTAAATAACACTGATGATGGTGGCGATCACTTTCTTACAAATAAAACTTCAAAAACCATGACACTTTAAAAATTGCTATTAATTACTAAAAGGCCAAATGATCTTGCCTCTTTCATACCAATTTCAGAATAAATTCAAGAAGAGGTGAGTACTGAAGCAGCGTGGCTCAGTGGAAAGAGCCCGGGCTTGGGAGTCAGAGGTCATGGGTTCTAATCCCGGCTCCACCACTTGTCTGCTGTGTGACTTTGGGACAACCTGATTATCTTGTGCCGCCCCTAGTGCTTAGAACAGTGCTCCGCACATAGTAAGCGCTTAACAAATGCCATCGTTATTATTACTAAGGGTGTTAGATCCTGGCTTCCTCAGAATTACATGTTTATCTCCACTCATTTTCTAAAGTCAGAAAATACGGCCTGAGCTGCTGAGAGTTCCAAAGAGAAACGATGCTGATGGAAAATGGATCGTGCGATTGTAACACATAAAAGTCATTTTTAGACATTTTCTCTTCCTCCACACTATTTTTAGTGACTGACCCCTCATACTGAAAAGATGAATAAACAGTCTCCACTGAAGAGTGGATCCCATAATGACCATGTTTGGAAAACTGAAGGATTCTTTTAAAAATTGAATTTCTTCTTCAATGGGTCATATTATCTCAAATATAAATACACGGGGGAAAATGGGAACAGGTTGGGTTTTGCTTCTGTACTCCATTAGTAATAATAATAAGCATGTATCTGTTAAGCACGTACTACGTGCCAAGCACCGTTCTACCACAGTATGTTAAGAATTAGCAGCTAGTGAGTGGGAAAATCTATCCTAATAGATAGGAAGCTGTCAGTCTTCTGTGGAGAGTTACAAATACGGATTTTCAGGAGTGGGTAAAGCCTAGAGATCAGTTTCAATCATTTTATTCCTAGAAGTTGAACTCAAAACAATGTTCCACACAGAAGTGTTTCGCTCCCACGGCTTCAACTATCATCTCTACGCAGATGACACCCAAATCTACATCTTCTCCCCTGTCCTCTCCTGCTCCTTCCAGGCTCGTATCTCCTCCTGCCTCCAAGATGTCTCCACCTGGATGTCTGCCTACCACCTAAAACTCAACATGTCCAAAACTGAGCTCCTCATCTTCCCTCCCAAGCCCAGTCCTCTCTCTGACTTCCCTATCACCGTGGATGGTACGACCATCCCTCCCGTCTCTCAGGCCCGCGACCTCGGTGTCATCTTTGACTCGGCTCTCTCGTTCACCCCACACATCCGATCCATCACCAAGACCTGCCGGTCTCACCTTTATAATATGTCTCACCTTTATAATATCGCCAAGATCCGCCCTTTCCTCTCCATCCAAGTGGCTATCGTGCCATACAAGCTCTCATAGTACTCCAACTGGATTATTGTGTCAGCCTTTTCTCTGATCTCCCTTCCTCCTCTCTCTCCCCGCTCCAGTCTATTCTTCACTCCGCTGCCCGGCTCATCTTCCTGCAGAAACGCTCTGGGCCTGTCACTCCCCTTCTTAAACACCTCCAGCGGTTGCCTATCGACCTCCGCTCGAAACAAAAACTTCTCACTCTGGGCTTCGAGGCTCTCCATCCCCTCGCCCCTTCCTACCTCTCCTCCCTTCTTTTTCTCCTGCCCAGCCTGCACGCTCCGCTCCTCTGTCGCCCACCTCCTCACCGTTCCCCGTTCTCGCCTATCCCGATGTCGATCCCCGGCCCCCGCCCTCCCGCGGTCCCGGAACGCCCTCCCTCCTCACCTCCGCCAAACTAATTCTCTTGCCCTCTTCAAAACCCTCCTGAGAGCTCACCTCCTCCTAGAGGCCTTCCCACACTGAGCTTCCCCTTTTCCCTCTGCTCCCCTTCTACCCCCTTCACCTCCCCTCAGCTTGGCCGTCTTTTTCCCCCTTTCCCTCTGCTCCTCCCCCTTTCCCTTCCCCTCAGCACTGTGCTCGTCCACTCAATTGTATATATTTGTATTACCCTATTTATTTTGTTAATGAGATGTACATCCCCTTGATTCTATTTATTGCTGTTGTTTTTGTCTGTCTCCCCCGATCAGACTGTGAGCCCATCAATGGGCAGGGATTGTCTCTATTGCCGCATTGTACATTCCAAGCGCTTAGTACAGTGCTCTGCGCCTAGTAAGCGCTCAATAAATACTATTGAATGAATGAATGAATGATAGCGCTGATCTCCACAATGTCGGGCAGACATTAATAATAATGATGGTATTTGTTAAGCGCTTACTATGTGCCAAGCACTGTTCCAAGCACCGGGGTAGATACAAGGTCATCAGGTTGCCCCACGTGAGGCGTCACAGTCTTAATCCCCATTTTGCAGATGAGGTAACAGAGGCACAGAGAAGCAGCCAGGTTCGGAACCCATGACCTCCTTCCACTAAACCACGCCGCTTCTTAGACATTCTTCTAATTGCGGCCTAGTGGACGGAGCCCGGGCCTGGGAGTCAGAAGGACCTGGGTTCTAATAATAATAATGTTGGTATTTATTTAGCGCTTACTATGTGCAGAGCACTGTTCTAAGCGCTGGGGTATAGATGGTAATTAGGTTGTGGCTTAATCGGGGCTCTGCCACTTGTCCGCTGGGTGACAGTGGGCAAGTCACTTCACTTCTCGGTGCCTCGGTTACCTCCATCTGTGGAATGGCCATTAAGACTGGGATCCCTCCCTCTAGACTGCAAACTCACTGTGGGCAGGGAACGGGCCTGCCAACTCTGTAGTACTGTTCCAAGCTATTAGTACAGTGCTCTGCATATAGTAAGTGCTCAATAAATATGTAAAATGGGGATTAAGACTGTGAGCCTCATGTGGGACCCGATGACTCTGTATCTACCCCAGCGCTTAAAACGGTGCTCTGCACATAGCGCCTAACAAATACCAACGTTAATTAATACCGCTGATGATGGTGATGATGTGGGGCCGGGACTGTGTCCAACCCGATTAGCTTGTATCTACCCCAGTGCTTAGTTCAGTGCCTGGCACTTGTCGGAGAATTCTGGCTCTGCCACTTGTCAGCTGTGTGACTGTGGGCAAGTCACTTCTCTGTGCCTCAGTTGCCTCATCTGGAAAATGGGGATTAACTGTGAGTCTCACGTGGGACAACCTGATTACCCCGTTTCTATCCCAGCGCTTAGAACAGTGCTCTGCACATAGTAAGCGCTTAACAAATACCAACGTAGGAAGTGCTTAACAAATACCATAAAAAATATGTATTTCCTTACTTTGTATGAAAGAACGGTGAGTCCCCACACTACGGACTAGTTAGTGCCATTTATGCCAAACAGTGGTCACTTTTGGCAGAATGGCTGTCCATCCCCTTGCCCCCTCCTACCTCTCCTCCCTTCTCTCTTTCCACCGCCCACCCCGCACGCTCCGCTCCTCGGCCGCCCACGTCCTCACCGTCCGTTCTCGCCTGTCCTGCCGTCGACCCCCGGGCCACGTCCTCCCGCGGTCCTGGAACGCCCTCCCTCCTCACCTCCGCCAAACTCTTTTCCCCTCTTCAAAACCCTCCTGAGAGCTCACCTCCTCCAAGAGGCCTTCCCAGACTGACCTCCCCCTTTTCCCTCTGCTCCCTCTCTACCCCCCTTTCACCTCCCCTCAGCTAAGCCCTCTTTTCCCATTTCCCTCTGCTCCTCCTCCTCTCCCTTCCCCTCCTCTCAGCACTGTGCTCATCTGCTCAATTGTATATATTTTTATTACCCTATTTATTTTGTTAATGAGATGTACATCACCTTGATTCCATTTATTGCTATTGTTCTTGTCTGTCTCCCCCGATTAGACTGTAAGCCCGTCAATGGGCAGGGACTGTCTCTTTCTGTTGCCGTTTTGTACATTCCAAGCACTTAGTACAGTGCTCTGCACATAGTAAGCGCTCAATAAATACTACTGAATGAATGAATGGGCGCTGTTTGGATATCTATGTCTCTCTCTGCACAGATAAGATCGCCAGTAGAGATCTGTGGCATGTTCTACTGGTCTCTATGTGGTTTATGTTATTCTTCATCATTCTCATGGAGCTGCATCGTTGGGGTGGTTAAAAGCCACTCACTTTTTCTGTTTTTTAGATTGGTATTTGTTAACCGCTATGTGCCAGGCACTGTTCTAAGCGCTGCTGGAGGAGTCGACGGTGCAGGGGCCTGGGAGTCAGAAGGTCACGGGTTCATTCATTCATTCAATCGTATTTATTGAGCACTTACTGTGTGCAGAGCACTGGACTAAGCGCTTGAAAAGTACAATTCGGCAACAGATAGAGACAATCCCTCCTCAACGACGGGCTCGATCTAATCCCTTGTCTGCTGTGTGGCCTTGGGCAAGTCACTTCACTTCTCTGGGCCTCAGTTATCTCACCTGGAAAATGGGGATTAAGACTGGGAGCCCCATGCGAGACAGGATCTCTATCCAACCCCATTTGCTTGTATCCCCTCCAGCGCTTAGCACAGTGCCTGGTGCACAGTAAGCACTTAATCAATACCATAATTATTATTTTTATTAAGCGCTGGGGTAGATATAAGCTAATCGGGTTGGACACGGTCCCTGTCCCACAGGGAGCTCACGGTCTCAATCCCCATTTCACCGATGAGGTAACTGAGGCCCAGAGGAGTGAAGTGACTGGCTCAAGGTCACACAGCAGCAAGTGGCAGGAGGAGGGATTAGAACAGAGCGTGGCAGACAGAAGGCACTTAACAAGTACCGTGATTATTATTATTGTTAGTTTAGAATCTCTCCTATGAGATGAGGTGATAATTCTATATCAAAATTGTATATCAAAACTAGGTATTTCTCCACTCGTGGAATGGCTCCAATATTCACATTCTTAACGGATACAATTCAATAGTCAGGGCTAAAGAAGTCAAGCATAAAATGTTATTCTTTATTTTTTGACAGTAATGTACGCATTATCTCATACAGTTTCCACACACCCTACTGTTTTGAAATGTGGAACATACATATTGCTAAAGGTGTGAAAAAACGATACGCCAAAAAAAAAAAAAAGGAACCTTAAGTTTAGCTTTATTTTTTTCCTTGTTGTAAGTGCAAGTCAAAACTCACCACCATTTATAAAACAATTTAGTCAGTGAATTTACCACCTACATTGTAAAGGCTTTCAACAATCTTTAGAGATTAATAAAAACACTAGAAATATCTGCAGCGTGGCTATTACTAAAGTGTACACTTCTAGCTTCCAAATGATCGGTCTCATGACTTTGAAAGCAAAATGTAGCTCCTAAAATGCAGACGGTCTTTACTGTTGTTAGCAAAATTTCATTTCTTATTTCTAAGGCTAGATATAAATTTGTCTCGGTTTGCTACAACCAGCGTCTCCTTTCTTTGCTGGAAAAACAAAACCAAATTCCAGAAGGAAAACAAAAAGTCTGGGCTTCCAAGACAGAAAAGAACTTGTAATTTTCAAACACTGGGCTCTATTACCTGGACAGATGCCACACCTGTAACAAACATTTTGATGAAAATTGAGTGTTTCTAAGTTTACAGTGGATAACAACCAAAATGTAGAACCACTCAGCTGCTACTTATATGGATACTAGTAAGAATTCAGGAATAAAACTGTACCACACAAACCATTAATATTATGAAACTGTCCAATATGTCTAGAACAGAGTGATGCCTTTAATTTTGCCTGAAACCTCGGTCCTCCGTAGCAGGCAAGAATGGTTTGATGCAATTGGAAAGAAAATTTTTTTTCATTTCTAGTACTTAGCAGGGTCTCTACCAGCCACAACGAGGCTAAGGTATATTTAGCCAGGGTGAAGGGGAAGAGAAATGCCCAGAGTTCAGCAGAAAGTATGTATCCTTCGGCAAGAACCAAGTCGCTGTGGCCAGGGATAACTTAATCCATGGTATTTCTTGAACGCTTACTGTACTAAGCACTGGGGAGAGTACGACAGAGTCTGCAGGCACATTCCCTGCCCACAACTGAAGGCATCTCTTGTATTTCAGGAAATGTGTGCGTGAGAAGTGCACAGCACCGTTATGTTGCATTTGAATTTGTTCCAGCAGGTACACCGTAAGCTCCACGATGAGATACCGTCTACTTTCATTGAACAGGAGATGGTTAAGTTGGATTAGATGTAGAAGCCCCAGTTTTATTCCTGAATTCATCGAGTAGGCTGTAGTTAAACAGCTTGGATTATTTGGGGGTTCGCTACAGATGACTATGAATCAGTACAATTCTGCGATTGATTTTGAGGCAAAACCCTACAGGAGAAGGAAACTTCAGCTAATTTCAACTCTTAGCAAAAACAGCCCTGAGAACGGTGCATTCAAATTACAGCTCAACCAGAAATATTCCAATTGAGAAGGGACCAAGCACATAAAATACAGAAACAAGGACTGGTAAAGTTGAAATGGAAATATATCAACATTCGAGGCACCAAGCAGCCTACAGTACTTTTAGAGAGTGGGAAAGGACCTCAGAAAAATAAAAAACAAAAACAAACAGGGTCGTGCGCACGCAGACGCACGAGACCCAAACGCAAAATCACGTGTCCAGATACGCACGCGCCATGCCATAAAATGTAACTTTCGGAACGAAGAACAACCCCTAGCCAAGATTTCACAGCCTATATTCTTTAACCGAGAGCAGCATCTACTGCTAAAGTTTATCATCATGCTTTGGCAGCAAAAGTCTGTTGTTAATATAGAGTATTAATTTTAACAAAACCGGTGCTACCAAAAGACCTGTTAGAAGCTGTTTTAGCAATAGACGGTGAAGTTTATTAATAGCTCGTGGGACTAGAGGAACGGAACATCACCGTGTCCGTGAAGCAGTGCTCAACTAAAGACACAGGTCACCCCGGCAGTAACTTTACAGGATACATTTTTCGCCACAGGGCACGACAAAAGTCCGGAATCATTGATTATTTAGCTAAGAAGAGGAACCTTGAGGAAAATTAAAAAAATCCACCTTAAGTCCGTCGAGTTTACTGGTTAATACCGCAAATAAACTTAATAAAATGCTCGTAAGACAGACATATACGCTACATCACACATCATGTAAACTGCCAACAGGACATTCCCTAATCTGTACACGGTAACAAGGTATTAAACCATATGCTGCAAATAGTGCAAAAACTCTAGTTAGGAATCAACTCCTGGCAACACTTCTCCGGCTTTAAAGAAGACAAAGTCACTTTTGTTCTAGAGATTAAAAACGTGTGCTCCTTTGCTCCTTTTCGATGGACTATATAGGCCTGGAAACAGTCAGCTCTACTGAAGAACAAGATACACCCGGCTCTGCCATAACCCACGTTTTCACTCCGTGTTTTGGCTAGAAAGCAGTCGGGGAATTAGGGAACATTCTCCCAACAGCGTGAGCCTGTTTGGATTCAGAGTTCTGCGTCAGGAAAGAAACCGCTTGTGCAGACGCTAGCGGCATCGGAACTGGTGAGTACTACAGCGTGAGTTTTTTCTCAAGGTAAAGTTTCACCAGAGTGCAGGCCTCGCACTAAAGGAGAACCGGGAGTACTTGTTCTACAGAATCCTTCTCAATAGAGTGACCTAATGGAAGAAAACAGTCCTATATTTTAAAAATCCACAGATTATTCATACACCAGAAAAGTATTTACACTTTACATAGTATTAAAAACGAAATTTAAGCTGCATACTCATGACTCTTGCCGTTTGAAGACAGTAACTTAGGGCCACGTGGATGTAGTAATTTGTTCAACCTTACAATGCCATTTAAAATATATCGATGGACGCGAAGTCTGGCATGTCAAAAAGGACTGGAGTTGCCAGCCTACAATCAGTGCTAATCTGATTAGGAATTTTCTGCCTTGGACCATATCACCATTCTAGACTAATTTAACATGAAGATGCTGAGTTTGAGGCCTTTTCACCACTGCGTTCATTTCTGAGACAGAAGGCTTTAAAGAACTGAAAATCGTTATTTCCATTATTAAAGTCCAGAGTCATCATTGAGCTCGGAGAAACAAGACTTAATTGCCGCCTTGCTATTTAAATCAATAACATTGCTTAATCATCTTCATTACTTTCCAGATTTCCAGTAATCATGCGAATGGACACCAAGTAAATGCATTGACAAAGTGCTGGGAAATGGACAGAAGTGTGCAGTGGATATTTAGATGGAATGAAGCCAAGAATTAAGCATCGGTGCTTAATTGTGCTTGGGGGGGGGAATGAGATTGTATATCCACAAATTGTTTTAATTGAAGAACTTGAGATGCCTTGTGCTTAACCATTTCTCTTGCTAGACTTTTTCAAACATCTCTTCCCTCAACTACAATGCAATTTAACAGTTTCACCTAAGGATACTTTAAAGCATGCAAAGCTTAGCGACTACCAATTCTGGAAACCGCTCGTCAAATCATTTAGAAACTAACTGCATCTTTTACCCCATCGTGCTGTCGTGACTTGTTCAGTCTACTTTATCAGATTGTCCGGGGACAGAGATTCACTGGACTCTTTGGGGAGGGGGTTGCTGAGGAGTGTTCTGAAAACACCGCTTTCAATAAGAGGTGTGCTACATTTCTGTAATAATTCTACTAACTGCTTGAAATTCTCAGCAGTAAGGTATAACCTACTGAGGAAAAACATGCAGAATGAAGGGCATTATGGCACAAGGTAATCTCTCGCTTAACAGAGATTTCACAGGCTCAGAGAATTCCCTCCAAGGTCTGTCAAATCTGTCACTGAATTGTCGTATTTTAATATACTTTTAAGTCAGAGAAACCAATCGCTGTATAAAACGGTAGAAATTAGTAAACCCCAACTTAAATACCACAGGCATAAAAACCAAGCTGAATTAGTACTACATAAACCTAAATTTGATCCATGACTCAGGCGTGTCCGCATACAGAATTTCAACTGCAGAAAACCGAACGCATTTTCAACACGAAGGTTAAATCAAGCGGGTGCCTTTTCGGTTTGACCAAAGTTTCAGTGCCAACATTCTTCGTTCTTGAAATGGTCGAAAATTGGATCACCATAGTTAGAACCCAAACGCTGAGAGTCGGCATACTGGAAGCGCTGCAAACGAGATCTTGGGGAGCCGGCCACTCCTTTTGAGTAATGTTTCAAGAGAAAGACAGCAAAGAGATCACCCCAGATAAATGGTGTATTTCTGCTTTTTAGTCTGCTGACAAAGGCCTCGAGTGAAAAAAACTGTAACTCGGACTTTGTCCCTCTCCCTCACCACCCCCCCCCACCTCCCTCTGGTGCTGCCATTTTACAACCTACCTTTGTAACAGCCACCCAACGGCTGAGACACGTGAATGTCCCTTTCAACCACAGGCAGGGTTTTGACACCATTGTATAGCATTATATTAAATACGCCAATGAGTTGGCAAACAAGAGTAGAACAGAGGTAATATACTGAGTTAGTTGCCCACGGCCACCGGGACTTTTGGCAAAGCAACTGGCATTTTGGATCACTTGAAGTTTCTCGGTTTCTAAAAATTGTGCTTGGACCCCCACGGTACCGAGTGAATGAGGGGTCCGATCCCACAGAACCTTCTATTCTAGGAGCCGTACCTAGAATTATTTTAAGTTGGGGGTCTTAATTTACAGACCTCCTTTTCAACCAAAACCTAGGACTTAATTCTTCTGTACATTTTCCTCAGAAAAATAAAAGATAATTTAAAGAAAATGTCCATTGGGTCAGGTTTCTGGACCGCTCATTTAGCAGCTGGAGGAATGCTGAAGACATAATAGCAGTCATAGTATTCACTAAGTGCTTACTAGGGTGCAGAGCCCTGTACTAAGCGCTGGGAGAGAATATGTGGGTAAGGGATCTACTTAATTCGTACAGGATGATAAACCTCAGTGATTTTAAAAACTGCCAGTTGCCTGCAAGACAAATCCAGAATCCAGCACTCTTTTGAAACAATTCAAAAAGAAATGAGGTTACTCGTGAAGGCCATAGCTTTGGTGATGGTCAGAACCAAATTTAAGATCTGTGGTCTGTCCAGACTTGAACCGTTGGCTCAAGCCTGATGATTCTGTTTATTTGCAGGGCTTTATGGCTACAGCATATTCTTCACTCATTGCACACATGACAGAGACCTAGAAGGAAAAACATGCTGATTAAATGTATTCACAGTGTGTACAAAAACAATTGTTTGGGGCCTTGAAAATTGCCAGGAAGTGCCTCATCATTGATAAATATGGCCTAGGAGTACTTAATCAATTGATGATCTCTCTTGAGCACTTACCGCGTGCTCCAGGGCACTGTACCGAGCGCTTGGGAGACGGTACTTCATCCATATGAAAATCACTTCTTTTCAAGAACTGTCTATGTGAAGGAAACCTGCACCACCTACAAACCCCGCTTTAGAATTTTTCTGCCAACAGGATCGTATTTCTTTGCGTAACTGCCCCGATTCTTCTTGCAGTTACCGTTACTTTAAAGTATGGGTGGGACAATACATAGGCCGTATCGATCCATCGTATTTACTGAGAGTTTCGTGTGTGCGCAGCAGTGTACTAAGCGCTTGGGGGAGTACGGCAGTTGCAAGATACATTCCCTGTCCACAAAGAGTTTACACTTTAGCGGAGGACAAAGACGGTAAATTATATTACATTAATTACATCTAGCAGTGAAGGTAGAAGGAAAAAAAGGGAAAAACAAGAAGGATGAGGGGGACTTGTAACAATGACTGACCCGTGTAATGCATGCAATAGGCACTAGATGAATTCACTCCACCTCACTGCCGCATTTTTGCATTCTCAACCTCTTTCTCCTCTGTTAGCATGTGATGCTGTCTGTGTTTATAGTCCCGTGGTACTAAAAATAATCACTTATTTTTGCCTCTAAAATGGGACGAGGCAATCAGGCGAGTAAACACAGCTATATAAAAATTAAAAATAAAACTCTGCCCCTCTAAAAGTTCAAGTTAATTAGGAAAGAAGTTCCAAATTACAATGAAAAGGGGAAAAAAAACCCACTACATATCAGCAGTCCAGAGGAATTAGCAGTAGCATTTTCATTAAATAAAAATAGTACTTCCACTCTTCCATCACGTCTTTACCTGCACATCTTCACCTGCATTGTATTTCCCCTCTATCTCCTTGCCCAGTTCGCCTTCCGGCACCTTCAGATCCTCACGAACTTCACCGGTCTCCGTCAGCAGGGAGAGGTAACCGTCTTGAATACAAATCAACTGTAAAAAATGAATTTTGCTTACAGAAAGGTCACGTCATTTCCCTCTTTAACCATTTATAGACTTGGAAACCTAAAACTGCTATTTAGGGCGATTTCTTCAGGCGACACCACGATCAGGGTTCTAAATTATTAATTCAGTTTATGGACAGAGCTCAGTTGGATGAGCCAACCCTAAGGGGGCCTGTGGCTGCACGCCTCACCGACTCTGGAGTGAGACGGGTGCCGAAGCCCATCCTCCTGTAACATCCCCGCTCTCCCAATCACTCCCCTGTCTAGATGAGAGGGGAAGGCAGGAAGCTGGAGCTTTTGAAACTACGGCTCTCACCGGGGTTTCGACTGTGAGGGAAGAGTTTAGCTCTTCAAGAGTTGGTCCCCAGTTTCTGGCATCTACGGAGAGGTTGTCTCAAGCCCGCAACCTCTCGGCATTACCTTTGACTCATTTCTCTCCCTTTCCCTATTTGCCACATCTTGTCGGTTCTAGCGCCATAACCTCTCTAGAATCCACCCCTTCCTCCTTAGCCAAATTGGTACCATGCTGCTCCAAGCACTTGTCGTATGCTGCCTCGACTACTGCGTCGGTCTTCTCGCTGAGCTCCCTGCCACCAGCCTCTTTCCTATCCAGTCCATACTCTGCTGCCCAGGTCGCTTTTCTAAAAAATAGTTCTGCCCACATCTCCCTATTCCTCACCAACCTCCGGCGGTTGCCCATCCACCTCAGCACCAAACTCCTCACCGTCGGCTTTAAGGCACATAATCAGCATTTTTCCTCCTCCCTAACCTCAGGCTTCTCCCACTACAGTCCAACCCACACACTTCGTTCCTCTACTACAAGGCTACTCCCTCTGCCTTGATCTCCCCTTCAACCCCGCCCTTCACGTGCGACAGACCAACCTCGTCCCCACCTTCAAAACACTTTTAAATTCTCATCTCTTCCAAGAAGCCTTCCCTGGCCGACCTCTCATCTCCCCACCCTATTTCTCTTCCCTTCTGTACCGTTTATGCATTTACATCCAGACCCACCGAGCACTCTGATACTCATCCCACCCCCACAACCCTGTTGTGTCTGCTACCTATAATTTGCTTTAATGTCCGACTCCCCCTCTAGAACGTAAGCTCACTGAGGGCAGGGATAGTGTCTGCTGACGCTTTTGTATTCTCCCAAGCGCTTAGCAGTCCGCACACGTTAAGCTCGATAAATATCACTGATTGAAAGTAGTATTTCGGGGTTAAGATGACAGAGTCCCACCTTCTGGACTGCAAAGTTCTTTGGCTGCCATCCTCCGCTGAGCTTTGATCGGCTCTGATCCGCAAAACTGAGGAACCTAGTCAGACTCCCAGAGACAGTTTGCTATAGGTGTAAGGAGTATCGATCAGTTGTATTTACGAAGCACTCAAGAGTGTGCTGAGCACCGTGTGAAGTGCTTGGGAGAGTACAACGTAACAGAGTCGACGGACACGTTTCCTTGCCCGCAACAAGCTTACGGTCTAGAGGGGGAGCGGGGCATTAAAAAAAATTATGGCCATGCACGTAAGTTCTGTGGGGCTGAGGGTCAGGGGAATATCAAGTCTTTAAAGGGCACAGATCCAAGTTCATAGGAATTAGAGAAAAAGAGGGCTTAACTGGGAAAGGCCTCTTGGAGGAGATGTGATTTTAATAGGGCTTTGAAGGTGAAGTGGGGCGGGTTTCCAGGATAGAGGGAGGACGCAGGCAAGGGGTTGGGGGCGAGACAGACAAGATAGAGGAACACGGAATAAGCTGGCATTATAAGAGTGAAGTTTGAGGGCTGGGTTGTAGTGGGAAATTAGTGCGGTAAGGGAGAAGGGGCGAGCCGATTGAGCGCTTTACGGTACGGCGTTTGAGGCGGATGGGCACGCACCGGAGGTTCTTGAGAAATGGGGTTAGGTGGCCTGAACACTTTTTAGGAAAATGATCCGGGCAGCAGAGTGAAGTCAGGACTAGGGGGAGAGGGATGGGAGGCAGGAGGGTCAGCAAGGAGGCTACCAAGGCAGGATAGAATAAGTGCTTGGACTAACGTGGAAGCACTTTGGATGGAGGGGGGGTGGATTTTAGCGAGGCCGTGAAGGTTGAACCAAAAGGATTTTGTGATAGACTGAATATGGGGGTTGAATGAGAGAGAGGAGTCAAGTTAGAGAAGCAGCGTGGCTCAGTGGAAAGATCTTGGGCTTGAGAGTCAGAGGTCATGGGTTCGAATCCCGGCTCTGCCACTTGTCAGCTGTGTGACTGTGGGCAAGTCACTTCACTTCTCTGGGCCTCAGTTACCTCATCTGTAAAATGGGGATTAACTGTGAGCCTCACGGGGGACAACCTGATGACCCTGTATCTCCCCCATGGCTTACAACAGTGCTCCGCACATAGTAAGCACTTAACAAGTACCAACATTATTATTACTAACCTGATGACCCTGTATCTCCCCCAGAGCTTACAACAGTGCTCCACACATAGTAAGCGCTTAACAAGTACCAACATTATTAAATACCAACATTATTAAGGATAACGCCAAGAATATGGGCTTTGGAAACTGGGAGGATGGTGGTGCTGCCTACAGTGACGGGAAAAATCAAGGGGGGGACAGGGTTTTGTGGGGAAGATGAGGAGTTCCGTTTGACAGGATAAGCTGGAGGTGTCGGCAAGACACCCGAGTAGAGGCGTCCCGGAAGCAGGAGGAAATACGAAACTGCAGAGTAGACCAGGGTGGGAGCTATAGATTTTGGAATTACTGGAAAGAAATGGTAGAGTTCTCCGAAGGAGGGGGTGTGGGAGGAGAACAGAGGGGAACAGCACTGAACCTTCAGGGATGCGATCAATCATTCAGTGGCCTTTAAGGAGTGCTTACTGGGTGTAGAGCACTCTACTGAGTGGTTGGGAGAGTACAACGTAACGGAGTTGGTAGCCGTGTTCCCAACCCACAGTACTCCCAAAGTTAGGGGGTGGGAGGCAGAAGAGGATCCCGTGGAAGAGACAAGAGGAGAACCAGGAGAGGACAGCATCAATAAAGCCAAGGTTAGATAAAGTTTCCAGGAGAAGGGGGGTGGCTCACAGCGTTGAAGGCAGCTGAGAGGTTGAGGAGAATTAGGATAGAGGCCACTGGCTTTGGCAAGAAGGTCACTGGTGATCACCTCCGAGAGGGCGGTTTCTACGGAGTAAAAGGGCGGAAGCCAGATTGGAGAGGATCGCAGAGAGAACCGGATGACAAAAAGTGGAGGCAGCAGATGAAGACAATTTCCTTAAGGAGTCTGGTGAGGAACGACGGGCGGGAGACGGAGCGATAGCTGGAGGGAGCAGTGGAGTCAAGGGAGAGGGTTTTTTTTAGGAACCGGAAGACATGAGCATGGAAAGGGCAGGAGGGAGGGATTGGAGAGGAGCAGGGGAAATTTTAGGGAGATCGTGCCTGAT
This sequence comes from Ornithorhynchus anatinus, assembly GCF_004115215.2. NCBI lineage: Eukaryota > Metazoa > Chordata > Mammalia > Monotremata > Ornithorhynchidae > Ornithorhynchus > Ornithorhynchus anatinus. The sequence continues at coordinate 136,536,422 of NC_041728.1, forward strand.
GCTTTCAGTTTTCTCAATAAAGCACATGGCCAGGTCATTAGGAGCCAGGTTTTGAGGAGGGAGTTTGACACCTGGTGAGGACACTGGGCATGGGAGTAATAAGGATGGAGAAATATGTGTGACTGTGAGCAAGTCACTTCACTTCTCCGTGCCTCAGTTACCTCATCTGTAAAATAGGGATTAAGACTGTGAGCCCCACGTGGGGCAACCTGACTACCCTGTATCTACCCCAGCTCTCAGAACAGTGCTCTGCACATAGTAAGCGCTTAACAAATACCAACATTGTTATTATAATGTCGCTGGGCAAAGGAGAGGGCAGTTAGAGCAGGCGAGAATGAGGTTGAGGTGGACAAAGTTGGCCCGATTTCCACCAGGAACAAAGGAAGCGGACAGTGGGCTAGTGGTATGAGATCGGTGAAGGGATGGGGAGTGAGCTGAGTTCAGTCGAGAGGGTGTTGTCAGGGGCATTGATTTGTGTATAAAGGAATGGGAGTTTGGGTACGGCAACTAAATGCGACGGGATGATTTTAGAAAATCGGTTTGGGTCAAAAGATAGGAGGTCCTTGTGGTGGCACAGGACAGATTGGCAGGGAGGGGGTGGTGCGGGAGAGAGGGCAGGTGAAGAGGTTGAGGTCTGACGGAGAAATTTCAGAGTTGGTGAGGGGAGAGGCCGTACGGTGACTAAAGACCGAGAGGTCGAGTGTGTGTCCAAACTGGTGAGCAGGTGGGGTGGGGCAGGAGGTCAGTGGAGACATACAAACCCACCAGCCGTTTCTATGACTTACACACTTATTTATACCCATTTCTAGCGCTTTTGAGAGTATACTCTACACATTTTGTTCAACTGTAATTCAACCATTTAGACTACTCTGATTGTAAACGTATCACTTCTTCGTTTTAGGCTTCCCAAGCACTCGGTACAGTGTATTGCCCTCAGGGAGGCTTAAGAAATACAACCGCTATTACCGGACGCATTCAGGTAGAACCCCTTCTATCATCTCCAGCGACCAGGATTGTTGCCAGCTCCAGCCATCTACATAAAATGTGGCAATGTGGGCGTGATTAATCCACTGAATGTCCCAAAAGGATTTTAAAAATTGAGAATGAAGACGCCTCACGAGAACTGAGTTATGGGACGGCATAACACCGGAGCTAAACACTGGAACAGTGTGGCACAATTCACAGCACATAAAAACCTCCAACATATAAGCGCTTCGTACAGTGCTTTGCACACAGTAAGTGCTCAATAAATGTGACTGAATGAATAGCACGACTCAGAGCTACGTTATTGAGATAGAGCGTGTGTTCCATCAAGCTATCAGACTTCATTCATGCCAGTGAATCACTGAGACAGCTTTTATTTTCCACATCACCATTTCAATGACAATCAATAGCTTTTCAAGAAATGCACGGCAAATAACTACCCTTTCAAGTTAGTAACAGAATCAAAAGACGGGGGAAGCGATATGGCAATTATCCTATTTCAAGCTGAATTTAGCTCGGATCATTTCTCTACAAAAACGTTCAGAACACGTCACTCCCCCGCTCCACTCAAAAATCTTCAGTGGTTGCTCATCCACCTCTGTATAAAACAAAAACTACTCACAATTGACTTTAAAGCACTCCGTGACTTTGTCCCCTCCTACCTCACCTCGCTTCTTTCCTTCTACAACCCAGCCGGCACGCTCCGCTCCTCTGGTGCTAACCTTCTCACTGGGCCTCCACCCGGCCTGTCTGGCCACCGACCCTTGGCCCACGTCCTGCCCCTGGCCTGGGACGCCCTCCCTCCTCAAATCCGACAATCGCTCTCCCCAGCCCTCCTTCTAAGCCTTTATCTGCTCCAAGAGGTCTTCCCAGACTAAGCTCCACTTCTCCTCATTTCCCACTCCCTTCTGCATCACCCTGACTTCTTTCCTTTGCTCTTCCCCCCTTCCAGCCCTTACGCGAATATCTGCCATTTTATTTAATTGCTTCGATATCTGTCTCCCCGACTCTAGCCTGTAAGCTCATTGTGGGCAGGGAATGTCACTTTTTACTGTATTTTCCCAAGCACTTAGTACAGCGCTCTTTACGCAGTAAACGCTCAGTAAATACAATTGAATGAACCAATTAAAACTATATTCTGTAAATATTGTTAATCCAAAGAGTTTCTTATGGTCCACCTTCAACAGACCATTTCTTCAGCATGTAAAAGAACAGATGTTTTTCACTTTTTGGAACTAGAGCCGAAGGTGTCAGTCTTGCTCGGGGGAAGGGAGAGAGGCATACTTTCCTGCATATTTATTTCTAGGCTGTGAAGTGATCCTTCTCCTCAAACTTATTTCAGAATGCCAATGTGCAGTTGGGCCACAAATTATTTAGTGTAAAGTGAAGGGGACATTCAATCGATTGTATTTACTGAGTGCTTACTGGGCGCAGAACTCCGTACTGGGCGCTCGAGGGAATACAAAATAAGAGTTCGTAGACACGTTCCCTGCCCACAACTAACTTACGGTCTAGAGGGGAAGACAGACATTAATATAAATTAAGGATATAGACACCGTGGAGCTGAGGGACGGGTGAAAAAAGGGAGCAAATCCAAGCTCTATGGCGACGCAGAAGGGAACGGGAGAAGAGTAAATGAGGGCTTAGTCAGGGAAGGCCTCCTAGAGACGTTCCCTCAATAAGGTGGGGAGAGTAATCGTCGGTTATGAAGAGGGAAGGCGTGCCAGGCCAGAGGCAGGACGTGGGCGAGAGGTCGGTGGCGCGATAGACAAATAACACTTAACCCCTCCGGTCTCCGGACAAACAAATCGGACACTGGCATTAAAGCTTCAACAAAGATTCTGACAGGTATGGGATCGGGATCGATCTCCTCAGCGTAGTAGACGCCCTCTTTTCCGGTAAGGTCAAAAAAACTCAGTCCCCCAAGGTAGGCTTGTTGTGGATTACGGGTACCAAAAAGGATCGGGATTTATTCTTCCCAACCCGAGTTGGCAGTATTAGCTTCTGACACTTTAAATTACGCCTGAATAAAGGACCTCAAACACCTGAGGACCAGAGGAAATTAGGCGCAATAATAAAAAGCACCTGTGTAGTGAGTTTGGGAGTGAAAAGCAATCAAATAGAACCCATTTAACTAGAAAGCAGAAAAAGCACCAGGCAGAAGTGTGCAACCAAAGCGGACATGTTAGTCTTGAAACACCAGGAACTGAAGCCTTTCTCTAGCAGTTGCTCTTCAGCCCCTTATGAGAGCAGGAGTGGCCACCTCTCACAGACTGTAGAGGTGCCAGCCTCCAGCGCAAGAAGGTTTAGAGCCGCCAATCGAAACGGTGAGCGAGACGGCCAAGGAGCTGGGGGCGCGCCCTCCGCCAGGAGGGCTGGTGCCGCCGACCCCAAATTAAGTAATGAACTGTGAAGACGAGCCACCAGAGGGTCGCCAGTGACCGTCTGCCCGCCCTAAGGCCAACGCGGCCCCTACCGCAGACCGTATCGTATCAATCGATGGTATTTATTAAGCCTTACGTGCAGAACGCTATACTGAGCGCTCGGGAGAGTAAAAGACGGCAGAATTAGCGGGAATGTTCCCTGCCCGTCACGAGCTTACAATCTAGACACAGACCATATCCTAAAGCAGTGAGGCCTAGTGGAAAGAGCCCGGGCCTGGGAGTCAGAGGCCTCGGTTTTAAACCGAGCTCTGTCGTACGTCTGGTGTGTGACCTTGGGCAAGTCACCTAACCTCTCTGTGCCTGTTACCTTTATCTGTAAAATGGAGAATAACATTGGGAGCCCCACGAGGGGCACGTGCTGTGTCCCACCTATCTTGCATCTACCCCAGCAATTAGAATAGTGCCTGGTCCGTAGCAAGAGTGAAAAATTATAATAATAATAATAAAATCATCACTCTCCCCACCTCCAGAGCCCTACTGAAATCACATCATCCACAGGAGGCCTTCCCTGTTCATCCCCTCATTTCCCCTCCCCGTCTCCCCGTGTCACCTACACACTTGGGTCTGCACTCCTTATGCACTTGATATTCATCCCGCCCCCCAGCTCCACAGCACTTATTCATTTGATCGTATTTGAGTGCTTACTGTGTGCAGAGCACTGTACACTGATGTACAATCGATGTACTGGGCGCTAATGCACAGCACCGCATTAAGCACTTGGAAGATAGAGACGGTAGTCACGTTCCTTGCCCACCAGAGCTTAGAGCCCGGAGGGAGAGACACGATCTTACACTCTGCCGTTTCCCCAATCTGTAATCGATTTCAATTATTTTTTTAATCTTTCCCTTTAGACTGTCCGCTCTCCCGTGGAAAGGAATCGTGTCTACCAACTCTACTGCTCTGTAATCTCCCAAGCAGTTGATATAACGCTCTGCACACAGTAAGCTCAACAAATACGATTATTTGACTGATAGAGAATAACTTCGGGCACTACACACGACGCTGAACACCTTAATTTCTTTCCAGCAAGTAATGCAAGTGGATCCGACAACACTGAAAAACTGGTATAACCTCTATTTGCCCTTGAGTTCAGTTTTAAATAAGTGAGGGACTAAAGAGAATCACCTTTCTTCCATCTTTAGTAATCTCTGGTTAAGTTTCACCTTTGACACTGTACTAGGCCCTAGGAAATATTCGGGGTCATTGGGATGGATAGATTTGGAGACGGATTTATCCTTTTTCTCCTCTTCAAATATCACCCAGATTATGCTTGGCTACTGCCAAAGTTTCATGAGGGGAAGTTGTCTATTGGCGAATGCCAAATCAAAATTAAGTACGTGGAACCGTAAAGCCCGAGGCAACGGATAATATATGCCATCATTGCACTAGATCAACGAACCCTCCAGGCCGGTATTCATTCTTTAATTCCATCATACTTGTTGAGCGCTTACTGTGTGCAAGGCACTGTACTAAGCGCTTGGGAGAGTACGCTATGGTAACAAACGGACCCATTCACAGCCCACGACGAGCTAGTATCCTGCACCCTTCAGTGGCAACCGGATGCTTGAAGGAACGAAGGGATATAACTGGCTTCTATCCACCCCGATATTTAGGGATGTGACCATCTAAGATCGTTGCTAGCAACCTTCCTCCTTACATTTATCCACACACCTCTTGTACCAGCTGATAATTCAGGCCTACGCCCCAAGTTCCTACGGTAATGAATGCCAAAGACTTACCACCCGTTGCGTGACGAAGTGTTTCCCATGACACTTTTAATAACCACATTCTTTAACAGTTTCATTTGATGACAATCTATTTTTGTAGCCAAATGTATCATTCTGAGGCTGTCATTTTTTTTTTTTTTTTATTAGAAATAACTTTAGTCTGGCCGCAGATTGAAATTCACTCAAGTATGATTACCCCTCCGGGAATAACCTGAAATTTCCGATTTGTGATTACTGAGCTGGACCAAGGAAAATAAAACAAAACATCCAACGCAGTAGAGAGGCAAGCCTGTTGTAAATGAAGCAGAAGAATCTAAATGAGTTCTGCTGCCTTTACAACGCTTTCAATTTCAAAAATGTATGAGGACTCATCAAGTACACAGTCACCGATTTGGGGGAATATTTTTACAGTCTGAAAACTAGTCATTCATGCTGGAATAAGTCATTCCAACTGGTTACTCTGCTTGCTTGGAAAGGCATGAAACAAGGCACTGCTACTTCAGAAACAACAGTTCTTTAAAGAACAGAAATCATACTGCATTAAAAATATGCTAAAAGAGTTCACAAATACTGAACAGCACTAAATTCTTCTTCCTCTAATGTTCTGCACACAGTAAGCACTGGATAAATGCCATTGATTCTAATCTGTAGAGAAAGGAGATCAAAAGAGGGACAATTGAAAGGATTTTCTGGCTTGGTTGAATCACCAAGTTTGGGCCGGGGGCTGGGGGGGCCCCAAAACACTCTCACTCTTTGGAGTAAAGAGTCAGATAGTAAAAAGGTAAAAAAAAAAATCCCAAATAATAATAATAATAATAATAATGTTGGTATTTGTTAAGCGCTTACTATGTGCCGAGCACTGTTCTAAGCGCTGGGGTAGACATAGGGGACTCAGGTTGTCCCACGTGGGGCTCACAGTCTTAATCCCCATTTTACAGATGAGGGAACTGAGGCACAGAGAAGTGAAGTGACTCGCCCACAGTCACACAGTCGACAAGTGGCAGAGCTGGGATTCGAACTCATGAGCCCTGACTCCAAAGCCCGTGCTCTTTCCACTGAGCCACGCTAAAAAACTCACTTGATAATCATTTCTCTTGATATTTGGAACATCCATGTTGTGCGTAGAAGGGCAAATATCTTCATACTTCTTTCCAGTGAAAATATCAATTCCAACGAGGTGAACCTAAATTCAAATTTTAAAAAGTAACCCAATTACTGATGAAGCATTTAACTACACACACAAAACATCCAATTTGGCTGCAAGAGACACCAACTCTAACCGATTCTCCTTTTCAAAGCAGTGATGGGAGCACTGAAATAGGAACTGGTCAGCCAGGTCTTTCCTCAGCACTGGCTTCCACGGCTCGCCAAAGTTTCCCTAAACTTGCCATTCTTACGGGGGAAATGCCGGGGGAAATCCTGATGGGTCGGAAGCTCCCAGCATTGTCCAAAACTGAGTTTCTGACAACACGACATGGATATCGGCTGGTCGATACAGTCCCCTAAACACACTCACAGGCAAAGATGTCTACTAATAACAACAACTGTAGCATTTTAAGTGCCAAGTGGGTGCTGGGATAATAATAATAATGTTGGTATTTGTTAACCGCTCATTATGTGCCAAACACTGCTCTAAGCGCTGGGGTAGATACAGGGTCATCAGGTTGTCCCACGTGAGGCTCAGTCTTCATCCCCATTTTACAGATGAGGTCTCTGAGGCACCGAGAAGTTAAGCGACTTGCCCAAAGTCACAGAGCTGACAGGTGGCGGAGTCGGAATTAGAACCCATGACCTCCGACTCCTAAGCCCGGGCTCTTGCCACTGAGCCATGCTGCTTCTCTGGATAGCTCCAGTCCAAAGAGATCAGACAGTCCCTGACCCCAAATGGAGCTCAAATGGTCAAATGGGGGGGAGAGAGAGAGAGATAATGGGTATTTAATCCTCATTTTTTTTTTATAGATGAGGAAACAGATATAAAAAGTTCTACGACGTGCCAAAGGTCATATAACAGGCCGGTGAGAGACAGGATTACAACCACTATTATTCATTCATTCAAATGTATTTATTGAGCGCTTACTGTGTGCAGACCCCTGTACTAAGTGCTTGGAAAGTACAACTGGGCAACAGCCAGGGATGATCCCTACCCAACGACGGGCTCACAGTCTAGACAGGGGGAGGACAGACAACGAAACAGAACAAGTAGACTGGCATCCTATTAGTCTTGCGGTCTTTGCACTAGGCCAGGCTGCAGTCCTCGAACTCAAATTCAGTGTACTAACAAATAACATTATAACCCATCATTACCCAGCGGCGCTTAGACCCCCTGAGTCGTTGGGCCATCCGGGAGTGTTTGGTCAAACAAATCAAAGCCTAAGAGCTATTGCACAGCGTTAGAGCATAATTCCAGGAACTCGAGCATCCTCCGTAAAGCAGCGTGGCCTAGAGGAAAGAGCACAGACCTGGGAGTCAGAAGGACCTGGGTTCTAATCCCACCTCCGCCACTTGTCTGCCGGGTGACCTCGGGCAAATCGCTTCACTTCTCTGTGCCTCGGTTACCTCATCCGTAAAATGCGGATTAAGATCGTGAGCCCCATGTGGGACAGGGACTGTTTCCGACCTGATGAACTCGTATTTGTCCCGGCGCTTAGTACAGTCACTGGCATATAATACGCTCTTAACAGAGACCCTTTAAAAAACCTGGGAAAAGTTCTACCTTAATGTAAAGATCAAGTACAAGGTTTGAATATGTTCAACCGACCCAAAAGGATATAGCTTAGACGATGCAAAAATGCTAGAAAGGCCGGGGAAAGTTGAGAAAAATTAAGCCTCTACCTTATTTCTAAGAAGGGCTGCGGCTGCTCGGGCTCTAGCTAGTGAACGACGGGCAAGTTACCTTGGCGTGACCATGTTTGCCAGTCTTGGAGGTGGACATCTCCACTATCTTGCACGGACGCCCCTTGAGCACCACGAAGCCGTTCTTGCGCAGAGCTGAGCACTGCATGGGGTAAGTGCTGGAAGCCCCAGCATCTCCAGTGGTGAAATCGATTTCGTCGGCCATGGTGGGTCGGGGAGAGGCTATTTCTTCTGTTTTTTGGGGAACTGAGCACAAAGTTTGAAAATGGTAAAACACACACACACACACACACACAGAAAACGCTTGAGTGGGAACAAAGGGAGGAAAAGTTTTGTTCAGGCTCCAGGTAACCACGTCAGGTACCAAACATCGGCATTGCCGTTCCCCTGCCTAAAGTCCTCTGCCACCCACCCGTCACCCGCATACTTTTAACAATCGATGGTATTTCTTGAACGCTTACTCTGTCCAGACAACTGGACTAAGCGCTTGGGGGAGTACAACAGAACAATCAGGCGCGTTGCCGGCCCACGGCGATATTACAGGCATGGAGGGCCCTTGTGTTCGGCATCACAAGCTGGACAAAACTTTTCCATCCATTTGGGGGGGAGGGTGAGGAGGAGAAGGACGGAGAGAGAGAGAAAAGGAGGAGAGAGAGAGAAAAAAGGAGGAGAGAGAGAGAAAAGGAGGAGAGAGAGAGAAAAAAGGAGGAGAGAGAGAAAAAAGGAGGAGAGAGAGAAAAAAGGAGGAGAGAGAGAGGAGAAGAGAAAGAGAGGAGGAGGGAGAGAGAGGAGAAGAGAAAGAGAGGAGAAGGGAGAGAGAAAGGAAAGAGAGGGAAGGAGAGGATGGAGAGAGAGGAGAAGGGAAAGAGAGAAGGGAGAGAGAGGAGAAGGAAGGGAGGGAAGGAAGGGGGAGAGGAGAAGGGGGAGAGAGGAGGGAGAGAGGAGGGAGAGAGGAGGGAGAGAGGAGGGAGAGAGGAGGGAGAGAGGAGGGGGAGGGAGGAGGCGAGGGAGAAAAGGGGAAGAGAGGAGAAAGGAGAGAGAGAGAAAAGGGGAAGAGAGGAGAAGGAAGAGAGGGAGGGAGAGGAGGAGAAGGGAAAGAGAGGAGGGAAGGAGACAGGAGAAGGGAGGGAGAGAGGGAAAGAGAGAGAGAAGGGAGAGAGAAGAAGGGGGAAAGGAGGAGAGGAAGAGAGGATGAGAGGGACAGAGAGAGGAAAGGAGGAAGAGAAGGGAGAGAGGAGGAGGAGGAGAAGGGAAAGAGAGAAGAAGGGAGGGAGGAGGAGGAGAGAGGGGAGAGAGCGGAGAAGGGGAAGGAGAGAGGAGAAGGGAGAGAGGGGAACGGAAGGGAGAGGGGGGAGGGAGGGAGGGAGGGAGGGAGAGAAGGAGGGAGAGAAGGAGGGAGAGAACGAGAGAGGGGAGAGAAGGGGAAGGAGGAAGAGAGAGGAGAGGGGAAGAGAAGGGAGAGAAGAAGAGGAGGAGGGGGGAGGAGATAGAGGAGAAGGGAAAGAGAAAAGGGAGGGAAGGAGGGAGAGAGAGGACGAGAAGGGGAAGAGAGAGGGAAGGAGAAAAGGAGGGAGAGGGGAAGGCAGGGACAGGAGGGGGAGGAGGGAGAAGAAGAGGAAGCCGAGGAGGAGGGAAAAGGAGAAGAAAAAGGTGAGGAGGGGGAGGAAGAGGAAGGTGAGGAGGGAGAAGAAGGAGAGGAGGAGGAAGAGAGAGGAGGAGGAGGAGGAAGGAGGGGGAGGGCAGCAGGTCCCGAGGAGCAAGGGTGGAGGGGCTGCGGGGGCTTGCGGGGGGCCGCGGGGGACCGGCTCGGCGCACGCGACCCCCGACCCCGCCACGGGCACCAGCGCGCGCGCGCGCCAGCCGCAGCGGCCGCCCCCGCCCCTCCCCCTCACCTGCCGCTCCCGGCGGCCGCGGCGGAGGGGGGAGGGGGGGACTGGAGAGGGGAGGGGAGGGGAAGGGCGGGGCCCCCGCCCTACGCCGGCCCCTCCGCCGGCCCCGCTACCAAAGCCCTCATGGGGCGGCGCGGCCTCCCCCACGTCTGCAAGGGGAGCGGAGCGGAGCGCAGCGCAGCGGAGCCAAGGGGCGCAAGGCCTGCCGCCCTGCCCGCCGGGAGGCCCGCCGCCCGGCCGCACCTCACCGGGGGCGGGGCCGGGGCCGGTGACGTACGAAGGAGGGCGGGGCCCGTGACGTGGACCGGGGGGCGGGGCCGAGGACGTAGCCGAGGGCGGGGCCCGGCGCGCGCGCCGTAAGGGGTGGCCGTGACGTCACAGGGGGCGTGGCCAGGGCGCCCGGACCTGCCCAAGTGGGCCGAGGCTCGCCCGGCTGCCGGCGGTCGCCGCGCTTGCGGCCCCCTGCGCTGACACTCTTACTGTTCATCATCATAATGACAATGTTGATATTTCTTAAGGGCTTAGTATGTGCAGAGCGCTGTTCTGAGCGCTGGGGGAGATAATACTAGTAATTCTCTTGGTATTTGTTAAGCGCTTCTTAGGTGCAGAGCCCTGTTCTAGGCGCCGGGGGGGACACTAATAATAATAATAATAATGTTGGTATTTGTTAAGCGCTTACTCTGGGCCGAGCGCTGTTCTAAGCGCCGGGGTGGACACAGGGGAATCAGGTTGTCCCACGTGGGGCTCACAGTCTTCATCCCCATTTTACAGATGAGGGAACTGAGGCCCCGAGAAGTGAAGTGACTTGCCCACAGTCACCCAGCTGACAGATGGCCCAGCCGGGATTTGAACTCATGACCTCACTAATAATGTCGCTATTTGTTCAGCGCTTCCTAGCTGCAGAACACTGTTCTAAGCGCTGGGTGGGCGGAGAGAGCAGCGTGGCTCAGTGGAAAGAGCCCGGGCTTGGGAGTCAGAGGTCATGGGTTCGAATCCCGGCTCGGCCACTTGTCAGCTGGGTGACTGTGGGCGAGTCACTTCACTTCTCTGGGCCTCAGTGACCTCATCTGGAAAATGGGGATTGAGACTGCGAGCCCCACGTGGGACAACCTGATTCCCCTGTGTCTACCCCAGCGCTTAGGACGGTGGTCTGCCCCTAGGAAGCGCTGAACAAACACCAACATTATTATTATTAGTAATGATAGTAATGTTGGTGTTTTTGTTCAGCGCTTCCTAGGTGCAGAGCACCGTTGTAAGCGCTGGAGGAGATAACAATGATGTTGGTATTTTTGTTCAGCACTGACTAGGCGCAGAGCACCGTTGTAAGCGCTGGAGGAGATAATAATGATGTTGGTATTTGTTAAGCGCTTACTAGGTGCAGAGCACTGTTCTAAGCGCTAGGGGAGATGATTATTATGTTGGTATTTGTTAAGCGTTTACTAGGTGCCGAGCACTGTTCTGTGCACTGGGGGAGAGACGGGGTCATCAGGTTGTCCCACGGGAGGCGCACAGTCTTCGTCCCCATTTTATCGATGAGGTCACTGAGGCCCAGAGAAATGAAGTGACTTGCCCACAGTCACACAGCTGACAAGTGGCGGAGTCGGGATTCGAACTCATGACCTCTGACTCCCAAACCCGGGCTCTTTCCACTGAGCCACGCCGCTTCCCAGGTTGTCCCACAGGGTTCACAGTCTTCATCCCCATTTTACAGATGAGGTCACTGAGGCACAGAGAAGTGAAGTGACTTGCCCACGGTCACACAGCTGACAAGTGGCAGAGCTGGGATTTGAACCCATGACCTCTGACTCCCAAGCCCGGGCTCTTTCCACTGAGCCACTAATAGTAATGATGGCATTTCTTAAGCGCTTACTATGTGCCAGACACTAGACTAAGCGCTGGGGTAGTTACAAGCAAATCAGGTTGGACACGGTCCCGAGTCCCATATGGAGCTCACAGTCTCCATCCCCATTTTCCAGATGAGGTTACTGAGGCCCGGAGAAGTGAAGTGACTTGCCCAAGGTCACACAGCAGACAAGGATTAGAACCCATGACCTTCCGACGCCCAGACCCACGCTCTATCCACTAGGCCATGCTGCTTCTCAGTAGTTATAAGAATAATAATGAAATAGAAATGATGGTATTTATCGATCACTATGTGTCAAGGATTCGTTCATTCAGTCGTATTTATTGAGCGCTTACTGTGTGCACAGCACTGTACTAAGCGCTTGGAAAGTACAATTTGGCAACAGATGGGGACAATCCCTGCCCAACGACGGGCTCACAGTCTAGAAAGGGGGAGATGGACAACAAAACAGAACAAAACAAGTAGTCTGGCAACTGTTCTAGCACTGTTCTAAGCGCTGGGGTACATACAAGGCAATCGGGTTGCCCCACGTGGGCCTCACAGTCTTCATCCCCGCTTCACAGCTGAGGTAACTGAGACACACAGAATAGAGAAGCAGCGTGGCTCAGTGGAAAGAGCACGGGCTTTGGAGTCAGGGGTCATGAGTTCGAATCCCAGCTCTGCCCCTTGTCAGCTGTGTGACTGTGGGCAAGTCACTTCACTTCTCTGTGCCTCAGTTCCCTCATCTGGAAAATGAGGATTAAGACTGTGAGCCCCACGTGGGACAACCTGCTTCCCCTGTGTCTACCCCAGCGCTTAGAACAGTGCTCGGCACATAGTGAGCGCTTAACAAATACCAACATTATTATTGTTGTTATTATTAATGATGGTATTTGTTAAGCGCTCATTATGTGCCGAGCACTGTTCTAAGCACTGGGGGGGGGGGGATACAAGGTGATCAGCTTATTCCACTTGGGGCCTCACACTTTTAATCCCCATTTTCCAGATGATGGAACTGAAGCACAGAGAAGTGACATGCCCAAGGTCACACAGCAGACAAGTGGCGGAGCTGAGATTAGAACCCACGACCTCTGACTCTCAAGCCCATGCTCAGCACTGTGCTCATTTGTATATATTTATTACCCTATTTATTTTGTTAATGAGGTGTACACCCCCTTGATTCTATTTATCGTGATAATGTTGTTTTTGTTTCGTTCCGTTTTGCTCTGCCGTCTGTCTCCCCCGATTAGACCGTGAGCCCGTCACTGGGCAGGGATTGTCTCTCTCTGTTGCCGAATTGTACGTTCCAAGCGCTTAGTGCAGTGCTCTGCACAGAGTGAGCACTCAATAAATACGATCTTTCCACTAAGCCACGCCGCTTAATGACTTGCCCCAGGTCACACGGCAGATTAATGGCGGAGCGGGGATTAGAACCCACGTCCTCCGACCCCCGAGCCCGTGCTCTTGCCACTAGGCCACGCTGCCTCACGCCGGGCCGTGCCGCTTAATGAGAACAGCAATAATAATAATAACAGTACTCGTTAAGCCTGTCCCACGTGGGGCTCACACTCTTAATCCCCATTTTACAGACGAGGGAATGGAGGTACGGGAAAAGGAAGTGACTTACCCAAGGTCACACGGCAGACGTGTGGCAGATTAGAATCCAGGTCCTTCTGACTCCCAGGCCCGTGCTCTATCCACACCGCTTCAAGGCGCGAGCTATCACTGGGACCTTGTCCCACCTCAATGAGCCAATGAATTGAGCGCCCTCCGAGACTGATAATAATAATGGTTTTTGCTTGGTTACTATGGGCCAGGCACTGTACTAGACGGTGAGGTCTCCGGGGCAGGGATCATGTCTACCGGCTCTCTCATGCTGTAGTCGGCCGGTAGTGTTCGTGGAGCCTCTCTCGCTGTGGGGTTGGAGTAAGGGAAAGGGGGAGGGCATGGCTTAATAACAATAATAATGTTGGTATTTGTTAAGCGCTTACTATGTGCAGAGCACTGTTCTAAGCGCTGGGGGAGATACAGGGTCATCAGGTTGTCCCACGTGAGGCTCACGCTTTTAATCCCCATTTTACCGATGAGGGAACTGAGGCCCAGAGAAGTGAAGTGACTTGCCCACAGTCACCCAGCTGACAAGTGGCGGAGCTGGGATTCGAACCCGTGACCTCTGACTCCCAAGCCCAGGCTCTTTCCACTGAGCCACACAGCGTAGTGGACCCAGCGCTTAGAACAGTGCTCGGCACATAGTAAGCGCTTAACAAATACCAACATTATTATAGAGCACGGGCTTGGGAGTCAGAAGGTCATAGGTTCGAATCCCAGCTCCGCCACTTCATTCATTCATTCAATCCCATTTATTGAGCGCTTACTGTGTGCCTCTTGTCTGCTGTGGGACCTTGGGAAAGTCACTTCACTTCTCTGGGCCTCGGTTCCCTCATCTGTAAAATGGGGATGGAGACTCTGAACCCCATCTAATGTTGGTATTTGTTAAGCGCTTACTATGTGCAGAGCACTGTTCTAAGCACTGGGGTAGATACAGGGTAATCAGGTGGTCCCACGTGAGGCTCACAGTTAATCCCCATTTTACAGATGAGGTAACTGAGGCACAGAGAAGTGAAGTGACTCGCCCACAGTCACACAGCTGACAAGTGGCAGAGCCGGGAGTCGAACTCATGACCTCTGACTCCGAAGCCCAGGCTCTTTTCCACTGAGCCACGCTGCTTCCCCATCTGGGACGGGGACTGTGTCCAGCTGTGTTTGCTTGCCTCCCTCCCCGCGTTTAGTATGGTGCCTGGAACATAGTAAGTGCTTAAAAATGATCTCTATCATTATTATTAATAATAATAATAAATATGATTGTGATTGAATGACTGGCTGCTTGGGTGGCTATGAGCTAATCAGGTTATTCATTCATTCATTCATTCAATCGTATTTATTGAGCACTTGCTAGGTGCAAGGCACTGTTCTAAGCGCTTGATAAGTACAGTTCAGCAGCAGATAGAGACCATTCATTCATTCGTTCAATAGTATTTATTGAGCGCTTCCTATGTGCAGAGCACTGTACTAAGCGCTTGGAACGTACAAATCGGTAACAGATGGAGACAGTCCCTGCCCTTTGACGGGCTCACGGTCTAATCGGGGGAGACGGACGGACGAGAACGATGGCAATCAATAGAATCGAGGGGAAGAACATCTCATTAAAACAATAGCAAATAAATAGAATCAGGGTGACGTACATCTCATTAAACAAAATAAATAGGGTGATGAAGATATAGACAGTCGAGCGGACGAGTCCGGTGCTGAGGGGGTGGGACGGGAGAGGGGGAGGAGGAGAGGGAAAGGGGGGAGAAGAGGGTTTAGCTGCGGAGAGGTGAAGGGGGGCTAGAGGGAGCAGAGGGAAAAAGGGGGGAGCTCAGTCTGGGAAGGCCTCTTGGAGGAGGTGAGATCTCTGGGCCTCAGTTCCCTCATCTGTCACATGGGGATTGAGATTGTGAGCCCTATGGGGGACAGGCGCTGGGTCCCAACCCAACTTGCTGGTATCCATCTCAGAGCTTAGTACAGTGTCTGGCACACAGTAAGCCCTTAATAAATACCATCATTAATATTATAGTAAGGGCTCAATATAGGTCATTTTTTGATTGATTAGGACCGTGCTGTTTCCCTGCTACTGGGTTCAGAGCACTGTATTAAGCACTTAGAGAGTACACTAGAAGTAAGATGAAAAGTAGAAGTAAATGAGAAGCAGCGTGGCTCAGTGGAAAGAGCCCGGGCTTGGGAGTCAGAGGTCATGGGTTCGAATCCCCGCTCTGCAGCTTGCCAGCTGGGTGACTGTGGGCAAGTCACTTCACTTCTCTGGGCCTCAGTTCCCTCATCTGGAAAATGGGGATGAAGACTGTGAGCCCCACGTGGGACAACCTGATCAACTTGTATCCCCCCAGTGCTTAGAGCAGGGCTTTGAACATAGTAAGTGCTTAACAAATACCATTATTATTAGTAGTAGTATTATTAAAAGATGATAATAATGACTGTGGTTTTTGTTAAGTGGTCACTATGTGCCCAGCACTCTACTGTAGCACTGGGGTAGATACAAGCAAAGTGCGCTGGACCCAGTCCCTGTCCCACAAAGGGCTCACAGTCTTAATCCCCATTTTACAGATGAGGGAATTTAGGCAACTGAGGCCCAGAGAAGTGAAGTGACTTGCCCAAGGTCACCTGACTTGCCCAAGGTCACCCGGCGGACAAGTGGTGGAGCTGGGATTAGAACCCGTGACCTTCTGAGGCCATGCTGCTTTTCTAGGCCAAGAAGATACAATCCACACCATCCGATCTCCGGACCGCGAGCCCGTCACTGGGCAGGGATCGTCTCCATCTGTTGCCGAATTGTACGTTCCAAGCGCTTAGTACAGTGTTCTGCACAGAGTAAGTGCTCAATAAATGCTATTGAGTGAATGAATGAATGAGGGATGTAGCATTGAAAGAATGAATGAATGAACGAACGGCTTAGTGGATAGTGCTCTGACTGATGGTTTGGAGACCCAGGTCCTAATCCCAGCCCTGCCACTGGCCTGTTCTGTGACCCCGGGCAAGTCACTTCGCTTTTGGGTGCCTTGGTTTCCCATCTATAAAATGGGGAAAATACCTTTTCTCTCTCCTCCTTACACTGTGAGCCCCATTTGCGACGGGGACTCCGATCTGATTATCATGTGTCTATCCCAACACTTAGTTTTCGTTGCTTGATGGCAACAAATTCCGTAATCTAATGGGGGAGACAGGTGTAAAGTAATTTACAGTACTCGGAGAAGTTTCCCAGTGGGCTGTGGAATTTTACTCCCCCTAAGCAATTAACTGGGCTCTCCGCCACCTCGCTCCCTCCTACCTCTCCTCCCTTCTCTCTTTCCACCGCCCACCCCGCACGCTCCGCTCCTCCGCCGCCCACCTCCTCGCCGTCCCCCGTTCTCGCCCATCCCGCCGTCGACCCCCGGGCCACGTCCTCCCGCGGTCCCGGTACGCCCTCCCTCCTCACCTCCGCCAAACACATTCTCTTCCCCTCTTCAAAACCCTCCTGAGAGCTCACCTCCTCCAAGAGGCCTTCCCAGACTGACCTCCCCCTTTTCCCTCTGCTCCCTCTCTACCCTCCCTTTCACCTCCCCTCAGCTAAGCCCTCTTTTCCCTCCTTTCCCTCTGCTCCTTCCTCCCTCCCTTCCCTCCCCTCAGCACCGTACTCGTCCGCTCAACTGTATATCTTTTCATTACCCTATTTATTTTGTTAATGAGATGTACATCGCCTTGATTCTATTTATCTGCTATTGTTTTAATGAGATGTTCATCCCCTTGATCCTATTTATTGCTATTGTTCTTGTCTGTCCGTCTCTTCCGATTAGACTGTAAGCCCGTCAAAGGGCAGGGACTGTCCATATCTGTTACCGATTTGTACATTCCAAGCGCTTAGTACAGTGCTCTGCACATAGGAAGTGCTCAATAAATCCTATTGAATGAATTGAATGAATGAATGAACTGCTCACCCCTTCAGCGCTGATTTGCATATTTTAGCGCTTAGTACAGTGCTCTGCACATAGTAAGTGCTCAATAAATACTATTGCATGAATTGAATGAATGAATGAACTGCTCATCCCTTCAGCGCTGATTTGCATATCTTTATACTGAGTGGCTCTCCCCTACCTCTAATTCCCCTCTTCTAGACTGTGAGCCCGTTGCGGGCAGGGATTGTCTGTCATGGTTGCTGAATTATACTTTCCAAGTGCTTAGTACAGTGCTCTGCACAAAGTAGGCTCTCAATAAATACCCCTGATCGGTGAGAATGGGCTAAACTAGGCTTGCTTCCTCTTCTGGGGATTGTGTTACGCTCCCTTATTATTTTCATTTATGTTTCTGACATTTGGTGATTATTAACACTGTGCAAAATGCTGCACTAAGTGCTGAGGGAAAGGGCACAAGGAGAGTAATTCAGGAAAAAAGTTCTGGCCCACAGGGAGTTCGCCCTCTGAAAAGGATGAACTGATGATAGGCACGAAGGGAAAAAAAATAATTTGGTCAATATTGCGACAGCTAGCCTACACCAGATCCATCGATCGTATTTATTGAGCACTCACTGTGTGCAGAGCTTACGGAGAATACAGAATCCACTGGGAAGGGACCTTGGTCTTTTCTTGGCTCTCTGATAATAATGATAATTGTCGTATTTGCTAAGCGATTACCATGTGCCAAGCACCGTTCTAAGCGCTGGGGCAGATACAAGGTAATCAGGTTGGACATAGACCCTGCCCCACATGGGGCTCACAGTCTTAATCTTCATTTTACGGATGAGGTAACTGAGGCACAGAGAAGTGAAGTGACTTGCCCAAGGTCACACGGCAGACATGTAGCAGAGCCAGGATTAGAATCTATGTCCCGTAACTACCGTTTCCCCTTGACAACGTTGCTTCTCTAGACTATAAACTCAATACGGGCAGGGGACGTGTCTGCTAATTCTGCTGTGTCGTACCTTCCCGAGCGCTTAGTACAGCGCTCTGCACACAGAAAGTGCTCAGTAACTGCCATTCATTGAACTAAGCAGGGCCGCTGCTTCTCTAGACTATAAACTCAATACGGGCAGGGGACGTGTCTGCTAATTCTGCTTGTACCGTACCTTCCCGAGCGCTTAGTACAGCGCTCTGCACACAGAAAGTGCTCAGTAACTGCCATTCACTGAACTAAGCAGGGCTGGCCTCGGTCTAAACAGCATGGTATTCCCAGTGAGCGCTTCCCAGTTGGGAAGTTAGGCTGGTGCTTGCCGTGATCCTGCGGGGATGTCGTCTCTGGTGATGGAGGAGTGGAGAGTGCCAACTCATCCTGGAGAACCAGACACTTCACTGTCTTCCCTTCATGCCTATCATCAGTTCATCCTTTTCACTCTCTGTTACCCATTTGTACATTCCAAGCGCTTAGTATAGTGCTCTACACATAGTAAGCGCTCAATAAATACTATTGAATGAATTGAATGAATGAATGAACTGCTCACCCCTTCAGCACTTATTTGCATATCTTTATACTGAGTTGCTCTCCCCTACGTCTAATTCCCCTCTTCTAGACTGTGAGCCCATTGCGGGCAGGGATTGTCTCAACCCGGATCTACACCCAGTCCCTTAGAGAACTCATTCGCTCCCATGGCTTCGACCACCCCCTCTACGCCGCGGATCCCCAGATCTCCAGCTCCAACCCTGATCTCTCTCCCGCTGTGCAGTCTCCCATCTCCTCTCGCCTTCAAGACATCTCTAGTTGGATGTCCTCCCGACCCCTCAAGCTTAACATATCCAAAACAGAGTTCCTCATCTTCCCATCCAAACCCGTTTCCCCCCCCCGGGTTTCCCATCACCGTAGACGGCACCATCATCCTTCCCGTCTCACAAGCCCGTAACCTTGGCATTATCCTTGACTCCTCTCCTTCAATCAAGAGAAGCAGCATGGCTCAGTGGAAAGAGCCTGGGCTTGGGAGTCAGAGGTCGTGGGTTCGACTCCCAGCTCTGCCGCTCGTCAGCTGTGTGCCCGTGGGCAAGTCACTTCACTTCTCTGGGCCTCAGCGACCTCATCTGTAAAATGAGGATTAACTGTGAGCCTCACGTGGGACAACCTGATTACCCTGTATCTACCCCGCCGCTTAGAACAGTGCTCTGCACATAGTAAGCACTTAACAAATACTAACATTATTATTCAACAGCATAATTCAATCCATCACCAAATCCTGTCTGACCCACCTTCACAACGTCGCTAAAATCCGCCCTCTCCGCTCAATCCAAACTGTTACCACGTTAATATAATCAGTCATCCTCTCCTGCCTAGATTACAGGCCTCCTTGCTGACCTCCTGCCTCTCCCCAGTCCAGTCTGTACTTCACTGCACTGCCCAGATCATCTTTCTACAGAAACGTTCAGGACACGTCACCCCCGCCCCCCTCAAAAATCTCCAGTGGTCGCCTATCCACCTCCATATCAAACAAAAACTCCTCACCCATTGGCTTTAAAGCTCTCCATCCCCTTGCCCCCTCCGACTTCACCTCCCTTCTCTCCTTCTATATCCCAGCCCACACATTTCACTCCTCTGGTGCTAACCTTCTCCCTGTGCGTCCATCTCTCGTGTCTCGTTGCTGACCCCTGGTCCACGTCCTACCTCAGGCCTGGAACGCCCTCCCTCCTCAAATCCGACAGATAGTGACCCTTCTCCCTCCTTCAAAGCCTTACTGAAGGCACGTCTCCTCCGAGGGGCCTTCCCAGACTAAGCCCCACTTTTCCTCATCTCCCACTCCCTTCTGCGTCGTCCTGACTCGCTCCCTTTGCTCTCCTCCCTCCCTGCCCCGCAGCACTTATGTATACACATCTGTAATTTTATTCGTTTACATCGATGTCTGTTTATATGTATTGATATCTGTCGCCACCCCCCACCCCAAACTGTGAGCTCATCGTGGGCAGGGATTGTCACTCTTGTTACTGTACTGTACTTTCCTAAGCACTTAGTACAGTGTTCTGCACATAGAAAGTGCTCAGTAAATAAGATTAAATAATTCCAGCTCTTCCTCTTACCTGCTAGTGACCTCAGGCGAGTCACTTAACTCCTCTGTGCCTCAGTTCCTTCATCTGCAAAATGGAGATTCAGTGCCTGTTCTCCCTCCTACCTTGGACTGTGAGCCCCTTGTGGTACCTGATTATCCTCTAGCTACCTCAGCGCTTAGTACAGTCCTTGGCACATGGTAAGCACTTAGAAAATACCACAATTATTATTATTATGACTGTAAAGTTAGGAAGGAAGAACAGGTCTGCTTGGCACATAGTAAGTGCTTAACAAATGCAGTAATTATTATTATTCAGTAGTATCTATTGAGCACTTACTATGTGCAGAGCACTGTACTAAGGGCTTGGAAAATCGGTAACAGATAGAGACAGTCCCTGTCCTTTGACGGGTTTACAGTCTAATCGGGGGAGACGGACAGACAAGAACAATAGTCACACAGTCTAGCCTGGAGAATAATAATAAGAGTGATGGGAATTTTATATATTGAATAATAATGATAATAATAATTAATTTGTAGTATTTGTTATGGTATTGATTAGTAATAATAATAATAATGATGATGGCATTTGTTAAGCGCTTAGTATGTGCCAAGCACTGTTCTAAGCACGGGGGTAGATATGAGGTAATCAGGCTGTCCCATGTGGGGCTCAAACTTTTAATCTCCATTTTACTGATGAGGGAACTGAGGCCCAGAGAAGTGAATTGATTTGCCCAAGGTCACATAACAGACAAGTGGCAGAGGTGGGATTAGAACCCACATCCTCTGACTCCCAAGCCCGGGCTCTTTCCTCTAAGCCACGTTGCCTCTCTACTTTCTCTGTCATCTTTGTACTTGGATCTGTGACCTTTGAGCATTTGATATTCACCTTAATAATAATAATTAATAATTATGGTATTTGTTAAGCGCTTACTATGTGCAGAGCACTGTTCTAAGCGCTGGGGGAGATACAGAGTCATCAGGTGGTCCCATGTGAGGCTCACAGTCTTCATCCCCATTTTACAGATGAGGGAACTGAGGCCCCGAGAAGTGAAGTGACTTGCCACAGTCACTCAGCTGACAAGTGGCAGAGCCTGGATTCGAACCCATGACTTCTGACTCCCAAGCCCGGGCTCTTTCCACCGAGCCACGCTGCTTCTCACTACAACTGCCGGTGGTTTGCGCCAAGCGCTGTGGTAAGCTCGGTGACAGATGCAGGATAATTAGGTCGGACAGGTCCCGCATGGGGCTTAGAATCCAAGGAGGAGAGAGAACAGGTGTCGATTCCCCGTGTTCAGGTGAGGAAACTGAGGCTCTGAGAAGTGAAGTGACTTGCCCTAGGTCACACCACAGAAAAGTGACAGAGGCAGGATTAGAAACCGGGTCCCCTGACACTCAGACCCGTGTCGTATCGATTAGGTCATGCTGTTTCTACCCAACACGCTACTCCGGTGTAGCCTCGCCCGCCCACTCGAGCGAAAATTAACCCAGGATGACAGTCTTCTAGCAAGATAAAAATAAAATAAATGGTGGTATTTGTTAAGCGCTTACTATGGGCAAAGCACTGTCTAAGCGCTGGGTGATACAAGGCGATCAGGTTGTCCCACGTGGGGCTCACGATTTTAATCCCCATTTGACAGATGAGGCAACTGAGGCACAGAGAGGTTAAGTGACTTGCTCAAGGTCGCACAGCTGACTAGTCGCGGAGCCGGGATTAGAACCCATGACCTCTGACTCCCAAGCCCATGCTCTTTCCGCTGAGCCACGCTGAACTGCTTTGCTACGCTTTACCTCTTTAAAGCCCTATCACTAATAAGAAGGGAGGGTGAAACGGATGGGGAAATGACAAGTTAGTCAGGGAATTCTAGCTGGAGGAGACTGGATTTTAGTAGCAGCGTGGCCCAGTGGAAAGAGCCCGGGTTTGGGAGTCAGAGGACGTGGGTTCGACTCCCGGCTCTGCCACCTGTCAGCCGTGTGACTGTGGGCGAGTCACTTCACTTCTCTGGGCCTCAGTTACCTCCTCTGTCAAATGGGGATGAAGACGGTGAGCCTCACGTGGGACGCCCTGTTTGCCCTGTATCTACCCCAGTGCTTAGAACAGTGTTCTGCACATAGTAAGCGCTTAACAAATACCAACATTATTATTATTATGCATTTATTCTCAAGAGCCTTTTGATGAAGCAGAGTGACCTACTGGAAAGAGCATGGGCCTGGGAGTCAGGGGACCAGGGTTCTAATTCCAGTTCTTCCATTTGCCTGCTGGGTGACCTCTGCTGAGTTCCTTCTCTGTGCCTCAGTTTCCTTATCTGTGAAACGGGGATTAGGTCCTACTCCCTCTTGCCTAGACTGGAAGCCTGATGATCTCGCGTCTTCTCCTCGGTGCTCGCCACGCTGTAAGTCCTTAAAAAATGCCATAAAATACAGGTTTATCAAACTCCTTTTTCAGAAAGCTTCTCTGAGGCACAAGTCAATCGCTCAACTCCCTGGGTGCCAATATTTCTTTAAATTCAACGTCTCTTCTTTTTCTTTCTGGCCCTTCAGCTAGAATGCCATTTGCTGATAATTGAAGGTTATCCTTTCTTTACTTTGACATTTATTTAAGGCATAATGCTGCAAACCTAATGACTGGTAAGAATAAAACGGTGAATCTCTCAATAGCGCTAACAATATCTGACACATTAACCAGATAATAATTGAGGAGGGAGGAAGGGGTTGATTTTAGCCTATTTTTTTCCTCCCAATTTAGCATAGGAGGACGGACGAGCATTAGGCTGAGTTTGCGAGTCTGGGGGCATAGATGATCAGTCTCAAGATCAGCACGGTGGTTTGCCCAAATGGAGGCTGCTGCAGGCCAGCGTGGCTCAGTGGAAAGAGTCTGGGCTTGGGAGCCAGAGGTCATGAGTTCAAATCCCGGCTCTGCCACTTCTCAGCTGTGTGACTGTGGGCAAGTCACTTCACCTCTCGGTGCCTCAGTTACCTCATCTGTAAAATGGGGATTAACTGTGAGCCCCGCGTGGGACAACCTGATTACCCTGTATCCACCCCAACGCTTAGAGCAGTGCTCTGCACATAGTAAGCTCTAAACAAATACCAACATTATTATTACAATAAGTGCTCAATAAAAACATCAATTGATTGATAGATTGATTGAGGGGGTTTTGTGCTTCCTCTTTCTCCTGCTCTCAACTGGGAGCCCGTCATTGGGCAGGGATTGTCTCTATCTGTTGCCGAATTGTACATTCCAAGCGCCTAGTACAGTGCTCTGCACACAGTAAGCGCTCAATAAATACTATTGAATTAAGTGGTAATCTCCCATATTTTCAAAACCTGACCCCACCCACAGCACCTCCGACCCCTCGCTCTATTTCTTATTAAACAGAATATGTCTGTTATATTGATATATTGTACTATCTCAAGCGCTTCCAAATTCCAAACAAACAAATTCCAATATTAAGCGCTTACTATGTGCAGAGCACCGTTCTAAGCGCTGGGGTAGATACAGGGTAATCAGGCTGTCCCACGTGAGGCTCACAGTCTTCATCCCCATTTTCCAGATGAGGGAACTGAGGCACAGAGAAGTTAAGTGACTCGCCCACGGTCACACAGCTGACATGTAGCAGAGCTGTGATTCGAACCCGTGACCTCTGACTCCCAAACCCGGGCTCTTTCCACTGAGCCACGCTGCTTCTCTAAGTACTTAGTACCGCGCTTAGTACCGTGCTCCGCATTCATTCACTCAATCCTGTTTATTGAGAGCTCAGTGTGTGCAGAGCACTGTATTAAGCTCCCCTTGCACCCACAGCTACTTTCAAGTGTGGCCTCTGGAACCCCCGCTCTATTACAGGCAAGCTACCTTTCATCCATGACCTTTTCCTCTCCCGCTCTCTCCTCCTCCTCGCCCTTTCGGAAACGTGGCTCTCTCCCGAAGACACGGTCTCCGCCGCCGCTCTCTCCGGCGGAGGCCTCTCCTTCTCCCACTCCCCCAGACTCACCGGTAAGGGAGGAGGCGTCGGCTTCCTCCTCTCGCCCCGTTGCCGCTTCCGCACTATCCCTCCTCCCCCCTCCCTCTCCTTTCCCTCCTTCGAAGCCCATATCATTCGCCTCTACCACCCACTCCAGTTACTTGTCGCCGTCATCTACCGCCCTCCCGGTCCCACCTCCGACTTCTTCGACCACCTTGACCCCTTTCTCACCTTCCTCCTCTCCTTCTCTCTGCCCACTCTGATCCTCGGAGACTTCGACATCCATACGGATGTACCCGACGACTCCTCTGCCGCCCGCCTGCTATCCCTCCTCGACTCTGCCGACCTCCTCCTCCACCATACCGCGCCCACTCACCGACTCGGTCACACCCTCGATCTCGTCATCTCCTGCCGCTGCACTATCTCCTCACTCACCGACTCTGAAATCCCTCTCTCTGACCATAACCTTCTCACCTGCCTCATCTCTCACACTCCCTCCCCCTGCAGATCTTCGCTACTGCCCCACAGAGACCTCCGCTCTCTCGATCCCATCCATCTTTCTAATAGCATCTCGCCTCACCTTGCCGCCCTGTCCTCTCTTCCCACTCTCGACGAGCGGGTCTCCGCTCTCAACTCCACCCTCTCTACTCATCTCGACTCTCTCGCCCCCCTTTCCCTCCGCCGCTCTCGCTCCACTAACCCACGGCCCCGGATCACCTCCTCCGTCCGCCTCCTACGCTCCTATGCTCGAGCTGCCGAGCGCTGCTGGCGAAAGTCCAAGCACCGAGCCGACCTCACACACTTCAAATTTATCCTTTCCTGCCTTAACTCTGCCCTCTCCTCCGCCAGGCAAAGCTTCTTCTCCTCCCTCATCGACACCCATGCCCGTCACCCCCGCCGATTGTTCCGGACCTTTAACTCTCTCCTTAGGCCCCCTGTTCCTCCCCCTCCCCCATCTCTCACCCCTAATGATCTGGCCACCTATTTCCTCACGAAAATCAACACGATCAGGTCTGAGCTCCCCAAAGTCACCCCTCCGCCTCTCCCCTCCCCCCCACCAAACCCCCTCCCCTACTTTCCCATCCTTCCCTGCAGTATCCTCAGAGGAGATCTCCTCCCTCCTCGCAAGTGCCACCCCCTCCACCTGCGCCTCGGACCCCATTCCCTCTCACCTTCTTAAAACCATCGCCCCTGCCCTCCTCCCTTCCTTAACTTCTATTTTTAACCACTCAATCTCCAAGGGCTCCTTCCCCTCTGCCTTCAAACATGCCCACGTCTCCCCCATCCTAAAAAAACCCGCTCTTGACCCCACTTCCCCCTCCAGTTATCGTCCTATCTCCCTACTACCCTTCCTTTCCAAAATCCTAGAACGAGTCGTCTACAATCGATGCCTAGAATTCCTTAACTCCCATTCTCTCCTAGACCCCCCTCCAATCTGGCTTCCGTCCCCTCCACTCTACCGAGACTGCTCTCTCTAAGGTCACCCGTGACCTCCTTCTTGCCAGATCCAATGGCTCCTACTCCATTCCGATCCTCCTTGACCTCTCTGCTGCCTTTGACACTGTCGACCATCCCCTCTTCCTCCATACCTTATCTCACCTTGGCTTCACGGACTCTGTCCTCTCCCGGTTCTCCTCTTACCTCTCTGGCCGATCATTCTCGGTCTCCTACGCTGGAGCCTCCTCCCCCTCCCATCCTTTAACTGTTGGAGTTCCTCAAGGGTCAGTTCTTGGCCCTCTTCTGTTCTCCATTTACACTCACTCCCTCAGTGAACTCATCCGCTCTCACGGCTTTGACTACCATCTCTACGCAGATGACACGCAGATCTACATCTCCGCCCCTGTCCTCTCCCCCTCCCTTCGGGCTCGCATCTCCTCCTGCCTCCGGGACGTCTCCACCTGGATGTCGGCCCGCCACCTAAAACTCAACATGAGCAAGACTGAGCTCCTCATCTTCCCTCCCAAGCCCGGTCCGCTCCCAGACTTCTCCATCACCGTGGATGGCACGACCATCCTTCCCGTCCCGCAGGCCCGCAATCTCGGTGTCATCCTTGACTCGTCCCTCTCGTTCACCCCACACATCCTATCCGTTACCAAGACCTGCCGGTTTCACCTCTACGATATCGCCAAGATCCGCCCTTTCCTCTCCACCCAAACGGCTACCTTACTATTACGGGCTCTCGTTATATCCCGGCTAGACTACTGTGTCGGCCTTCTCTCTGACCTCCCTTCCTCCTCTCTCGCCCCGCTCCGGTCTATTCTTCACTCCGCTGCCCGGCTCATCTTCCTGCAGAAACGATCTGGGCATGTCACTCCCCTTCTTAAACGACTCCAGTGGTTGCCTATCGACCTCCGCTCCAAACAAAAACTCCTCACTCTAGGCTTCAAGGCTCTCCATCACCTTGCCCCTTCCTACCTCTCCTCCCTTCTCTCTTTCTACCGCCCACCCCGCACGCTCCGCTCCTCCGCCGCCCACCTCCTCGCCGTCCCTCGGTCTCGCCCATCCCGCCGTCGACCCCCGGGTCACGTCCTCCCGCGGTCCTGGAACGCCCTCCCTCCTCACCTCCGCCAAACCGATTCTCTTTCCCTCTTCAAAACCTTACTTAAAAATCACCTCCTCCAAGAGACGTTCCCAGACTGAGCTCCTCTTCCCCCTCTACTCCCTCTGCCATCCCCCCTTTACCTCTCCGCAGCTAAAGCCTCATTTTCCCCTTTTCCCTCTGCTCCTCCACCTCTCCCTTCCCATCCCCACAGCACTGTACTCGTCCGCTCAACTGTATATATTTTCGTTACCCTATTTATTTTGTTAACGAATCGTACATCGCCTTGATTCTATTTAGTTGCCATCGGTTTTTACGAGATGTTCTTCCCCTTGACGCTATTTAGTGCCATTGTTCTTGTCTGTCCGTCTCCCCCGATTAGACCGTAAGCCCGTCAAACGGCAGGGACCGTCTCTATCTGTTGCCGACTTGTTCATCCCAAGCGCTTAGTACAGTGCTCTGCACATAGTAAGCGCTCAATAAATACTATTGAATGAATTAAGCGCTTGGGAGAGTACGATACAGCAA
Organism: Ornithorhynchus anatinus; assembly: GCF_004115215.2. Classification (NCBI taxonomy): domain Eukaryota; kingdom Metazoa; phylum Chordata; class Mammalia; order Monotremata; family Ornithorhynchidae; genus Ornithorhynchus; species Ornithorhynchus anatinus. The sequence continues at coordinate 136,563,736 of NC_041728.1, forward strand.
TAAACGGACACATTCCCTGTCCACAACAAACTTATAGTCTAGAGGCACATAGACACACATTAATATAAGTGTATCCGGGCCGCATTTAGAGAAGCAGCATGGCCTAGTGAACCGAGAGAGTCAGAAGGACCTGGGTTCCAATCCCGGCTCTGCCACCTGTCTGCTGTGTGACCTTGGGCAAGTCACTTCGCTTCTCTGGGCCTCAGTCACCTCCTCTGCAAAATGGGGATTAAGGCCGTGAGCCGTATGTAGGACGGGGACTATGTTCAACCTGATCGCCTTGAGTTCAGTACAGTGCCATGTCCCACATATGGCTCACAGTCTTAATCCCCATTTTGGAGATGGGGTAACCGGGGCACAGAGAAGTGAAGCGACTTGCCCAAGGTCACACAACAGACAAGGGGCAGAGGCGGGTTTGGAACCCAGGTCCTTCTGGCTTCCAGGCCCGCGGTGCCGTGAGGCCATGTTGCGTCTAACTATTTCAGGCAGGAGTCATCGTGGGTGAGAAACTGCCCGTGGCCTTCTTGACTGCGGGATCGCCCTCCCAGATAGAGGATTGCATATATTTTTTTAAATGGCATTTGTTAATTCATTCATTCATTCAATCGTATTTATTGAGCGCTTCCTGGGTGGCGCTCACGAATTGGAAAGTACAATTCAGCAACCAAGAGAGACAATCCCTGCTCACCGTCTAGAAGGGGGGTGACAGACATCAAAACAAGTCAACAGGCATCAGTGGCATCAATATGAATAAATAGAATTGTAGATAGATACACATCAAAGCGAGAAAACATTTATTTATTGCCACTGTTCTTGTCTGTCTCTCCCGATTAGACCGTAAGCCCGTCAAAGGGCAGGGACCGTCTCTATCTGTTGCCGACTTGTTCATTCCAAGCGCTTAGTACAGTGCTCTGCACATAGTAAACGCTCGATAAATACTATTGAATGAATGAATGAAAAACAGGCGTTAATATAATAAATAGAATGATAGATACGTGCACATATACACAAATGCTGTGGGGAGGGGGAGTAGAGTAAAGGGAGTGAGGTGGAGCGATGGGGAGGGGAAGAGGAGCAGAGGGAAAGGGGGGTTCAGTCCGGGAAGGCCTCCTGGAGGAGGTGAGCTCTCAGTAGGGCTTTGAAAGGGGGAAGAGAGTGAGTTTGGCGGAGGTGAGGAGGGAGGGCGTTCCAGGACCCACGGGAGGACGAGGGCCAGGTGAAAATGAAATTAAGCGGGGCTCAGTGGAAAGAGCCCGGGCTTGGGAGTCAGAGGTCATGGGTTCAAATCCCACTCTGCCACTCATCAGCTGTGTGACTGTGGGCAAGTCACTTCACTTCTCCGGGCCTCAGTTCCCTCATCTGTAAAATGGGGATGAAGACTGGGAGCCTCACGTGGGACGACCTCATTACCCTGTAACTCTCCCCCAGCGCTTAGAACGGTGCTCTGCACAGAGTAAGCCCTTAACAGATACCAACATTATTATTATTGTTGGCCCAGTGAGGAGGTTAGGGGCGGCAGAGGAGCGGAGTGTGCGGGCTGGGCTGAAGGAGGAGAGAAGGGAGGTGAGGTAGGAGGGGGTCAGGGGATGGAGAAGGTCAGCACCAATCGGGTTGGACACAATTCCCGTCCCACTTGGGGCTCACCGTCTTAATTTCCATTTTACAGACGAAGTAAATGAGGCACAGAGAATAATAATAATAATAATGTTGGTATTTGTTAAGCGCTTACTAGGTGCAGAGCACTGTTCTAAGCACTGGGGTAGACACAGGGGAATCAGGTTGTCCCACGTGGGGCTCACAGTCTTCATCCCCATTTTACAGATGAGGTAGCTGAGGCCCAGAGAAGTGAAGTGACTTGCCCACAGTCACCCAGCTGACAAGTGGCAGAGCCGGAATTCGAACCCATGACCTCTGCGTCCAAAGCCCGTGCTCTTTCCACTGAGCCACGCTGCTTCTCCAGAGAAGTGAAGTGACTTGACCGGGGTCAGCAGACAAGTGGCAGAGTTGGGATTAGAACCCAGGATCTCATAATAAATCGGTTAGAGCTCAAAATGCCAGCGCTTAGCACAGTGCCTGGCACACTGTAAACACTTAACCGTGGCTCAGTGGAAAGAGCCCGGGCTTGGGAGTCAGAGGTCATGGGTTCTAATCCAGGCTTGGCCGCTTGTCAGCTGTGTGACTTTGGGCAAGTCACTTCACTTCTCTGGGCCTCAGTTACCTCATCTGTAAAATGGGGATGAAGACTGTGAGCCCCACGTGGGACAACCTGATCACCCTGCATCCACCCCAGCGCTTAGTGCGGTGCCTTGCACATAGTAAGCGCTTAACAAATACCACCATTATTATTATTCACAAATAGCCCTGTTGGCTCAGTGGAAAGAACCCGGGCTTTGGAGTCAGAGGTCATGAGTTCGAATCCCAGCTCTGCCACTTGTCAGCTGTGGGACTGTGGGCAAGTCACTTCACTTCTCTGTGCCTCAGTTACCTCATCTGTCAAATGGGGAGGAAGACTGTGAGCCCCACGTGGGACGTCCTGATTCCCCTGTGTCTACCCCAGCGCTTAGAACAGTGCTCGGCACATAGTAAGCGCTTAACAAATACCAACATTATTATTATTATTATTGTTAGTGTGAAGCACAATGTTGAAGCGATTCAAGGATTTGGGCTGCACTTCTAGATGTTGGCCACCAGGTGGAGCGAATGAGCTTCAAGTACCGGATTCCCTCTTAGATCAACCAAAAGATGAGCTTTTAGCAAGATAATAAAGAGTCAATTGGGTCAGATTCTGTTGGAAAAACAAATCATTATCCTCGGAACATAGGGAACCTTCCACATTACTAAGCTCCCGGTGATTCTCTGAATTTCTGAGAATTTTCCCCTTCTAATATAGGGCGCGGCCGACGACGGGGCTTTGGAATTTTTCAGTTCAGAAACTGATAAAAGAGCGAACGAACAAAAAAATGATGAAAAACAAACGTCTTTTTAAAAAGGCTTGTGTGAAAAAGAGCAGGGCTGGGATGACAAGTCCCTGAAACAAGAAATTGTGTAGTTTGGAGTTTAATCCTGGGACTCTAATGGTGGTATTTGTTAAGCGCTTACTTTGTAGTGATAATAATAATAATAATGTTGGTATCTGTTCATTCATTCATTCATTCATTCATTCAATAGTATTTATTGAGCGCTTACTATGTGCAGAGCACTGTACTAAGCACTTGGGATGAACAAGTCGGCAACAGATAGAGACAGTCCCTGCCGTTTGACGGGCTTACGGTCTAATCGGGGGAGATGGACAGACAAGAACAGACAAGCGCTTACTATGTGCAGAGCACTATTCTAAGCGCTGGGAGAGATACATGGTAATCAGGTTGTCCCACGTGAGGCTAACAGTCTTTATCCCCATTTTCCAGATGAGGGAACTGAGGCCCAGAGAAGTGAAGTGACTTGCCCAAAGTCACACAGCTGACAAGCGGCCAAGCCTGGATTAGAACCCATGACCTCTGACTCCCAAGCCCGGGCTTTTACCACTGAGCCATGCTTTGGTGTTGTATACCATACAATTTTTTTTTAAATGGTATTTGTTAGGTGTTTACTGTGTGTCAGGCACTGTATTAAGCTCTGGGGTAGATACAAGATACAAGGTAGATACATGAGCAAGACTGAGTTCCTCATCTTCCCTCCCAAACCAGGTCCTCTCTCAGACTTCTCTATCACCGTCGATGGCACGACCGTCCTTCCCGTCTCTCGGGCCCGCGATCTCGGTGTCATCCTTGCCTCGTCTCTCTCGTTCACCCCACGCATCCTATCCGTTACCGAGACCTGCCGGTTTCACCTCTACGATATCGCCGAGATCCGCCCTTTCCTCTCCACCCAAACGGCTACCTTACTGCTACGGGCTCTCGTCATATCCCGGCTAGACTACCGTGTCGGCCTTCTCTCTGACCTCCCTTCCTCCTCTCTCGCCCCACTCCGGTCTATTCTTCACTCCGCTGCCCGGCTCATCTTCCCGTAGAAACGATCTGGGCCTGTCACTCCCCTTCTTAAACAACTCCAATGGTTGCCTATCGACCTCCGCTCCAAACAAAAACTCCTCACTCTAGGCTTCGAGGCTCTACATCACCTTGCCCCTTCCTACCTCTCCTCCCTTCTCTCTTTCTACCGCCCACCCCGCACGGTCCACTCCTCCGCCGCCCACCTCCTCACCATCCCTCGGTCTCGCCTATCCCTCCGTCGACCCCCGGGTCACGTCCTCCCGCGGTCCCGGAACGCCCTCCCTCCTCACCTCCGCCAAATTCTCTTTCCCTCTTCAAAACCCTACTTAAAAATCACCTCCTCGAAGAGGCGTTCCCAGACTGAGCTCCTCTTCTCCCTCTACTCCCTCTGCCATCCCCCCTTTACCTCTCCACAGCTAAAGCCTCATTTTCCCCTTTTCCCTCTGCTCTTCCACCTCTCCCTTCCCATCCCCACAGCACTGTACTCGTCCGCTCAACTGTATATATTTTCGTTACCCTATTTATTTTGTTAATGAATTGTACATCTCCTTGATTCTATTTAGTTGCCATTGTTTTTACGAGATGTTCTTCCCCTTGACGCTGTTTATTGCCATTGTTCTCGTCTGTCCGTCTCCCCCGATTAGACCGTAAGCCCGTCAAACGGCAGGGACTGTCTCTATCTGTTGCCGACTTGTTCATCCCAAGCGCTTAGTACAGTGCTCTGCACATAGTAAGCGCTCAATAAATACTATTGAATATGATTGAATGAATGAATGAATGAATCCCCTTTCATCATCACTTTTACAATTATTCCTCCATTTCCCCACAGCTCCAATTTGCCATGATTATGCTATTTGTTTAATTCTTGCCACAGGTAAGATGATATGTAAGAACATTAGGAATGGGTGGAAGGTAGGCCGGTTTTCTTTGAGGTGTGATGAATAGGTTTTTTGGGGAATTTTTTTTGGAATTGATGGGCAAATAGTATGTCATGGCTCACTGTTGGAGACCTACCCCTGGGGCAGCATGGTGCATGAGTTTAATTACTCTATTAACTCCTCTAATAATAGTATTTATGTGCTTACTATGGAGAAGCAGCGTGGCTCAGTGGAAAGAACCCAGCCTTGGGAGTCAGAGGTCACGGATTCGAATCCCGACTCTGCTGCTTGTCAGCTGTGTGACTTTGGGCAAGTCACTTCACTTCTCTGTGCCTCAGTGACCTCATCTGTAAAATGGGGATTAACTGTGAGCCTCACGTAGGACAACCTGGTTATCCTGTATCTACCCCAGTGCTTAGAACAGTGCTCTGCACATAGTAAGCGCTTAACAGATACCAACATTATTATTATTATTATGTGCCAGGCACTGTTCTATCTGCTGGGGTGGATATAAGATAATCAAGCACTTAGTACAGTTCTCTGCACACAGTAAGAACTCAATAATATGAATGAATGAATAATCAAGTTGGACACAGTCCCTATCCCACATGGGGCTCACAGTCTTCATCCCCGTTTTCCAGAGGAGGGAACTGAGGCCCAGAGAAGTGAAGTGACTTGCCCAAGGTCACACAGCAGACAAGTGGCGGAGCTGGGATTAGAACCCAGCTCCTGGCTCCCTGGCTCTTGCTATATTCCCTAGGCCATGCTATTTCTCTAATGACCCTCCTCCTCTCAGTTTTCTTCTTGCTTTAGCATTTTCTGCCTTTTCTGGACAGGTCTTGTGTTCTCCGGAACCCTTTGCTCCCTCCTCTCCCACCCTTGGAGGCTTCTCCAGCATTCCTTTCTGATCTAGTCACACTCTTTCTTTTCCTTCTTTACTTTATTCAAAGAGTATGGGTGTGGGAGTCAGAGAACCTGGATTCTAATCCCAACTCTGCCACATGTCTGCTGTGTGACCTTGGGCAAGTCACTTCACTTCTCTGGGCCTCAGTTACTCATCTGGAAAATGGGGATTAAGACTGTGAGCCCCACATGCTACCTGGACTGAGTTCTCCCTGGTCATCTTGTATCTAACCCAGTGCTTAGTACAGTGCCTGGCACACAGTAAGCCTTTAACAAACACCATTCTTGAATAAAGTAATAAATAAATCATGGAGTCTCAGTAGTCTTTCTCAACATACAAAGCAATCTTTTTATAACCAGTTAATGGAAAATCTGTAAAGGCTCCTGAGAAGCAGCGCGGCGTAGTGGAAAGAGCACGGGCCTGGAAGTGAGATTGCCCGAGTTCTAATCCCGGCTCCACCACCTGTCTGCTGTGTGACCTTTGGCAAGTCACTTAACTTCTCTGTGCCTCAGTTCCCTCATCAGCAAAATGGGGATCGAATACCTGTCGTCTCAATTACTTAGACTATGAGCCCCATGTGGGACCGGATTATTCATTCATTCATTCATTCAATAGTATTTATTGAGCGCTTACTATGTGCAGAGCACTGTACTAAGCGCTTGGGATGAACAAGTCGGCAACAGATAGAGACAGTCCCTGCCGTTTGACGGGCTTACGGTCTAATCGGGGGAGACGGACAGACGAGAACAATGGCAATAAACAGCGTCAAGGGGAAGAACATCTCGTAAAAACCGATGGCAACTAAATAGAATCAAGGCGATGTACGATTTGTTAACAAAATAAATAGGGTAATGAAAATATATACAGTTGAGCGGACGAGTACAGTGCTGTGGGGATGGGAAGGGAGAGGTGGAGGAGCGGAGGGAAAAGGGGAAAATGAGGCTTTAGCTGCGGAGAGGTAAAGGGGGGATGGCAGAGGGAGTAGAGGGGGAAGAGGAGCTCAGTCTGGGAACGCCTCTTGGAGGAGGTGATTTTTAAGTAGGGTTTTGAAGAGGGGAAGAGAATCAGTTTGGCGGAGGTGAGGAGGGAGGGCGTTCCAGGACCGCGGGAGGACGTGACCCAGGGGTCGACGGCGGGATAGGCGAGTCCGAGGGACGGCGAGGAGGTGGGCGGCAGAGGAGCGGAGCGTGCGGGGTGGGCGGTAGAAAGAGAGAAGGGAGGAGAGGTAGGAAGGGGCAAGGTGATGGAGAGCCTTGAAGCCTAGAGTGAGGAGTTTTTGTTTGGAGCGGAGGTCGATAGGCAACCACTGGAGTCGTTTAAGAAGGGGAGTGACATGCCCAGATCGTTTCTGCAGGAAGATGAGCCGGGCAGCGGAGTGAAGAATAGACCGGAGCGGGGCGAGAGAGGAGGAAGGGAGGTCAGAGAGAAGGCCGACACAGTAGTCTAGCCGGGATATAACGAGAGCCCGTAATAGTAAGGTAGCCGTTTGGGTGGAGAGGAAAGGGCGGATCTTGGCGATATCGTAGAGGTGAAACTGGCAGGTCTTGGTAACGGATAGGATGTGTGGGGTGAACGAGAGGGACGAGTCAAGGATGACACCGAGATTGCGGGCCTGAGGGACGGGAAGGATGGTCGTGCCATCCACGGTGATGGAGAAGTCTGGGAGAGGACCGGGTTTGGGAGGGAAGATGAGGAGCTCAGTCTTGCTCATGTTGAGTTTTAGGTGGCGGGCCGACATCCAGGTGGAGACGTCCCGGAGGCGGGAGGAGATGCGAGCCTGAAGGGAGGGGGAGAGGACAGGGGCGGAGATGTAGATCTGCGTGTCATCTGCGTAGAGATGGTAGTCAAAGCCGTGAGAGCGGATGAGTTCACCGAGGGAGTGAGTGTAAATGGAGAACAGAAGAGGGCCAAGAACTGACCCTTGAGGAACTCCAACAGTTAAAGGATGGGAGGGGGAGGAGGCTCCAGCGAAGGAGACCGAGAATGACCGGCCAGAGAGGTAAGAGGAGAACTGGGAGAGGACGGAGTCCGTGAAGCCAAGGTGAGATAAGGTATGGAGGAGGAGGGGATGGTCGACAGTGTCAAAGGCAGCAGAGAGGTCAAGGAGGATCGGAATGGAGTAGGAGCCATTGGATCTGGCAAGAAGGAGGTCACGGGTGACCTTAGAGAGAGCAGTCTCGGTAGAGTGGAGGGGACGGAAGCCAGATTGGAGGGGGTCTAGGACAGAATGGGAGTTAAGGAATTCTAGGCATCGATTGTAGACGACTCGTTCTAGGATTTTGGAAAGGAAGGGTAGTAGGGAGATAGGACGATAACTGGAGGGGGAAGTGGGGTCAAGAGCGGGTTTTTTTAGGATGGGGGAGACGTGGGCATGTTTGAAGGCAGAGGGGAAGGAGCCCTTGGAGATTGAGTGGTTATTATTGAGTGGGGGATTATCGTGTCTACCACCAGCTTCTATGTCATTATTGTTATTATTATTATTTCAAGGTAATCAGGAAGCTTCAATTAGGAGGAAAAACAGCTGGTGAGTCAGAGAGATCACTACTTGGTTCAATTAGGAGGAAAAACAGCTAATGAGATCACTACTTGGTTTTAGGAATCATAGTTCATTGACTATTAGATTGTGAGCTCCATGTAGGACAGGAGCTGTGTTCCATCTGCTTAGAATATATCTATGTCAACATTTATTATAGTGCTTGGTCCATAGTAAGAGCTTAACAAAAAACATTATCATTATTATGATTATTATTATCGTTATTTCCTTTTCTCTGTTAATTGGTCTACACCCCTGCCTCTCTGACAAGACCGACATGCTTAACTTGAAAATGTGGCCTAGCAAACAGTACGGAAGAGAAACTCCGAACACGCAAATGACGAAGGAAAACGACAGCAGCATTCACTATTTTAATTACTGGCCCCAAAACTCATGATTGATCGGCACCAGAAAATGCTAATGAGGTAAAATGTTATGAGTCTTCAGAATTAGGAGGCTAAATTGCTTTCAAGGCTCTGTTTAAAGAGCCAGATCAGGAAGGTTGCCTGTTACTTATCTGTCAAAACAGAAAAACCTTAATGGTGATTGTCTTAATGCATTAAGAAAGCAACTCAAAACCCTGCTGACAGGTCACTTTTTCCAAGCACTGTTAATTATAATGTGTTCGCTAACTGCAGGGGGGGCCGGGCAACTAAACTAAACACGTTTACTAAAGGGCAACAAACATTTGCTCCCAGGGACTTCTTAGTCTTTGAATAGTCCTAATCATCAGCAGTTAGTTAAACTGTAACATTAAGGTAATTTAAAAAAATGACTAATGTCACTTGGGAACAAGTTGAAACTGGAATTGGGCTGATCGGAGACTCCTCCCCTACAACTTTTGATCGCCGTAGGCAACCCCATCATCGCAACTCGATAACCTTGGCGTTACCTTCGAGTCTCTTTCGGCCGGCCTACGCGGTCCCCGAACAGCTCGGTTCCGTCTCCAGTCATCTGCAAGAATTCTCCCCCTTGCCCTCCATCTAAACTGGCACCACACTGGTCCCATCCCACCTCCAATACTGCATCGGCCTCCTCCCTAACCTCCTTACCGCCAGCCTCTCCCCTCTCCAGGTCATACTTCATCCTGCTGTCCGGCCCGGATCATTTTCGAATAGATCGTTCTGCGCTCGTGTCCCTTCTATTTAAATGCCTCCAATAGTTGTCCATCTGACTCTGCATCAAGAGGAAATTCCTCACTACCGATTCAAGGCATTCGGTCAGTTCTGTCCTTGCTACTTGCCCTCTCTTTTCCCTCCATTATAAATCTACTCAGACACTCTAGAATCAATCAACTCACTGCTTCTCTCATCTCTCTCGCTGTCGACTCTTTGCTCACACCTTTCCTTCTCCTTGAAACTCCCTCTCTCTTCATATCTAAAAGACCAGCACTCTCCCCACTTTTACAGCCCCAAGATCCTCGGATCTTCCTCTGCCAGGAAGCTCTCCCTGACTAATGCCTCATCTCCCCATCCTGTTTCACCTCTCCCCTGCTTCACCTATGCATTTAGTCCCACCCCCTAAATCACGTAGGTCCTCACCGCACCCTCACAGCATTACGTATATATCCTGGTATGTATAAGGGATACATTCATTCATTCAATAGTATTTATTGAACGCTTACTATGTGCAGAGCACTGTACTAAGCGCTCGGAATGTACAATTCGTCAACAGATAGAGACGATCGCTGCCCATTGACGGGCTTACAGTCTGGGCTACACGGAGGGCGGAAGAGGAAAGTGGAGGGAGAAGAGTCGGGCCCAGCGTACGGGTGGTATTTGGTGTGAACCGAAGACGTTGCTTCCCTAAGGAGGAGCAGTAGGAATGGTATTGTGGAGGTGAGGCAGGGAACACAGGGTGGGGAGGGAACTGACATACCTACAGCATTCGGATGTAATATTGGGAATAGACATTTGTATGCTGAGGTAAATCAGCAAATAATCCAGGTCTCATTCCCCAGAGGCAGATATTGGGGGGTGGTTGTCACCTGGGGAACATCTCTACTCTCCACCTTCTGTGAAAGAACTAAAACTGCCGTCTAAGTCTTTGTTTTAAGGGAGAATTCAAAACTTGGTGTCTTACCTAGTACAGACAACAACAGAGTTAGTTTTAGGGTTTCCAGGGCTTCCAGACCCCAATCCCTCCCTCAGATGGTCAATCCCTCTGCTCCGCCACCGCACCAGTAAGGGGAAAGTGTGAAAAAAGCTCAGCTTCTTAGCCCTGCAACAGTTCTATCCCACTATACATAGCCACCTGTAGTTTAATAATAATAATTAATAATAATTATGGCATTTGTTAAGCGCTTACTAGGTGCCAGGCACTGTACTAGGCACTGGGATGGTTGCAAGCAAATCGGGTTGGACACAGTCCCTGACCCACCTGGGGCTCACAGTCTCAATCTCCATTTTACAGATGAGGAAACTGAGGCCCAGAGAAGTGACGGGATTTTCCCGAGGTCACCAAGCAGACAAGTGGCGGAGCCGGGATTAGAACCCATGACCTCCTGAGTCCCAGGACTACGCTCTCTCCACTACGCCACGCTGCTTCCTGCTGAAGTTGATTTTAATGTCTGTATTCCCCGCTAGACTGTAAGCTTCTTCAAAGGAGAGGTTCTGTCTACTTCTCCGATTGTACTCTCCCATAATAATGTTGGTATTTGTTAAGCACTTACTATGTGCAGAGCACTGTTCTAAGCGCTGGGGGAGATACAGACTAATCAGGTTGTCCCACATGAGGCTCACAGTTAATTCCCATTTTACACATGAGGTAACTGAGGCACAGAGAAGTGAAGTGACTTGCCCAAAGTCACACAGATGACATGCGGCAGAGCTGGGATTCGAACCCATGACCTCTGACTCCCAAGCCCGGGCTCTTTCCACTGAGCCATGCTGCTCCCATGTGATAATGATGATGATGATGGCATTTGTTAAGCTCTTACTATGTGCCAAGCACTGTTCTAAGCGCTGGGGGAGATACAACGTAATCAGGATGCCCCACGTGGGGCTCACATTCTTAATCCTCATTTTACAGATGAGGTAACTGAGGCGCAGAGAAGTTAAGTGACTCGCCCAAAGTTACACAGCGGACAAGTGGCGGAGCCGGGATTAGAACCCACGACCTCTGACTCCCAAGTCCGGGCTCTTTCCACTGAGCCACGCTGCTTCTCTTGTGTTCTTGCTAGGGTACAGAGAAAATGCTCAATGCATACCAGTGTGGCCTAGTGGAAAGAGCATGGGCCTGGGAGTCAATGGATCTGGGTTCTGATCCCAGCTTTGCCACTTGTCCTTGTATGACTTTGGGCAAGTCACTTAACTTCTCTATGCCCCAGTGCCCTCATCTGCAAAAATGAGGATTCAATACCTGTTCTGCCTCCTATTTAGATTGTGAGCCCCATTTGGGACCTGATTATCTTGTATCTAGTATACTGTTTGGTAAATAGTAAGCACTTAACAAATACCACAGTTATTATTATTACAGGAAAATCAACTCAGCCACAAAAAGCAAATTGGATGAGGGAATGCTACCCAGGCCTGAGTTTAGTGGAAAATGACCCAAAGGCCATAACTGAGAAGAACTTCTTATGAATTATAATGTTGTGACTTGCCCTGGTATGATTCATATTTAACTGTGCAGACCTAAGAATCATCAATTTAATGGCACTTGTTTAAAAAGATAACATGACCCAGACATTTAGAAAAAGGAGGCAATGGTTGACTTTTTTAAATGTTTTTGTTAACCTCTTACTATGTGCCTGGCACTCTATTATGTTCTGGGATAAATACAAGCTAGTCGTTTTGGACAGAGTCTATGTCCCACAGCCTTAACCCCCATTTTACAGATGAGGTAATTGAGGCACAGAGAAGTTAAGTGACTTGCCCAAGGTCACACAACAGACAAATGGTGGAGCCGGGAATAGAATCCAGGTCCTCTGACTCCCAGGCCCGTTCATTTCCACGAAGCCCGCTACGTCTTTTGGCATCTGAAGTCCAGTTTTCATCACCCCATTTTCAAAAGGAAGTGAAGAAACAGCAGAGCAACCAGACAAGTAACAAAAATGAGACGGAAAGGATGTCTTTCAAGGAGCGATGGAAGGAATCTACATTATTTAACCCGGAGGAGAGAAAATTGTCTTTGAGTTTACGGTCTTATTTCTTTTAGAAGGATGCCACTGTCTTCCAAATCCAATAATAATGAAATGGTGTTTCCAAAGCAGAACAAGGCTCAAGGCTACAAGGGTGGTCTGACATAGTAGTGATTCCTAATTTGTGCTAGAGAAGACCTGGCCAAGCTGGAATCACCCTTTTTGGGTTCTTCTTTTCCTCCACTGATCAGAAATGGGGGGTATTAGATGAAGGATGCTTTGTACTCTCCCAAGTGAGCAGTACAGTGCTCTGCTCACAGTAAGTGCTCAATAAATGCCACTGATTGATTGGTTAGGGCCTAAACAACACCCTCATGTAGTGAGTGACATCATCCTCATGAAGTATTTGACTTGGTTGGGCAGCAGGAGAGAGAGGGAGAAAGAGAAAAGCTCTCCCAGAACGATAATGATAATATTTATGGTATTTGTTAAGCACTTACTATGTACCAGACACTGTTCCAAACACCGGAGTAGATACGAGATAGTCAGGTAGAACACAGTCCCTGTCCCACGTGGGGCTCACATTCTTAATCCCCATTTTACAGATGAGGAATCTGAGGCCCAGAGAAGTGAAGGGACTTGCCGAAGGTCACACAACAGACAAGTATTATGATTATTATTGTTAATTATTATTATGGTGTTTATATGCCAAGCAGTGTTTTAGGTGCTGGGGTGGATACAAGTAATCAGGTTGTCCCACGTGAGGCTCACAGTTAATCCCCATTTTCCAGATGAGGGAACTGAGGCACAGAGAAGTGAAGTGACTCGCCCACAGTCACACAGCTGACAAGTGGCAGAGCCGAGAGTCTCCTGTTGTAATTCGTCAGGGACCAATTAATCAATCAATCAGTCCATCACAGGGATCCTAAAGCCGTTGCACACGTAGGGTAAAACTGACAGGATTTGGTGACAGATTGACATAGAGGCTTGAGGACGAGGTTCTGGAGATTCCTGGGAAGCAGCCCGACCTAGTGGATAGAGCACAGGCCTGGGAATCAGAAGGTCATGGGTTCTAATTCCGGCTCCGCCCCTTGTCGGGGAAACAGCGTGGCTCAGAGGAAGCAGCGTGGCTCAGTGGAAAGAGCATGGGCTTTGGAGTCAGGGCTCATGAGTTCGAATCCCAGCTCTGCCACTTGTCGGCTGTGTGACTGTGGGCGAGTCACTTCACTTCTCTGTGCCTCAGTTCCCTCATCTGTAAAATGGGGATTAAGACTGTGAACCCCATGTGGGACAACCTGATTCCTCTATGTCTACCCCAGCGCTTAGAATAGTGCTTGGCACATAGTAAGCGCTTAACAAATACCAACATTATTATTATTATTATTACATCCCGGCTCCACCACTTATCAGCTTTGTGACTTTGGGCAAGTCACTACACTTCTCTGTGCCTCAGTTACCTCATCTGTAAAAGGGGGATGGAGACTGTGAGCCCCACATGAGACAACCTGATTACCTAGTAATAATAATAATAATGACAATAATAATGTTGGTATTTGTTAAGTGCCTACTTTGTGCAGAGCACTGTTCTAAGCACTGGGGTAGATACAGGGTAATCAGGTTGTCCAGCACTGGGGTAGATACAGGGTAATCAGGTTGTCCCACGTGAGGCTCACAGTCTTCATCCCCATTTTACAGATGAGGTAACTGAGGCACAGAGAAGTGAAGTGACTTGCCCACAGTCACACAGCTGACAAGTGGCCGAGCCGGAATTCGAACCCCTGACCCCTGACTCCCAAGCCCGGGCTCTTTCCACTGAGCCACGCTTGTATCTACCTTAGCTCTTAGAACAGTGTTTTGCACATCCTGAGCGCTTAACAAATACCATCATCATTATTATTATTATTATCTCCTCCAAGAGGCCTTCCCAAACCCTCCGCTCCTCTTCTCCTACTCTCTTCTGCATCACCCTTGTTTGCTCCTTGTATTCATGTAGAAGCAGCGTGGCTCAGAGGAAAGAGCCCGGGCTTGGGAGTCAGAGGACATGGGTTCAAATCCCGGCTCTGCCACTTGTCAGCTGTGTGACCGTGGGCAAGTCACTTAACTTCTCTGTGCGGCAGTTCCCTCATCTGTAAAATGGGGATTAAGACTGTGAGCCTCACGTAGGACAACCTGATTACCCTGTATCTACCCCAGGGCTTAGAACAGTGCTCTGCACATAGTAGGCACTTAACAAATACCAACATTATTATTATTATTATCTGCCCTCCCAGCCCCACAGCACTTATATACCACACTGGGAAGGAAATGAGTCACTTCCCAAGAGTTTACTACAGAGCCCTGCATCTCCTGGACACTCAAAAAATCCATTACCACTAGGACCACACAGTAAAAGCACAGAAACTCTCTCTCTGTAGAAATAGAATTGGCTTTCACAGTTCAATCCTCCCATCTCTCCCACACCCTATGATACCGATCCTCTCTGAAAAGAAATAGGAGCTCTGAAACAGGAGAAGCAGCATGGCCTAGTGGAAAGAGAATGGACTTCAGAGTCAGGGGTTCTGGGTTCTGATTCCAGTTCGGCCACATGTCTGCTGTGTGACCTTGAACAAGTCTCTTGACTTCTCTCTGCTTCAGTTACTTCATCTGAAGCATGGGGGTTAAAACTGGGAGCCCCAAGTGAGACAGGGACTGTGTCTAAGCTGTTCAGCTTTACTCTACCCAGCACTTAATAGAGTGTCTGCCTTATAGTAAGCGATTAACAAATACCCTAAAAAAAGAAAGAATTTTAGACTGGGAGTATAATTCTGAAAAAAAGTCCAGGTTTATTACTGATTGGAAGTTTTCCCTATGCATATAAACTTCTTTTAATGGTCCTCTAGACTGTAAGCTCATTGTGGGCAGGGAATGTATCTTTATTATTGTATAGTAGTAACAATAATAACAATAATGTTGGTATTTATAAAGAGCTTACTATGTGCAGAGCACTGTTCTAAGCTCTGGGGTAGATACAGGGTAATCAGGTTGTCCCACGTGAGACTCACAGTTAATCCCCATTTTACAGATGAGGGAACTGAGGCACCGAGAAGTTAAGTGACTTGCCCACAGTCACACAGCTGACAAGTGGCAGAGCCGGGAGTCGAACCCATGACCTCTGACTCCGAAGCCCAGGCTCTTTCCACTGAGCCACACTGCTTTCCAAAGCACTTAGTACAGTGCTCCGCACACAGTAAGTGTTCAAAAAATATGATTGACTGACTGACTGGTAAAGAAGACAGGGGGAACCCATGCAATTCCAATGATGTCTAAGGCTTGTGTCAGACCTCAGAACTGACCGTGAACTCTTGAAACCTAGATGGTCAAATAAACAAACAAAAAATTGCTTGCAAAGCACAGTAAGTACCTTCAGAACACTTATCTGGAACTTGCAATACAGCAGAAACTTTGAAATAAATAGTGTGTGTTCAAAGAAGAACTTAAATAATGTGCTTCCTTTCAGACGTGAGCTGTGAAATTTCGTTATTAAACTACTGTATTGTCCAGTGTAGAGTGACGCTTATTTGAAAATATTTTTGGCAGGGGACCTTAAAACCACGATTTCTGTCAGTAATACTCAAAGGGCTTTCTCCTCTGAAAAATATTAGGAAATTCTAATATTATATAACTTAGCATTTCGTGGCAAACTACATATCAGCGTGGCTCAGTGGAAAGAGCCCGAATTTGGGAGTCAGAGGTCATGGGTTCGTATCCCAGTTCCGCCACTTGTCAGCTGTGTGACTGTGGGCAAGTCACTTCACTTCTCTGGGCCTAAATTCCCTCATCTGTAAAATGGGGATTAACTGTGAGCCTCGCGGGGATCAACTTGATTACCCTGTATCTACCTCAGCGCTTAGAACAGTGCTCTGCACATAGTAAGCGCATAAATACCAGCATTATTATATCCAGAAAACACTAGTCTGACTATAGATTATAATCTCCTTGTGGGCAGGGAACGTGTCTACCGACTCTATTATATTGTACTCTCCCAAGTGCTCTGCACACGGTAAGCAATCAATAAACAAGATTGATTGATTGATCGAAAATGTCCCCACAGAGTATTTTCTCTTAGCGCCTCTAAATGCTTTTTTTTGAATCTATAATCTTCTCTCCCCATTTTACAGTTGAGAAAATGGAAAATCAGATTGGGTGATGACTTCATTTAATTTCCAAAGAATCTGCTCGGATCTAAAAACTCTCAGCTTATATCAACTCATCCAAAGTGTTTCAAACCACACTTATTTTGCAGGAGCCAGGTATACTGACTACACTCCAGTCGGAGAGTAATCAGTTAACACATTTTCTGAATGTCCAATCCCCCACATCAGGGTTAATCGAAGAAAGAACAGTAGCTCTAGAAGCGGTCTGAAGATGCAGGTCCATATATAATCACTGTGGCACAGAAACTTTACTATCTAACTATGATATACGCAGTAAAAGACCCAGGAGTTTGCGTTTGATATTTTAATCCTGTCAAATTTCTTCTTCTTCTTATAAATTGTCTCATTAGCTATTTGCCTCTCCATTCTATTCCCACTGACTTCCGTGGAAGCTTACTTTATAGGAGAAAATTGTGGTAGAGAAATGAGTTTTTCATGGAGGACGATAAATTCAATACCTTCGGTTTTCTGTTTTGGCCTTAGCCCAGAGGGAAACTTACACAGAAAAGTAAGCCATTTGGGCACTATCTACCCCGTTACTAATTCAATCGATTGTATTTACTGAGCGCTTCCTGTACTCAGCACTTGCAAGAGGATAATATAACGGAGTTAGTAGTCACGTTCCCTGACCTCAAGGAGCTCTGTGTCTATTCCGCAAATAGACAAAGAAAGGTATACACCATATACTTCCCATGCAAAATATCGTTGCTTTCACATCCTGCTTGAAGAAACAGCATTGGCCTACAGAGAATATGCTAAATGTGCTAAAAGGATCATAATTTTTACTTTGAATTTTGCAGCAATAAGCCTACCTGATGCCCAAGAGCAAAGTAGTTTGCAACATTTGATTTTTTAAAAAACCCAGATTTTTCTCAACGCTATACAGACTGGTTCAAACCCGACACTGATCTTATTGTGAACACAGACAGAGTTTCAGTTGGATCAGGTCCCCAGTAAAATCTATCAGGTACCATATCACGTTCCCTGGTTCAAAAGTATGTGGCATTTTTCAGACACAGAATTGATTTATTTCCCTCAAAAATCTGCTGATTCATATTTGCAAAACTCTCAAAAATAACTTTCTTTTCTAGCATTTGAAAACAAAAGAACGTTCCAGAACTTTTTAAAAAATCAATGAATAGTATCAGCCATTAAATGATGTTATCTCAGAGCGAATTAGTGAATTCCAAATGTGGCATTTAATTGTTGTTGTCTTACTCTGTCGAGTCCGACCCATAGCGACACCATGGACACATTTATCTCAGCATGTCCCACCTCCATCTGCAATCATTCTGGTAATGGATCCAGAGAGTTTTCTTGGTCAAAATACGGAAGCGGTTGACCATTGCCTCCTTCCAGGCATTAAACCCGAGTCTCCACCCTTAATTCTCTTCCATGCCGCTGCTGCCCAGCACAGGTGAGTTTTGACTCGTAGCAGATGGCCTTCCATTCATTCATTCAATAGTATTTATTGAGCGCTTACTATGTGCAGAGCACTGTACTAAGCGCTTGGAATGAACAAGTTGGCACTGGCTAGCCACTGGCCAAACTAGGAATGGAATGGACAGGCCACTGCTTGACTCTCCCTCCCATAGTCAAGACTGGTAGAGTATTGGAAACTCCAGATGCGACCCTGAGAGGGCAGGCCTTTAATTAGATCATTAATTTCCTTTTTTATTTCAGTAAACCACCTCAATTATGGTAAACATCCATTTTGGTAAGCCCGTGTTCAGTGTGGTACTCAGTTTGGCTTAGTAAGGGTTGGCAGAGGTCTCTTCCACCTTCTGAAAAGCAAGGAAATACAAAAAAAATGGTATTTCAAAGCATCGTTACATCAGGTGAACTAATTACTGCCTTTGGACAAATAGAAAGATCGTCCCTACTAAAAGCACTTAGCACTTCTGTGATTCATTTCCTTTATTGTTGTTTGGAGAGTCAAAGATGGAAACCAGAACACCGACCAAATTCTCAAGCCTCCCTCTTCTTAGAAGACTGCGCTGAGGAGTTGGGTTGACATTTACGAAAGGAAGAACCCGGTCTTCACAATGACGAGGAGACTTTTTAATCATCTCGATCTCTTGAATCACGCCTCTACAACCCTTTTAATCAGGCCTCAGAAGAGACTCCATTAAATTCTCCCGGAATCTGCTTTGATCTAGGAACCCTCATCCTATTTCGATTTATCTGAAGTGTTTCAAAAAGTACTTATTTTGCAGGGGCCAGTTATCCCGACAGCAACCAAGTAGGTGAGTAAGAAGCACATGTTTCCAAGCGCTTAGTACAGTGCTCTGCACATAGCAAGCGCTCAATAAATACTAGTGAATTCATGTTTTCTGAGAAATCCAATCCCGCTCATCAGGATTGACTCTTGTATTTCATGCTCTTCCTCGAGTGGGAAACCATTTGCAAACTTGCTCCAGAAAAACACAAAAATGCCTCTTTTCTGGCCTCTTGTCATTTGGATGGGCATTGCTTATTCATTCATTCATTCATTCATTCAATAGCATTTATTGAGCGCTTACTATGTGCAGAGCACTGTACTAAGCTCTTGGAATGTCCAATTCGGCAACAGACAATTGCTTAGACACCAGTGTTTAAGAGAGGAAAGGCATTTCTTACCTGCAACAGGACATGTTGCCGAATTGTTGGCCAACTGTACATTCCAAGCGCTTAGTACAGTGCTCTGCACAAAGTAAGCGCTCAATAAATACTATTGAATGAATGAAAGGACATGCATTTGTGTTGTTTTTGCAGTTGATGTGATGGTTTGAGCTGAGCCATTCCCACGTTCCCTCCCCAGCTCCCCCCCCCCTGCATTTTTTTAATTGCATTTGTAAAGCGCTTACTATGTGCCAGACACTTGGGTAGATTGGGAAGCAGCGTGGCCCAGTGGAAAAAGCACAGGGTAAGGAGTCAGAGGATCTGGGTTCTTCTAATCCCAGCTCCACCACCAGTCTGCTGTGTGACCTGGGGCAAGTCGCTTCACTTCTCTGTGCCTCAGTTACCTCATCTGTAAAATGGGGATTAAGACCATGAGCCCTATTCATTCATTCAATCGTATTTATTGAGCGCTTACTGTGGGCAGAGCACTGTACTAAGCGCTTGGAAAGTACAATTTGGTAACAGAGACAATCCCTACGCAACAATGGACTCGATGTGGGACAGGGACTGTGTCCGACCCAATTCGAATGTATCCACCTCGGCGCTTAGTACGGCGCCTGACACAAAGTAAGCACTAAATGTCACAACTATTATAATTCTTATTATTCTTAGTTGCTTCAAGGGGCAGTGCAGGTCACTACACCCTATGCCGGGGTGGAGCTGAAAGTCTGAACTCAGGAATTGTCTGGCTGGGAAACCAACCACCATCCCTCCTCCCCGCCCCATCGGCTGCCGCTTCAACGAGACGAAGCCTCCCTAGATGCCACTAGACCCCCAACTCTCCAAGCCATCTTTCATCAATAAGGGCTCAATGAAGCAGCATGGCTTAGTGGAAAGAGCCCGGGCTTGGGAGTCAGAGGTCTTGGGTTCTAGTCCCGCCTTCGCCACTTGTCAGTTTGTGTGATTTTGGGCAAGTCGCTTAACTCCTCGGTGCCTCACTTACCTCATCTGTAAAATGGGGATTAAGACTGTGAGCCCCGCGTGGGACAACCTGAATACTTTGTATCTACCCCGGCGCTTAGACAGTGCTTGGCATGTAGTAAGCGCTTAGCAAATACCATCATCATCATCATCTTCAAATACGATCGATCGAATGAATGAATGAATGAATGAGGCCATTCAGCTTCACCTAGTGCTAAAGGTCCTCATGCACCATGTGATTCCCCCAGGCTTTCTGAGCTATGAATCCTCAGCGTGGCTCAGTGGAACGAGCACGGGCTTTGGAGTCAGAAGTCATGGGTTCGAATCCCGGCTCGGCCACTTGTCAGCTGTGTGACTGTAGCAAGTCACTTCACTTCTCGGTGCCTCAGTTGCCTCATCTGTAAAATGGGGATGAAGACTGTGAGCCCCACGTGGGACAACCTGATTCCCCTGTATCTACCCCAGCACTTTGAACACTGCTCTGCACATAGTAAGCGCTTAACAAATACCAACATTATTATTATAAGGATCCCTGCCAAGCCTTATTGAGGGCACATCTCCTCCAGGAAGCCTTCCCAGACTAAGCCCCCCCTTTCCTCTCCTCTCACTCCCCTCATCCTGCTTTGCTTCCTTTCTTCATCCCCCCTCCCAGCCCCACAGCACTTAGGTACATATCTGCCATTTATTTATTTGAACTGCTCTCTGTCTCCCCGCTGCTAGACTGTAAGCTCGTTGTGGGCAGGGAATGTGTCTGCTTATTGTTGTACTCTCCCAAGTGCTTCGTACAGTCCTCTGCACACAGTAAGCGCTCAATAAATAGGATTGAATAAATGAACGAGTGACCCCCAGCAGAGGGGCTATGCTCTGGAAATGATATTCAAAGAGAGTGAAAGAGCATGGTGGAAAGAAATGAAAAACCCACTTGAGGGCTGCACTGGAAAGATAAATATGTTTTCCCCAAGTTACACGAAAACACACACACACACACACAAAAACCACCCACTCTGCTTCTAGTACATTGGGGCAGAGGGAACAGATGACCACGCACACAGTAAATTAAAAATAATACACCAAAAGAGCACTGAAGGTAAAAATAAGTCAGATAATAATGATAATTGTAGTATTTTTTTAAGTGCTATGTGCCAAGCACTGTACCGAGTTCTGGGATAGATAAAGGGTATTCAAGCCCCTGTCCTGTAGAAGGCTCACAGCTGAAGCGGGAGAGAGAACAGGTATTTAATTCCTATTTTACAGATGAGGAAACTGAGGAACAGGGAAGTTAAGTGACTTGCCCAAGGTCACACAGCAGTTAATGGCAGAACTGGGATTACAACCTAGATCCAGTGATCTCAAGGTCCATGCTCTTTCCACTCTCATGCTACTCCTATGATCCCTAACACCACTGAACATTAGAGAAGCAGCAGGGCATAGTGGATGGAGCATGGGTCTGGGAGTAAGAAGGTCATGGGTTCTAATCCCGGCACTACCACTTATCTGCTCTATAACCTTGGGCAAGTCACTTTGCTTCTCTGAGCCTCAGTTACCTTACTTGTAAAAGGGGGATTGATACTGAGAGACCCACAAGGAAGAGGAATTGTGTCCAACCTGATTTGCTTGTATCCACCCCAGTGCTTAGAACAGTGTCTGGCACATAGTAAGCATTTAAAAAATACCATGATGATGGTCATCATTATTTAACCTTTTGGACCATACGCCTAAGTGGGAGTAATTTCAATCGCAACCGTTCCCAATCTTTTCGTGTATCTACTGATGGAACTTTAATTTTTCAGTTATAGCCCTAATGAATGAATAACGTCCCACGTGGAAATCTTTCCTACTTTTCTTCTGGCTGCTGTCAGTGTGTGCAAGGACACTGACTTTGAGGAAAGAGCCCTTTGAGGAAACAGAAAAGACTAGTATTTTGGCTTTGTCATAATCATTATAATAATAATTATGGCATTGGTTAAACACTTATTACATGCCAGAAGTAGGTCACAGCATCATGTAAACAGGTAGTAATGGCCTAGATTGTCTGTCTCCTCTTGAGAATTTTGACGTATGCCTCTTAGACTGTAAATAAAAACATTTTGAATTTTTTCGATTAAGAAAGCACCTCAAAATCCAACTTTTCAAAAGAGGCCGGTCCCAAGCTCTGCAGGCCCATTATGCCTAAACACGTCTTCTTTCCATCTTCCGTCTTCCTACGTTTCCTTTACACGTTCTTATTGCCACCCAGGTATTCCAGTTCTGCAGCCATCTTGGAGCCCTTAGCGGGAGCTCGCCTTCTCCTTTTGAATTCTGCTGCGATTTCTTCAAAAGACTTCCCTTTGGTCTCTGGTACTTTAAAATGGGTAAACAGAGTGAATCCTAAAACTATCCCAGCAAAGAGGACAAAGACGTAAGGGCCAAGCAGATCCTGGGTGGAGACAAGCAAAGAATTCCCATTAGTAGTGGGAGGGGGCGAATATTGGGCGCTTCTGCCGCCGACTTGAGAGAGCTCTTACCGCAATGTACTGGAAACACATGGCCACGATGAAGTTGCAGGTCCAGTTGCAGAATGTGGCTACTGCAATCGCTGCAGGACGAGGTCCTTGACTGAAGAGCTCAGCAACGATAAACCAGGGGATGGGGCCTGGTCCAATCTCAAAGAAGCTGACGAAGAGGAAGATGGCCACCATACTCACGTAACTCATCCAGTCAAATTTATCCTAACAAGAAAAGGACAAGGACTGAAACTTCTAGGAGAGCGGAGACTGGTCTTTTACTTCTATTGGATGTTGTTTGGTTTTTTTATTCCTTCCTTCCTTCATTCAGTGGCATTTATTAAGCGGTTACTGTGTGCAGAGCACTGGACTAAGTACAATACGGCAATAAAGAGTGAAAATCCCTGCCCACAGCGAGCTCACAATCTAGGGGGAGATAATCAGATGTCAATATAAATGAATGAAATGACAGATATATACATAAGTACTGTGGGGCAGGGAGAGAGGGGAGAGCAAAGGAAGCAAGTCAGGGCGATGCAGAAGGGAGTGGGAGATGGGGGAAAATGGGGCTTAGTCTGGGAAGGCCTCTTGGAGGAGATGGGCCTTCAGTAAGGCTTTGAGGGGGTGGGGGAGCAATTGTCTGCGGGATTTGAGGAGGGAGGGTGTGCCAGGTCAGAGGTAGAACATGGGCCGGGGTCAACAGTGAGACAGGCGAGACGGAGGCTCTGTGAGAAGGTTAGCACCAGAGGAGCAAAGTGTGCGGGCTGGGCTGGAGAAGGAGAGAAGCTAGGTGAGGTAGGAAGGGCAAGGTCATGGAGAGCTTTAAAGCCAATGGTGAAGAGTTTTTGTTTTATTCATTCAATACTATTTATTGAGTGCCTACTATGTGCAGAACACTGCACTAAGCACTTGGAATGTACAAATCGGTAACAGATAGAGAGTCCCTGCCCTTTGACGGGCTCACGGTCTAATCGGGGGAGACGGACAGACAAGAACAATAGCAATAAATAGAATCAAGGGGATAAACGTCTCATTAAAACAATAGCAAATAAATAGAATCAAGGCGATGTACATTTCATTAACAAAATAAATAGGGTAATGAAAATATATACAATTGATACAGAGGTGGACTGTATTTAAGTGCTTACTATGTGTCAAACACTCTTCTAAGCCCTGGGGTAGTTACAAGTTAATTAGGTTGGCCACAGTCCCTGTCCCATATAGAGCTCAGAGTCTAAATAGAAGGGACAACAGGAGAACTAATGCGCAGATAAGTTAAGTGACTTGCCCGAGGTCAAACTGCAAGGAATTGGCAGAACAGGGATTAGAACCCAGGCCCTCGGACTCGCAGACCGATGCTTGTTCCGCTAGGCGGTGTCATTCCCAAGCGTCTAAAACAGTGCTCCGGGATCAGTAGAAAATCAATACTGTTGTTGCTGCTACTGATGAAAGAACATGATCTCCTCTAAAAAAATTGCCAAATCAAAACACACTTTTGTCCCCCAACTGTCCCACTGAAGAAGGTCGAGCAAACCGAATAACTGGAAGAGGCCTGGCCTAGTGGATAGAGCCCGGATCTGGGAGTCAGAAGGTCCTGGGTTCTAATTCCGCCTTCGCCACGTGTCTGCTCTGTGACGTTGGGTAAGTCACTTCACTTCTCTGTGCCTCAGTTACCTCATCTCCAAAATGGGGACTAAGACGGTGAGCCTCATGAGGGACACGGACTGTGTCCAACTTGATTATCTGGTATTTATACCATCACTTACTACAGTGACTGTGACATAGTAAGGGCTCAACAAATATTATAAAAAGTTATCAATTTTAATAATTATAAAAAATATTATGAAAAAGAATTCTGGAAATGGAAGGAAAAGCACTGGAGGTTTTTAGAGAAATAATCCAGGGAAGAAAGTGAAGTATGGACTGAAAAGGGGAGTGACAGGAGGCAGGGAGCTCAGCAAGGAGGATGATGCAAGTCAAGGTAAGATATAAATGGTTGGATCAGCATGGTTGCAGTTTGGATGAAGAGAAAAGGGCAGATTAAAGGATATTATGAAGGTAGAACTGACAGGATTTCATGACAGTTAATAATAATAATAATAGTGGCATTTGTTAAGTACTTACTATGTGCCAGGCACTGAACTAATTGCTGGGGTGAATTCAAGCAAATTGGGTTGGACGTGGTCCCTGTCTCATGTGGAGCTCATAGTCTCAATCCCCATTTTCCAGATGAGGCAATTGAGGCCCAGAGAAGTGGAGTGATTGCTCAAGGTCACACAGCAGACAAGTGGTGAAGCTGGAAATAGAACCCGGCCTTCTTTCTCACATGCCTGTGCTTTATCCGCTACGCTATGAGTCAAGCATGGGGCCAAGGTTATGGGCTTGTTCATTCATTCATTCATTCAATCGTATTTATTGAGCGCTTACTGTGTGCAGAGCACTGTACTAATCGCTTGGAATGTACAATACGGCAACAGAGATGATCCCTGCCCAACAATGGGCTCACAGTCTAAAAAGGGGAGACAGAGCAGACAGTGGTGTTATGTAATGAGAAGCAGCATGGCCCAGTGGAAAGAGCACAGGCTTGCGAGTCAGAGGGCGTGGGTTCTAATCCCGTCTCTGCCACTTGTCTGCTTGTGACCTTGGGCATGTCACTTTTAACTTCTCTGGGCCTCAGTTACCTCATCTGGAAAATGGGGATTAAAAGTGTGAGCCCCAAGTGAGACAACCTGATCACCTTGTATCTACCCCAGCGCTTAGAACAGTGTTTGGCACATAGTAAGTGCTTAATAAATGCCATGATCATTATTATTATAATGGATATAGGAAGGTCATGGGGAAGATGGGATTTAGGTAGGAATATGAGAAATTCTGTCTGGACATGGTAACTTTGAGCTATCCACGGAACATCCACACAGAGATATTCGGAAGGCAGCAAGAAATGCAAAACCGCAGAGAAGTTAGGGCTGGAGAGGCAGATTTGGAAATCAACCATGCAGAGGGGTAAATTGAAGCCAAGGGAGTGACTGAGTTCTCCAAGACAGTGAGTGTAGATGGAGAATAGAAAGGGACCCAGAATTTAACCTCGAGGAATGGGAAGCAGCTTGGCCTAGTGGAGAGAGCACAGTCCTGGGAGTCAGTCGGACCTGGGATCTGGTCTTGGCTCTGCCACTTGTCTGCTGTGTCACCCTGGGCAAGTCACTTCACTTCTCCCTGCCTCAGTTCCCTCATCTGTAAAATGGGGATTACGGCCGTGAACCCCATGTAGGAAAGGGACTGTGTCTAACCTGATTACCTGGTATCTAGCTCAGCGCTTAGTACTGTGATTGGCACATAGTAAGCACTTAACAAATACCATAGAAAAGAGATGGCGGAGGAGGGCCTGGAAAAGAGATTGAGAATGAGCGGTCGGAGAGCTAGGCCGAGAACCAGGAGAGGACAGTGTCAGTGAAGGCAAGGTTAGATAACGTTTCCAGGAGAAGGGGGTGGACCTCGGTGTTGAAGGCGACAGGTAGGCCAAGGAGGATGAGGAGGGAGTAGAGGCCACTGGATTGGCAAGAAGGGGGGGGGTCACTTGGTGACCATAGAGAGGGCAGTTTCCATGGAGGGGAGGGGGCAGAAACCAAACTGCAGTGGATCAATTAATTAATCAATCAATCGAGTGCTTACTGTGTGCAGAAAGCTGCAGTAAATACCTGGGAGAGTACAATAGAACGGAGTTAGTAGACCCGCTTCCTGCCCTCAAAGAGTTTGGAGGCAGCAGGGTAATCCTGTCAGTTCTTCCTTCACAATTTTGCCAAAATTCGCCCCTTCCTCTCCATCCAAACTGCTACTGCATTAACGCAAGCTCTTATCCTATCCTTGATAGCCTTGATTATTGTATCAGCCTCCTTGCTGACCTCCCTGCCTCCTGTCTCTCCCCACTCCAGTCCATACTCCATTCTGCTGCCCAGATCGTTTTCCTTCAAAAGCGTTCAGACCATCTTTCCCCACTCTTCAAGAAACTGCAGCGGTTGCCCATCCACCTCCGCATCAGACAAAAACTCCTCACCATTGGCTTTGAAGGTCTCCATCCCCTTGCCCCCTCCTACCTCACCTCACTTCTCTCCTTCTACAACCCAGGCTGCACACTTCATTCCTTTAACACTAACTTTCTCACTGTACCACGATCTCATCTATCTCACCGCCGACCTCTCGCCCACATCCTACCTCTGGCCTGGAACGCCCTCCCTCCTCAATTCAGACAGATCACTGCTCTTCCCCACTTCAAAGCCTGATTGAAAGCACATCTCCTCCAAGAAGCCTTCCCTGACTAAGCCTTCCTCCCCTCTTCTCCCACCCCCTTCACCACCACCTCAACCCTTTAGTACTCACAACTGCCTGAAGCACTAATCTATATATATATACTTGACTACTTCTGTCTGGTTGTAATTAATTTTGGTGTTGTTCTCCCCTGTGAGATTTAACCTCCTTATGGACAGGGATAATATTATTAATAATTAATAATAATTATGGTATTCGCTAAGTGCTTACTATGTGCCAGGCACCGTACTAATCGGCAGGGTGGACACAAGCAAATGGGCTCGGACACAGTCCCTGTCCCATATGGGGCTCACAGTCTCAATCCCCATTTTACAGAGGAGGTAACTGAGGTCCAGAGAAGTTGAAGGATTTGCCTAAAGTCACACAGCGGACAAATGACGGAGGCAGGATTAGAACCCATGAGCCAGGATTAGAATCCATGGCCTTCTAATTCCCAAGCCCATGCTCTATCCACTACACCGTGAAGCAGCGTGGCGCAGTGGAAAGAGCACGGGCTTTGGAGTCAGGGCTCATGAGTTCGAATCCCAGCTCTGCCACCTGTCAGCTGTGTGACTGTGGGCAAGTCACTTAACTTCTCTGTACCTCAGTTCCCTCATCTGTAAAATGGGGATGAAGACTGTGAGCCCCACGTGGGACAACCTGCTTTCCCTGTGTCTACCCCAGCGCTTAGAACAGTGCTTGGCACATAGTAAGCGCTTAACAAATACCAACATTATTACACCATGCTGCGAGATACCCTCCCAAGGACTTCGTTCAGTGTTCTGCATAATGTAGGTGCTCAGTACATATGATTGATTGACTGATTGATCACTTGGACTTCCAAGGTGACCCTGTGATCAAAGTACAGGGGTTCATTCATTCAATTGTATTTATTGAGGGCTTACTATGTGCAGGGCACTATATTAAGCACTTGGAATGTACAATTTGGCAACAGATAGAGACAATGCCTGCCCAGTAATGGGCTCACAATTTAAACGGGGGAAGACAGCAAAGCAAAACAGAACAAAACAAAACAAGTGGTCTGGTGGTAGATAAATAGAATCATAGATATACACACATCACTAACAAAATAAATAGAGTAATAAATAACATACAAATATGCACAGTGCTGTGGGGAGGGGAAAGGGGAAGAGCAGAGGGCGGGAGAAGGGGGAATGGGGAGGGGAGCAGGAGCAGAAGGAAAAGGGGGGGCTCAGTCAGGGAAGGCCTCCTGAAGGAGGTGTGAGCTCTCAGTAGGGCTTTGAAGAGGGGAAGAGAGTGAGTTCGGCGGAGGTGAGGAGGGAGGGCGTTCCAGGGCATCGGGAGGACGGGGGCCAGAGGTCGACGGCGGGATAGGTGAGAACGGGGGACGGTGAGTTGAGCGGCAGAGGAGCGGAGTGTACGGACGGGCAGTGGAAAGAGAGAAGGGAGGTGAGGTAACCAAGCCCTAGAACCCGTAGGCGGCATCTGCCCCCAATACCTGTCACCAGCTCTTTCTGGACTATCACCGACTCCAACTCCTCCCCTTCCGGCCCCTCTTTCTTCCCCGCTTAGGCCTTGCTCCCGGTTTCTCCACACCTTCCCCACTCTTCTCCTACTCCCTCTCCAAAGGGAGAGAGCTGGGGGGCTAGGTCGCCCTGCATCTACCTCCCTACACTCCTCCTCCCACATGTCTCGGCTCGCTTTTTGGGTTTTTTTTAACTGACCTCAGCCCTTCCGTCTTTGGTTTCACATAACCAAGTCTCCCCACTGCCACATTAGGTGACGGGGCAAATATTGAGCTTTCAAGATCTTTCAAGACGGTCCCACCTTAGTAGGCACTAGAGAAGAAGTGTGGCTCAGTGGAAAGAGCCCGGGCTTGGGAGTCAGAGGTCATGGGTTCTAATCCCTGCTCTGCCACTTGTCAGCTGTGTGACTTTGGGTAAGTCACTTCACTTCTCTGAGCCTCAGTTACCTCATGTGGAAAATGGGGATTAAGACTGTGAGCCCGACGTGGGACGACCCAACACCTTGTATCCCCCCCAGCGCTTAGAACAGAGCTTAGCACATAGTAAGCGCTTAACAAATACCAAAATTTAATTTTTTAAAAAAATTTTTAATTTAGGCATGGGTAATAGGCACAACCTGATGCCAAGAGCATATCACCCACCAAACTCACCAATAACGCAAGTCCCACTGTCATAACGATGGCGCTTACAGACATTCCAATCAAACCGATCAGAAACAGGGAACGTCTTCCAGCTTTCTCTATAAGGAACACCTGAGAAATGCAAAAGACAAATTAGAATCTTTCGGCTCTAAATGTTGCAAGAACTTGCAAGAATGTTACAAGGAGAAGCGGCGTGGTTCAGTGGCAAGAGCCCAGGCTTGGGAGTCAGAGGTTGTGGCTTCTAATCCCGGCTTTGCAACTTGTCAGCTGTGTGACTTTGGGCAAACCGCTTAATCTCTCTGTGCCTCAGTTACCTCATCTGTAAAATGGGGATTAAGACCGTGAGCCCCATGAGGGACAACCTGATTACCTTGTATCTACCCCAGTGCTTAGAACATTTAGAACAGTGCTTGGCACATAGTAAACACTTAATAAATATTTAGCAGAAGCAGCCTGGCTCAGTGGAAAGAGCCGGGGCTTGGGAGTCAGAGGTCATGGGTTCTAATCCTGGCTCTGCCACCTGTCAGCTGTGTGACTTTGGGCAAGTCACATAGCTTCTCTATGCCTCAGTGACCTCATCTGTAAAATGGGGATGAAGACTCTCAGCCCCACGTGGGACAACTTGATAACCTTGTATTTACCCCAGTGCTTAGAATGGTGCTTGGCACATAGTAAGCGCTTAACAAATACTACCATTATTATTATTATTATTATCATAATTCTCCTTTCTATTGAAAAGGCACTTTAACTTCCACTGAACTTTCATACGCAGGGCCCGAAAAACATGCATAGAGTCATTGTCCCTATTCAAAGAAGACACTGCTGATGGTGAAATTCAGCTATGAGGGCTTGTATGACTGAACAGACTAATGGGAAAACACACAATCTCAGCCCCTTTGTGCACACAAAACTATCACTCCTTGTTGTGTCATCAAATTTAATGTTCGAAGCTCCTTGCAGTTTTCTCTTTTGCCTTTTGGTCCCGCGTTCCTTACGAAGCTCAGGCTCAGAAAGAGTCACTCTTCTTTTTTTAAAAAAAATGGCATTTGTTAAGTGCTTACTATGTTGTATGTACTGTACTAAGTGCTGGGGTAGATAATAATAATGATGGTATTTGTTAAGCGCCTACTATGTTCAAAGCACTGTTCTAAGCATTGGGGGGGATGCAAGGTGATCAGGTTGTTCCACGTGGGGCTCACAGTCTTAATCCCCATTTTACAGATGAGGGAACTGAAGCACAGAGAAGGGAAGTGACTTGCCCAAAGTCACACGGTTGACAAGCAGCGGAGGTCGGATTTGAACCCATGACCTCTGAAGCCCAAACCCGGGCTCTTTCCACTGAGCCACGCTGCTTCTCAGATACAAGATAATCAGGTTGGGCACAGTCCCTGTCCCACATAGCATTTACAGTCTTAATTCCCATTTTACAGATGAGATAACTGAGGCACAGAGAAGTTAAATGACTTGCCCAATGTCGCATAGCAGAAAAGTGGTGGATCTGGGATTAGAACCCATGACCTTTGACTCCCGGGCCCTCACTCTATCCACTAGGCCATGGCTCTTTCTTCATGGCAGTATATCCTGCAGGTCTATCTTCTGCCACCAAATTCCAGATTTCAGCTGGGGTGCAGCATTGTTTGAAGCTTTTGTTTTTCTGTGACCTTAAAACTTTTCCTCTACCCTCTTTGTGTTTGATTTCCCTATTTCAGCTCCCCGTGCATCAGCTGTTTGGGGATCCTGCTGCGACTCGTTCTCTTCTCAAGTCCCACTCAACATACTGATTAAGGTGATCCTCATTTCGACACTAAAAGACCAACTACCTTCCACAACTTCATTGTTTTTAACCTTGAGTCGCAATTTGATATTGAGCGTGGCTGGGAAAATGACGCTGATGGAACTGCTCAAGGAACTGGATGTGCTGTCAGTGCGTGGCCGAGGTTGGTATTTGTATTTGTTAAGTGCTTACTTTGTGCAGAACACTGTTCTAAGCGCTGGGGTAAATACAGGGTAATTAAGTTGTCCCACTTGGGGCTCACAGTCTTAATCCCCATTTTACAGATGAGGTAACTGAGGCACAAAGAAGTGAAGTGACTTGCCCACAGTCACACAGCTGACAAGTGGCAGAGCCTGGATTCGAACCCATGACCTCTGACTTCCAAGCCCAGGGTCTTTCCACTGAGCCACGCTGCTGTCTCACAGCCAGAGAAGAGGCTGGACAATACTACCGAGAAGCAGCATGCCCTAGTGGATAGAGCACAGGCCAGGGACTCAGCAGGACCTGAGTTCTAATTCTGCCTCCGTCACTTATCCACAGTGTGATCTTGGGCAGGTCACTTCACTTCTTTGAGCCTCAGTTACCTCATCTGTAAAATAGGGATTAATACCGTGAGCCCCGTGATCTTGGGCAGGTCACTTCACTTCTTGGAGCCTCAGTTACCTCATCTGTAAAATAGGGATTAATACCGTGAGCCCCGTGTGGGACATAAAATGTGTCCAACCTATCTTGTATCTATTCCACTTCGTAGTACAGCACCCGGCACTTAGCCAGCGCTTAAAAAATACCACAATTATTATTATTATAGCTCCTTAGACCTGATCTGGAGTCTGATACCTAGCTTTAGCCACACATGGTTTGACAGTCTCCCAGGGGAAGTGTCGGCTTTCTATTTCCTTGTCTATCATTTCTTAGTTGGTCAATGTGCTGCCTAGATAACAGAACTCTGTGACATCTACCTCTGTGTTGCAAATATACATTTTTACTCATGTGAATGAATTTCCTGGCCTGAAAAAAAAACGGAAACACAAATCTTCCAGAGCTACAAATTCAAAGACTATATAGGCTTAGAGTTTCCTCCAATTTCCTGTCTATTCTAGATCCAAATGTAGCTGTTTCGAAAGCAATCTCACTTCTTTCTCTTTTGGTTTTGAAGATAACCTAAACTCAGTGATTTTGTTCTCAGTGTGACAGAAATGCAAATACCAGTTGTCCTGAATTTCTAGCTAATGAGTTAAAAGGCCTAATTACCATCACTTGAATATCAACATGTTTGAGCAGAGCATTGTACCGGAAACAACTTATCTAGGAAGGGTAAATGTACCTATTATCTCCCATGGTGACCTACACGCTTGAAAGCCCACATGGAGAGCTCTTCCCTTCAAGAAGCAGCAGAAGCAGGGGAAGGAGGATGGGGCCGGGAGTCTGAGGACCTGGATTCGAACCCTGACTCCAATGCTTACCTGCTGGGTCACCTTGGGCAAGTCACTTAACTTCTCTGTGGCTCAGTTCCTTCATCTGCAAAGTGGGGATTCAATATCTGGTTTTTTTTTTTTTATCAAGTAGCAGCATGGCCTAGTGGATAGAGCACGGGCCTGGGAGTCAGAAGGACCTGGGTTTTAATTCTGGCCTTGCCACTTGCCTGCTGTGTGACCTTGGGCAAGTCACTTAATTTCTCTGTGCCTCAGTTGCCTCATCTGTAAAATGGGGATTAAGGCGATAAGCCCCTTGTGGGACAGGGATTGTATCTAACCTGATTATCTTGTATCTGCTCCAGTGCTCGAACAGTGCTTGACACATCGTAAGAACTTCACAAACACCATCATCATAATAATTATAATTTGGTGTTTAAAAGCTTACCGTGTGCCAGACACTCTACTAAGCACTGGGGTAGATGCCAGCTAATCAGGTTGGACAGAGTCCCTGTCTCACATGGGGCTCACAAACTTGATCCCCATTTTACAGATGAGACAACTGAGGCACAGATTAATGGAGTGACTTGCCCAAGGCCACATAGCAGACAAATGGTGGAGTAGGGATTAGTACCCAGATCCTGCTGACTCCCAAACCCATTCAGTTCTCTTAGGCTATGAGTCCCACGTTGAACCTGTTTATCTTGTAAGTGCCGGAGCGCCTGACGTATAGTAAGCGTATAACAAATATCACAGTTATTCAGGACTTCCCACGTAGGTCAGTCATTTGTTTAAATAGGAATATGGGACATTTCTGTATGTTCCAGACAAGAAGACCCTAAACTCTAATTTCAGTGGAACATTTCTAAAACTTAACGGTCAGACCTACTATCAGCTTTTGGTTTGGGGGACATAATTCTCTTTCAAAAAATCTAAGCTGTGATTCTCTGGCTGCCAAACCTTTAGTCCTGTTTTCAAAATACTGCAAGGAGCCAAGTTAGTGTTTGTGGACTGGAGTCATTGTTTGATAGGAACAGGGTTCATGTGAGGGAGGCTGCAGGGGAGAGAACGAGGTGGTCATTCTCCGACTTAGTGAGGAAATTGGCCCAGAGCTCATTAATTGGTCAGCCAGGTAGGCCGTTCCGCTGAAATAGGCAGATGTTCACTGTGAACATAACTCGGGGAGAAGTCTTCAGCGGGGGTTCCACGGCAGGGATTTGGTTTAAGAGCAGGTGTGGAACAACGTTTACTGTGTGACCTTGGCCAAGTCACTTAACTTCTCTGTGCCTTAGATACCTCATTTGTAAAATGGGGATTAAGACTTTGAGCTCCTTGTTGGGACATGGACTGTGTATCCAATGTGAATAGGTTGCGTCTACCCCAGCAATTAGTACAGTGCCTGGAACGTAGCAAGTGCTTAACAAGTACCATTAAAAAAATACACTCCCCACCCCCAGGAATTCAGAGACTAACAATAATAACTGCTCTATTTTGATATTTATTAAGCACTTATTATGTCCTAAGCAACGTACTAGGTGCCGGAATAGATACACAATATTGGAATTGGACTTTGACCCTGACCCACATGGTGTTATATTATTCGATAATAGAGTTTGGGTTCCTTTCAAATGAATATGGGATTATGGATTAGAAAGATTTCTCTGCTCAGAGTATTGTCAGGTGCCTATGTCCTCCCCTTGGCTTGGAAGGCCCTCCTCCTCCATATATGATAGGGGTCTCTCTCTACCTTCAAAGCCTTAATAAAAATCTCATCTCCTCCAAAATCCCTTCCCCAATTAAGCCCTCTTTTTCCCTACTCCTTTCCCTTAGTTTACCTGTGAGCTTCGATCTGTACCCTTTCAGTACTTGATATTTACCCCACCCTCAATCTCACAGCACTTATTTCTATATCCAAAATGTATTTATTTTAATGATCGTCTCCCATTCTAGACCGCAAGCTCTTTGTGGGCAGCGATCTTGTAATTAATAATAACGTTGGTATTTGTTAAGCGCTTACTATGTGCAGAGCACTGTTCTAAGCGCTGGGGTAGACACAAGGGAATCAGCTTGTCCCATGTGGGGTTCACAGTCTTAATCCCCATTTTACAGATGAGGTAACTGAGGCACAGAGAAGTGAAGTGACTTGCCCAAAGTCACACAGCTGACAAGTGGCAGACCTGGGATTCGAACCCATGATCTCTGACTCCAAAGCCCACGCTCTTTCCACTGAGCCACGTGTAATTGTATTGTACGTTCCCATGAGGTTAGTACAGTACTCAAATATGATTGATCAAACCCACAATAAATAAGAATAAATAATAATAATTACGGGGGTTCATTATGCACTTCCTGTGTACTAAGCACTAGGGTGGATATAAGCAAATCGGGTTAGTCGTGGTCCCTGTCCCACATGGGGCTCACAGTCTCAATACTTGTTTAGAGATGAGGTAACTGAGGCATAGAGAAGTGAAGCGACTTGCCCAGGGTCACACAGCACCGATGAACTTCTGACTCCCAGGCTTGTGCTCTAATAATAATAATGATAATGGTGGTATTTGTTAAGCACCTACTATGTGCAAAGCACTATTCTAAGCGCTGGGGGGATACAAGATGATCAGGTTGTCCCACATGGGGCTCATAGTCTTAATCCCCATTTTATAGATGAGGTAACTGAGGCACAGAGAAGTTAAGTGACTTGCCCAGAGTCACACAGCTGGCGAGCGGCAGAGCCGGGATTCGAACCCATGACCTTTGACTCCCAAGCCCGGGCTCTTTCCACGGAGCCACGCTGCTTCTCTGCGTGATCGGTTGAATGATAAATGCTTTGCAGTTTGGCTGATGAAAGAGAGAAAAGAAAGAAATATATGTCACTTCTTCAAACTTTATGAAAAATCGCTCCGTACCTCGCCACGGGAGTAGGCGTAGCGGGTGAATAGAAGGGGACCCAGAATTGAACCCTGAGGGACCCGTCCTGTTAGGGGGTGGGAGGCAGAAGAGGAGCCCGTGAAAGAGACTGAAAATGAGTGGCTGGACAGACAGGAGGAGAACCAGGAGAGGAAAGTCAGTGAAGCTAACGTTGCCTAACCCCCTCTAGACTATAAGCTCATCGTGGGCCGGGAACACACTATAATGGATAGAGCACGGACCTGGGAATCGGAAGGTCGTGGGTTCTAATTCCGGCTCTGCCACATGCCTGCTGGAAGGCCTTGGGTAAGTCACTTCACTTCCCTGGTCCTCAGGTACCTCATCTGTACAGTGGGGATTGAGACTGTGAGCCCCATGTGGGATGGCGACGGTGTTCAACCCAATTTGCTCGTACCCACCCCTAGGCTTAGTACACGAGAAGCAGCGTGGCTCGGTGGAAAGAGCCCGGGCTTGGGAGTCAGAGGTCCCAGCTCCGCCGCTTG